>NC_084733.1:72348526-72703526 GCF_033978785.1 Entelurus aequoreus | reverse complement strand
CAGGTTAGCATCTCTGGAGTGGGAAAACGGGATGTCAAAAGGTAAACACCGGAACTTGTTAGCATAGGCGGGTCTAGGGAGGCGCGAGGACTCACATGGTGTCGTCAGCGACAGGACAGCTTAGACTTTGACTGACGTGCTTGAGCAGGAAGTACGAGGACAGGAGGTGGGACGCACGTGGGATCACTTCCTGTTGGATCTGAAGGAGCTGGGCACCCCCGCCTGCCAGCACCTGACACACACACACAGTTTAGTTGTTGCTTAGCGCCACTTAAAGATGTGCATGTGTACGTACGTGGTCGCCGAGGCGCAGGCAGAGCTTGAGGAGGAGGAGCAGGTCGCGGCACAGGAGCGCCCGCGTCATGGTCATGTGACTGAGGGCCTGGCAGACAAGCGAGACGGCGGTGGTGCTGGCGTAGAGCTGGGACAGGCTGAGGCGCACGCTCACCGTTTGACCTGGCAGACATCCAGAATGTCAGCTATAATAATAACTAATGAGAAGTACTATTTGTCTGCCATTTTTATCTACCAATCAATTAGGGATAGACAATATGGCTTTGACCTATTTTGTCAAAACGATTAATAATCTACCTGCTAATTTACCGTTAACAGCTGGTTACTTTCTGTTGTAACATAGTTCTATCTAAACTTCTGTTAAAATGTAATAATCACTTATTCTGATACTTTACAATAGTTTTGGGTGATACTACAAATTTGGGTATCAATCCGATAGCAAGTAGTTACAGGAGCAGTATTGGCCACACCAATGCTGACACTTCAAAAATGAAAGATGAATGAACTGTTGTATTTTTGATCACAATTATAATCAGACAAAAACACGCCCTCCTATTTCCAGGGACTTATTTCCAGAGTTTGTAAACAACAATAATAAAAACAAAAATAAAAAATCTAATAAAATATCGACCATCTACGGATACTATACTTGGTATTATTACAGTCGATATTTGTATCGATCAGCCCACCTCTGTTTACATTTGAGAGCTCTAGTTTATCTATTAGCATATCCTTCTAGCATATTTAGCTATTCCTCATCCTCCTAGCATATTTAGCTATTCCTCATCCTCCTAGCATATTTAGATATTCCTCATCCTCCAGTAATAATGTTACCTGTAAGAAAGTTTATTTGCCGCCATGGAGGCAAGGATTAGTGATTCAGACACGGCACTGTGGAGTGATGCTACCAAGAATGATACATTGTATTGAGGACGCGTTTGTTCGCTTGTGTCAAATTTGCAGAACAGCTAGAATGTTTCATCAACATGCATTTTTATGATATAAATATAGTATTAAAAGCTCCATCCTCGGCCGATTTACATCGCGCAACCCAACACTCACTCAATCAGCCAATCAAGTCAAAGTATTACCAGGCAGGAGTGGACTTTCTTCAAAGTCAAGGTCAGTCTCCAGGTCCAGCTCCCTCAGCAGAAGCAACATGGCCGCCATGGGGTTGCGGATGTCCTGCAGTTTGTTCTGAATGTCCTCCATCACGTTTTGACTGCACACAAGATAGCAAACTCAGCTCAACACCACAACAAGTGTGTGTGTTTGTGCGTGCTGACTTGTCATGAGACAGCATGTTCTCCAGGATGAGCTCGGCTATTCTCTCGGGTGACTCGGCATGTTCTAGAGCTTTCTCCATCTCGTACGCCATGTCTGGTGACACGGCGTCGCTCAGCAGCCGCAGACAGGTTACCAGCGTCGCAACACCTCGACCCACCTCCGCATCTGGAGGACACGGCGGACACATGAAGACTACATACACGCCCGCGCACACAAAAAGGAGGCGCGTACCTTCAGTGAGGAGTGTGTCATCGTCGCAGAGGAAGTAGTCGTCAGAGGACAGGTAGAGGTGGTCCACAGCCAAACATGGCAGCAAGAAGGAAACAAAACCCTGAAAGGACAACGTCTCCCTTGTCATCAGCGCTTGTGGGTCCCAGCTCAACACCTGGTCAGTATTTACCTTCTTCAGCAGGCACACCATGTGACTGTGTGGACTGACGCTCAGAGCAAGTGGCATGGACAGGACCTCCTGATACTGCAAGCAGCAGGCGTAGAACTTGGACCAAAATTCCACCTGGAGCTGTCGATATTCCTCCTGGGAAAACTCAAACTCTGTGACGCTGCTCTGGAGCTGAAGGACAAAGACACAAAGTGATTATTTTTCCTGTGAGGCTCACGAGAAAACCCAGTGCCACCATTCCGCCGTCATCACCTCACTCTCCACGGCCAGCGTCACCTCTTTCTTCAGACCCTCCCACGACATGTCGGTCATGACGTCCGGGCCTCGCCGGAAGATCTGATTGAAGACAAACAACGCAACGGTCACGTGGTGCCCTTTTAGAAATATGTCCATTCACACACCTGTAGAGCTTTGAAGATGGCCGCCGCCGTGAAGCCAAGAGGAGAGAAGAGCACGTCCAAGTAGGTCTCCTGTCAATCATCACAACTTCATGTAAGATCTGAGCATTTTATGCAATTCAAACTAGGGATCCACCGATTATCGATGCCAATATTTGGCATTTTGACGTACATTGCATTCACCTTTTTCTTTTTTAAAAAAATCTGCATCAGTATTTTTTTTACAGAACTACATCAGCAGATAATACACATATATCAGTATTAAATGTTTTTATTAAAGTACTGTAAATAGTAACCACTGCTCAAGCACCAGCCCTTTTGCCCTACATGAGAAAAGTTTCATTTAAACCCCATTTAAAATTAAAATAAATACTCTTATTGTCAATAATTCTCCCCAAATATATTTTGACATCTGATAGAGCATTTATTGGAGTTCTTGTGAGAATATTTCTTTGGTCTGCTAAACTGCGTTCATGTGGCCACGCCCCCTCTTTCTCTCCTTCTAATGTCACCTACAGTACGTCTCCATTGCTTACCTGTTCAAAAACTTTAAATTTTTGCCGTGAAATAAAATTTTTGCCCTTCTTTCCTGGCGTCTTCCCGGTCACAATTTGTTTGTTTTTGTTACTACAGCGATGGAGTCGCTCAACAAGCCTTCTGTCAGCAATACTTAAAAGGAACGCCACAAGTTTCATGTTCCGTTATTCAATCAAATAACACGACAGAGATGGATGGACATGAAGACAGAAAAAATATCTCTGCCAAAAAATCCAAACTTAGTGTAAATTGACTAATAGGAGTCGTATTATATAAATAAAGAAGAGCAGGCAGCAGCTCACACATTCTTATACTTTCTGTAACATCCAGGAAGAAATTATGTCAGCCAGCTTGATATAATGTCTCAACTATAAGCACCAAGAAGGAGCCCAGAATTTTATATTTATTTATTTAAATGTTTACAATATTTCAGGGTTCCACAGAGGGAAATCTTAATGTACCAAATCCATAAACAACTATAAAATTGTATAAAGTTGAGTAGATATTGTGATGTAGATAGAGAAATCCCATTATAAAAATAATTTTCCCAGGAAATTTCCCTTATTTTTAAATGCAAAGTTGATGCTGCTCTTAGACACATCTAATAAAGATGTTTGTGAAATCCCCTGATGTTTTTAGTGCAAAATTAACCACAACATTAATGCCCCATAAAATATTATGTTGCTACTGGTCCGACACTTCCTATAATTAAAAAAAGCCTTGCCCAGCTGTTTACTAACATCCACTATTCATCTTTAAATAACTTTTACTGCAAATGAATATCGTCTCTCAGCCTCCTTGACTATTAATAGGCGGTATCATTGAAAAAAACATTTTGATCGCTAAAAGAAGTGGATTGACAAGCGACAGTGGACTTACTCTGGGATCCTGGTCCACTCCAACGTGGACTTCATCTTCAGGAGGAGGCTGAACAAACACTTGATTCCACTGGCCTGCTGTGTTACTGACAGACATCAAAACACAATCGTTGTTTTTTTCTCTCAAGAAACTTCATAGGAGAACAAGACTTTTTTTTAAAGTTATAATATAAACAATAGGAATGGAAGTTGTAGGCAAGGAGGAGGTTAGTGTGGGAAGTTCTCAAGCAGACTTACTGCTCATAGTTGATGTATTTGACGATGCTGCTGTTTGAGTCGTCTAGCCACAGAGCCCAAATGTCAGTGGAGGTCAGAGTGAAGTCCACCAGCGTCTCCTGTGGACATACATTGCATTGCAACTAATACATATCAATCAATCAATCAATCATCTGGCCAAATATCTCAAAGTGCCTCAAACATGAGTGCAGCCTGCACATTTCAGTAAGCACTGTATCCTAGATATGTTTCTTGGGTTATGAACCAGTTCCGTTCTGAGGCAACGATGTAAGTTGGAAAAGTAACCCCTTCCTCTCACCCCTCTAGTATTCATTAACATTAATAATTAGGGCTGGGAAAAGAAAATGATTCACTTCTTAATCCACATTCGCGATTCCTGTGTAAATATGAACTGATTAAACACTTAAGAATCACAGATGGGAACCACTGCTCTATACGGTTGCGCAATATAGACAACATACGATATAAATTCGGCAGACGATAAAGCTATAAAATAACAGGAGAGTGGAAAAACAAGTTGACTTTATATGCTTATTTGTGTTTCATCATATTCATTAAACCATATCCAACTGTATTTACAATCCGCAAAGTATGTGAAAACACTGTTTAAACATCACAAAATGCCACAAATTCAGTCAGCTTCTAAAACGTATTGCTCATCCTCTGTGTTCGGGCTCAAAAATATAAGGTCCTGGATCATAATTATTCCAAAAGTAATAGTTGTCAGACTCTCTCCAACTCTGACTACTTTTAAAACTAGACTGAAGACTTTTATGTTCACCTTCACTTTCAGCTAAATATTTTAATCTTTTAACTTTTAACGTCCGCACTGTTTTTATTTTTATTGTCTGCATTTTAATTTTGCTTTTATTTTCTTTCATTTCACTTTGTTGTCTGTGAAGCACTTTGAGTCTGCCTTGTGTATGAAAAGCGCTATACAAATAAAGTTGCCTTGCCTTGCCCTGGCTCTCACAAAGTAGGCTTGATTAGCATTGTTATTGATGGGGAAGGGATTGATTGATTGAAACTTTTTAGTAGATTGTACAGTACATATTCCGTACAATTGACCACTAAATGGTAACACCCGAATAAGTTTTTCAACTTGTTTAAGTCGGGGTCCACGTAAATCAATTCACGGTAAATGGATCCTTGGCGTTTTAACAGAAGTGTAGATAGAACCATGTTACAACAAAAAGTAAATAAATATTAACAGTAAATTAACAAGAAGATTAATAATAGTATTGACGAAATAATACAACCAGAAATGACGCAATATGTTACCACTTAAGTCAGGAAACAAATTAGAAGTTTTGAAATGGTTCTATCATTTACACACCAAATAATGTATTGTGATATGTATCATTATCGTAGGAGGCTGCATTATAGATATTTATCGCAATATAGATTTTAGGCCATATTGCCCATCCCTACAGCACATTTAAGAAAAATCATAAAAACACTTGCATTTACAACACTACTTTGTATGTAGAACAATATATTATTCCATTGGAAATAAAAGACACCCCCAAAATGTTCTTTGTTGAGTGATTTGATGCACTTTATCCAGTTAGAAAAAATAAAACACCCACTCAGGGCATTTAGGGATAAATTATTTATCAACTGGAACCCTGTACTTAAATGGACTCAAAACTATACCCAATTATTATTACCGAGCAGTCGGTAGTATTGAATTATGTTGAACCAGCTGATTCAATAGAGATTACACAGCCCCATAATACACTTTTTCACATACAATATAATTTACTTTATTATCAGTATTAAAATTATGCATTATTTAGGAATGTCAAATTATCAAAATATGTAATCACGATTAATCGCATCATTCATAGTTAACTCAAAATTAATGGCGATAATCACAGAAATGTATAATTTTTTGTCATTAATAAGTGTACCATAGACATAATTTTCTAGTTTTGAATACCATGACTGGACAATTTGATTAAATAAAATGTTTTTAAACATTATTTTTTTTTAAACAGTTTAACACAAAAAAGATATAAACACCCTTTTAAAGAGAATTACAACAAAAAAAAACTGCAGTGCGTTGGTGTCTTGCCAGAGTTTGTATTTTGTAGGTATACAGAATTTGTATTCCTGCTTAGGAGCACTTGCATTTAGAGGAGAGGGGCTACTCTTTCACATTTAGATACCAGTTTCACGCATTAACACAAAATGTGGATTGTTACGATCATGTTTTGATTGTCAAAGATGTTAGGTGATATTTTTTCTACCCGAATACATGTTTTTGATATTCTGTACTTAACATGTTGTACAAGTTAATGGCATTCATATCTCTGCACAGACAATGTTTTAACCTTCACTTCCTACCTATTTATACATTGTAATATTCAGCCTGTTCAGCATTGTGTAATTTTGGACTATCAATCAGCAGGTTATAAAAGAATATACCAAAGCATGGTAATATTGTGCAGTGAACTCTAATTACCCCATGCAGGCTGCAGAGGGCAGTGGCAGGCATGCCTGCAGTATTCGACCTAGTCTCAGTGGTAGAGAAGAAGAAGACGAGATTGTTCAAAGACAGTATTCCTCTTTCCACATCGCCGCTGCTATTACAATACACTTAAGTTTTCTGCCAGAAAACTTTTATTTAGGTAGAAATATCACAGAATAACAGAATAGCATGATTGTATTGCAAGACGATTTTTTGTCGTTTTGGTGGTTAGACCGGATGTGAAGCGTAGTGCTATTATTGTGAAGCCGCCAACCGGCTGTGTGTTTGGTATGAGAAAAGACTTGACATGTTTTGACGAAAATCTCAGATAAAAGTGACTCTATAGACTTCCTCTCTACCGTCTGTTTCTGCTGAGCTTTTATTCCATTTTACTAAAACATTTTGAGTAACAATCTACATTTCATATTAGTAATTCACTCAACTGTAATCCAAACACAGATGTGAAGCTCCTCCTCTCTACAAGAAGCAAATACGCCAACAGCGTTTCATCCAATGATGTCGTCTCACGGCGATTAAAGGTAAAATTGTCTTGTCCGGAGAACGACTTGCCATGGCTTTGGACTTGAGATTTCCATGAGGTCCCCCTTTCTTTGTTCAGTTATGCTATTTTTTAGCTTGTGACTCAACAGACATTACACATTTACCCAAGCTACAGAAAGGGCTGAGGGTCAAAAACGTTAATCGCGCGTAAAAAAAAAAGGAACGCCGTTAAAGGAACTTATAACATACTTGCCAACCCTCCCGAATTTCTCCCGATTTCCACCCAGACAACAATATTGGGGGCGTGCCTTAAAGGCACTGCCTTTAGCGTCCTCTCTCACCTGAAACCTTCACCCCTTAAAAGCCGCATGCTGTCCAGGCGTCCGCTTTTCCTCCATATAAGCAGCGTGCCGGCCCAGTCACATAATGGATGGGTTTAACAATGGTCTTTACTCGAAGATGTCAAGAAATGCTGACACGTTATGTGATCTTTTAACTGTTTTGATGATAACGTTAATTTCAAGCACACACTCACACACACGCAAGTGAACGCAATGCATACTTGGTCAACAGCCATACATGTCACACTGACGGTGGCCGTATAAACAACTTTAACACTGTTACTAACAGTGTTGGGTTAGTTACTGAAAACCAGTAACTAGTTACAACTACTAGTTACTTAATTTCAAAAGTAACTCAGTTACTAACTCAGTTACTTACATCAAAAAGTAATGCGTTTTTTTATTCTTTTTTTTTAAAGCTCCCATTAATGCCCTTTTAGCCTTCATTACAATACTGTTATTGCACTGGAGAATAATACAATCAGTTGATCAACTTGACATGCATTTTTATTTTCATTTTAACATAATTAATGAAAAACAGTGCAACATAAAAAGGCATTTCTCCTTTCTTTAAACTTGGACCAATGACCATTAATAAAAAACAAGTTAAAGTGCAACATAAGAAGGCACATAATTTTCCTTGAAACATAGATAGTGAAATAAAGCCTGACATCTCGAGTGATGCTGCTGTCTTCCACACTTGGAGCCATGGATTGTACAATTCTTGTTTTCAGTGGCAGGATCATTGACACAGGGGGTGAAGTTTCAGTGCTCAGTAGAGATGTAACAGTTTTGAGGGGTTTAAGCACCTGGAGGACCTCCTCTGCCACTCTCACATCATCATCAGACAGGTTGATGATGTCTTTGACATTTTTCTTCAGGGTGTTGTGGGTCAATGCAGAGTATATAGCTGCCTGCTGCTCCAACATATCATAAGTGGAGTTCCACTTCGTTTGGACATCATGTATGAGATTTATGAGTAGGCAGTTTTAGTATTTCTTGCTTTGTCTTAAGTACATGAGCAGCTGTTGTGCTAGGAAACCTCCTTCCTGATCCATCCTATTGACTGAGATGTGATGCCAAATTCACTACATGTGCAAAGCACCTATCTGTGGTCCCAGTCCTGCCTCATTCACTGCATTTATGTGATTTTTGGCATTATCACTTGTGACTGGGATATCTTTATCTTCCATTCCTCCACTGCTTGTGTCAGTACCTGCGCAAGGTGACTCTCGTAGAGGGGGCGTGTCTGCTCATCTGCCAGTCTGCTGTGATGAAGTGAGCGCTTATCGTCACATAGTTCCCCTGGACGTGCACCAGTCTGTCGTGAGCGCAACAGGTGATGCTCGGGATAGTTCATCCACAACTTTTTTCTTCTCCTGCTCATAAAGATCTGGCACAATCTTATCGCTGAAGTGGGTGCGCGACGGGATGTCGTAACGTGGCTCAAGCACGTTCAGCATGTGTTTAAAACCCTCGTCTTGCACAACTGAGTCTGCTCCTATAAACACACCGATTGAATGGCGCGGGGCGTTCAAGCTCCTCCGTTACTCCGCTCGCCATGACCACGCTGTGTGTGGACTGAACGTGCAAGCCATGCCTTTTGAAAAAACTGGCCTACATTTATTTTTTCATCTTCATTTTAAATTTAAAAAAATAATCGGGAAAAGGAAAAATAATCTATAGATTAATCGAAAAAAATAATCTATAGATTAACCGATTAATCGAAAAAAATAATCTATAGATTAATCAATAGAAAAATAATCGTTACCTGCAGCCTTACCTACTACTATTACTTGCACTGTAGGAGCACTTTATTAATTTTTCTCTTTCATGCTCACTTTTTGCGTATAACCTTTATGCAGGAGCCAAAACAAAAGCTTTTGTAACCTGTCTTGAAACAATTTAATTAATAATTCTTAAACTAAATAGTATAATGCTAGTGTTGAATCGATTTTGATTAAAATCATCACTCCTAGAATCAGAATCAGATTGAATTGTTGTAAAAATCACCTCCCTATAACTAATAATTAAAGCAATTGGCAACAAATGCAAGGCTAATATTGCTCTCTGAGCTTTTTATAACATCAATTTTCACTTCCATAGCCCTTACTTTTTTCTTATGGCGCACTGCCGCCCTGGAGACATAATGAAGTGTAAAAATGTAACTAAGAAAATGGTGTAACTGTATTCTTCCTTAGTATAGCATTCTAACTTAAAGTGCATAAGCCGTGTGGCGCACACAGGCTGCGGTATCCTTCCTCGCGCAGTAGGTAACTATTTCCGGATTGCTTGTTAACGGACCAAAATTTGGGTTTTTAGGAAATGCCGTAACTCTGAACACCGTAAACCGAGGGCCACCTATATCTTCATCGTATCAACAATGTATAGGAAACTTGGATATAAAACTAAGAGTCGTAACTGTACAGCTGGTGTACATTTACTGTACTTTGCAAAGGACTCAACACAGCCATCGTCTTGTCCGGCCGCCAAGCGAACCTTGTTACTCGCGTAACTTTTAGTGGAAACGCAGGGGTGTATTTTAAAACAAGAGGTAAATAGGAAAGTTCCTGGAAAGTTAATGCAGTGGAAAAGGAGTATCTCAACAGTAGCACTATCGCACCCCCAGACCGTGACTCTACAACCACCATGCTTGACTCCCTTGTGTTGCCACCAATATAGACAAAAGTGTGTTGACTAATTTTCAGGGGATTCTAGTAAATGTATATTGCTAGACAAGCTGTACATTGACTACTCTAAAGCATATCCACGCTTGCTGAAGTGTTAGAAATGCAGCTGAAGTGGCAGCTGGTTGCATTAGATCACTGCTCTTAATTTCCTTTGTCTTTTGTATTCTTTAATGTTGCCCTCTTGTTCCCATGCGTTTACCTTATTTTTTGTGGACTTTCTAAATCTGCACTGCAACCGCATAATTTCCCCTTTGTTGGATAACTTCTATCCTATCCTAATAAATGATTGCGTTAGAGATCGACCGCTTATTGGCGCCGATATTTGGTATTTTGACGTACATCGATACCAGCTTATTTTTGATCGGTGTGGGTTTTTCTTTTTTTAAAACTACAACATAACTTCAGCAGATACAAGAGACACACATGATACCAGTATTTAGTTTTTGTTTTTTTAAATGTGAAGTACATAACTACTGCTAAATCTATAAACTGCTATAAAATTGAGTACATGGCGAAGTATTGTGATGCAGAGAAATACCATATTTCTAAATAATTCAGTCAATGCCACTCTTAGACACATAGAAATAGAAATTTGTGTGAAATCCCATGAGGGTTTTTAGTGCCAAATTAAGCACATTAGCATAAAACATTATGTCGCTACTGGTCCGACGTTTCCTAAAACATTATGTTAAAAAAACAATTTAAATCCCTGTTTAGCTGTTTACTGGCATAGAATAATCATGTTAAAATACATTTGAATTTAAATTAATATCTGCTCCAAATATCGGTTATCGGCCTCCTTGACTACCGTACTAATAATCTGCATCAGCTTTTAAAAAAACCAACATATCGGTAAATCTCTCGTTTTCGTGGCTCACCTGAGTGGAGAACAGCGAGGAGATGTGGTCAAGGCTGTAGCGATTGTTGTCAGTGGGGACCAGCTGCAGTACGATGAACTGTCCTCTCTGGGGCGCCGCTAGGTAGACGGCCAAGCACAGGCCGGAGGCGGCGCAGGAGGTCAGCCGCAGCCGGTGGCCCAAACCGGCCAGTCGTTTGACCCTTTTCGAGGCTGGCATGTAGTCCAACATATCAGCCTCCAGCAGACACGCTTGATCCTGAGCACACGCCATAAAATATTATTTGAACATTTCAGACTGAGTCCTCTGAGGGGTCCAGCATCTGGATGTGCAGACTACCCAAAATGAAGCCGCTCACCCTGACGGACCACATGCGCAGTTTGTGATCCTGACACAGTGCCAAAATGATGGAGTCGTCTTCCAGCTCTCTCACCGCCAGACTGACCACCAAGTCGGCAGGGGTCTGGTCGCCCATGATGGCGCTAGGCATCCAGACGGACAAACGTCGCTTCATGGAACTCCTCTTTAGCTCCACCACAGTCACGCCACCTGCACCCGTAAAAACACACCGTCACACTTTGACCGTGTTACGCGTAACCGTGTCGCGAGCAGCGCAACCTAACCCTGCGCGCCGTGTGCAGGAAGCGTGACGACCATGATGCCGCCAGCGGGTGACGCCAAAGCGTAGTTAGCGTCTCCTTGCTGTGTAAGCCAAGCTGTGGCGGCGCCCACGCTTCCAGCAGGGGTCAGGGCGCTGGGGATGGCAGCGCTGTGACAAGCATCCTGTAGGTTCAGCTTGGCCGCGTCAGTGAAGATAGACTGCATGTGAAGCTCCGTCACCAGCTCCTGGACAAGTTACACAACAACACTTTACTTGGCGTCTATGTACAGGATTCGCACACCTTTTCCATGGCCAAATTCAAGCACTTTTTAAAGACTTTCAAGATCAATTTTCCAGTTTTTCCAGTACCCTTCAAAAGGCGAAAACCAGTGTGAATCAATCCATAGCCTTGTTGTTTGAGGTCACCAAATGCTGTCTGTAGGAAAAATATGGAAAATCTGCTAAAATCTAAGCCTAACATTGAACCAGCAGTTATTATTAGCTGAATGGGGCATAGGAAATGAAGCCGTGTTTCTGTAGACCAGGGGTCACCAACCTTTTTGAAACCAAGGGCTACTTCTTGGGTACTGATTAATGCGAAGGGCTACCAGTTAGATACACACTTAAATAAATTGCCAGAAGTAGCCAATTTGCTCAATTTACCTTTAACTCTGTTATTATTAATAATTAATGATATTTATCTTTGTGGAAACACTGATCATCTTAATGATTTCTCACAATAAATATATATAGAAACAGATAAATATCAATATGCAACACTTTATTTTTATATTTTCTCTAAGTGCACATTTTTCAAATTGAACATTTTCAAATGATCACTTCTAAGACAGTCTTGTGAAATCACAATATCCCATTTTAACTAGCTAGCCACTAACATTTTTTAACAAATCATGAATTACTTTGCACCATGTTTGTACAAATAATAACTCATGTAAAATACAAAAGTAAACTCTCAAATTTTTAAATCATGTCACACTTTGAACTGGACACCAAATCTGTTATCAGTTTCTTTGTCAGTTAGTGGGAAGCCTGGCATTGCATGCTGTTAACTAGTGTGTTGTACTCTGGTGTGTAACTTGACACTGCAACTCTGAGTGAGTCTTGCAGATGTGCATCAGTGAGGCGTGTTCTGTGTTTGTTCTTGATGAAGTTCATGTCAAAAAAGGCTGATTCACAAAGATAAGATTTTTCCTCATTGTTTGCGGAACCTTCTTAATCTTTTGGACATATTTTCACAGCAATCTGGCCTTAAGCTTAATTATGATAAATGTAAAATGTTAAGGATCGGAAATCTAAAGGGAACGTCCTTTCGAATGGAATGCAAAGTGCCTGTTTTGTGGACAGATGGACCAGTTAACATACTTGGTGTTGTTGTCCCAGAAAATCTGGAAGATCTAGGCTCAGTAAATTATGATAATCGACTAAGAAAGCTGGACAAAATAATGCAATTATGGAAAGGGAAATCCCTAACCTTGTATGGTAAAATGTCTATTGCCAACTCGTTAATTATTCCTCAATTTATTTATTTGTTTTTGTCATTACCAGCTCCATCACAAAACTTTTTTAAGATTTATGAGCGGAGGGTCTTCGATTTTGTCTGGAACGGCAAACCAGAAAAGATTAAAAGAAAGGTTTTGTACAAAGAGTATGAATATGGGGGCCTGAAACTTCTCAACCTTGAAGCTATGTGTCTGTCTTTAAAAGCATCAATTGTTCCAAAGATGTATTTAAACATTGAGTGGTACACAAATGTCCTGTTGGACAAAAAACATGTACTGTATCAAAAGAAATTGTATCCTTTTTTACAAGTGATCCCCTCCCAGAGAGTCTGCTGGGAAACATGGCGGGGTTCATAAAGGAAACAATCCACTCATAGTGGTGTTTTCAATTTTATGTGCCAGAAAAAAGAGACGATATTTTGCAGCAGTCAATATGGATGAACTCTAATATTGTAATAGATGGAAAGCCTTTCTTTTGGAAAAATATGTTTGAAAGAGGAATCATTTTTGTCAATGATATTATCAATGAGAATGGTAAAATTATGAAGTATGATGAATTTAGAGCTATGTATGGTGATGCTTGCTCAAGCTTTTCATTTTATCAACTAACTGGAGTAATTGGGAAAAGTTGGAAACAAATAATTAATTATGGAACTACTAAATTATTAGTTTGTAAACCTCTAATAAGAAATTCTACTTGGCAAAAAGGAACTAAAATAAATAGAAAAATATATAATTTTTATTTAATAAAGAAATCTTTGAAGGCTGCCTCATACAACACAAATGGAAAATGGGAGGACTTTTTTGACTGCCCGTTGCCATGGGATGCCATATTCAAACTAATCTATAAAACCACCATCGATGTGCAAAATCGTTATTTTCAAATTAAAATTATTTATAACTTCTTACCCACAGGGAAAATGTTAAAATTATGGAATATGACAGAGTCAGATGATTGCCGATTTTGTTGTCAGGAGCCTGAATCCACCCTGCATTTGTTTTGGTATTGTCATATTGTGTCTTTGTTTTGGGTGGAAGTTGAAAAAATGTGTTTAAGGATTGGTTTGTTTATGAAGCTTAATGTGGTTTCTGTTATTTTAGGAGAGTTCTACTCTGATTTAGTCAATTTAATTATAGTACTCTGTAAAATGTTTATTTTTAAGGCCAAAAACAGATATTCACTTAGTATTACTTTCTTTAAAACATTTATTCAGTATTTTCTAATTTTAGAAAGTTACATGGTTGAAAACGATAATTATGCCAAAAAACATTAAAAAAAAGATGAGAAGTCCTCAAAGGCTTATTTTGAAAGTATAATTATGTTTATAGATTATATGATATCTGTTGTTGTGTTCCCTAATTTGAGTGACCTGGACATAATCTGGACTGTACATAAATGCTTATTTTGAAAATGTAATTTTGTTTATAAATTATATGCAATCTGTTGTGTTCCCTAATTTTTTTCTGTGTACATGAATGAAGGTGTGTGTTGCTGAGTCCGACTTGGACATTATCTGGACTGGGCCTGGTTTAAAAAACCCTTTAAACAAATCTAATTTCATTGACAACCTGGTCTGTTGAAGATAAGGCCCTTTTTAAAAAAAATTAAATTAAATAAGATAAATAAATAAAAAACATTTTCTTGGATAAAAAAGAAAGTAAAACAATATAAAAATAATTACATAAAAAATAGTTAATGAAAATGTTAGTGGACCAGCAGCCTATACAATCATGTGTGCTTCAGTGACTGTGTCCCTTGCAGCTGATTTGTCTATGTTGTGGGAACCAGAAGATTGGTAGCAGAAAGAAATAACCCCTTTTGTGTGAGTGGGTGTGGATGAGTGTGCATGGGGGAGGTTGTTTGGGTTGATGCACTGTGTTTTTTCTATGTAGATTTAATTTTTATTTTTTATAATTTTTATTTTTATTTTTTAATTTTTTATTTTTTTTAATTTTTAGAACAGGCCCGCGGGCGACTTATCTGGTCCTTACGGGCGACCTGGTGCCCGCGGGCACCTTGGTGACCCCTGCTGTAGACTATTCAATGTCATTGGTGTTTGCAAACGTGTCTCCATTTGTGTTTTTCAAATTTCTTGTTCTTTTTCTTACTTACAGCACTCAATGACATCGAACAGCACGGATTGATTCACACCGTATCTGTGCTTGTAAACTGCCTAATGTGATATAAATACACGCACCCTGAAAATGTAAATTTCACTCATTAACAAAACTGTTCCACATTAATATAAGGATAATAAATTAAAGGAAAATATTTTGCTATTTTCACAACACCTCAGTCACCTTCCATTAAGCATATCTAGCCTTATAACTGTGGCTGTGACAACAAATTAACAAAAAGACAGAAGTTAACTTTTTTGCTTTCACTGAGGTACAAACAAGATAAGTAGACAACGAAAATAATAAAGCAAGAAAAGCATACAACCAAGTGGTGTAAAAAACTACAACATCATTCATATTAACTCAGATCTAAGTTGTGAAAAAGGTTACAAATGATATATTACATGACCTTCACAGTACAAACAAGTCCAATAATGTAACCATTTTAATGCAATTAACCAAAACGGACAAGTTAAGTAGTAGAGATGCGCGGATTGCGGGCACACCCGCGGTGTCCGCGGTTGACCCGCGGGTCGGGCGGGTGAATGAAGAAAAATATAGATTTTAAATAGATTCGGGCGGATGGCGGTTGAACCAATTCGGAAATATATATACATAGTTAAATGTATAAAGAGAATCCTTCCTGTGTCCCAGCAACAAGTGCCGCAAGTGAGCGCTCCTTCAGCGCAGCAGGGGCATTTTAGAGAGCGCGCATTTTAGAGACCAGGCGCTTTCGCCTGCATGAATCCTGGCACTGTAGATACCATTTTATTCCTGCAAAGTGCTAAAAAAAAAAGTAAGTAGACATACAGTTGGATATGTTAAACGAATTAGTCTATGTTACCTAGTGTGGCGAGGCGGAGCCGGAGGACCAACGGCGGGGAGGCGGGGACGGCGAGCAAGCGGCGAGAGAGACGCAGCAACCAGGTGCGGGGATCGCGCAACTGGTCACAATTACCTAATCCCCTCGCAGTGTTTAAAGAGACAGCGGCCGAGAGCGACGGGGGAGAAGGAGGTGGAGAGCCCGGAGTGCTGGAGGAGCGAAAGAGACTGAGCAAAAGACGCGGCCGGCTGAAGAGACGGCGGAACGAGCAGCAGAGGGAGGCAAGTGCTGAAAAGCACAAAAGACTTGATATTGAAAAATAAACAACATCATATCCCTGCTCGAAGCAAAGATGTCTCTATTTGATGGTCCAGGGAACCCACAAGGCGGCTTGAGTCCGTCACACCTAGGCTATACCAAATAAGACCATGTCTAACCTATATTGAGTTCGGTCAGCTGAATAATTGTGATGGTTACGTGTTGTTTGGGCGCACTACAATGCAAAGGAATTAAGGCAATTGCGTTGTTTATTGTGTTTTTTTTCTATTGGAGATATACTACTGTGTGTTAATTATTTGGCCTCGCTTTCAAGTGAAGCGCATCTCCGATTGGCTACAATGTAAGGCTATTTAGCCTGCTTTGTTTGTCTATTTTCATTATAATTCAATTATTATTATTTATTTAATTTATTTTTGTTTGAATAGGGATGACATACATATGTTGTTGTATAATTTAAGTTTGTGCGCGTAATTGACAGCCTAAGGCTTATGAGGCACATTTTTTATTTATTTTTTTATTTCAACTTAAAAACATATGAGCCTATGCCTATGCCTACAACATAGGCTATGTGTTTATCTTTATTTTCCTGCCTGTCGTTGACAATGCAGATTGTCTGATATTTTGTCATGGCTGCAGATCAATCAATAAAGGTTCATCTTTGTCGCAAAATTGTTCACTGTTTCCCTGTGCACCTCGCCCTCGTCCCTATTTGAGCACTTTAACGTTAACAAGTTAATATTCATTGAAATAAATTCAGAAATTTTTTTTTTACCTAACGAAAATATAGGCCTCGTCTTTCCAAAACATTTTTTTAACTTCTTAAAAGCATCGTTCTGCTTGCTGCAACTGCGCACACAAAGTGTGAGGAACGCACTCCTGATCTGAGGGCATTGGCAACAATAGTCAACACTTTCTTAATGGAAATGACAATAATATTATAATAATGATAAATACCACCCGGGTGGTGGGCGGTTGTGGTTTTGATAAAATGTTGGTTCGGGTGGATGGCGGTTGGATGACGACTTTCGTTATGCGGTTGCGGATGAAATAATTGCCTATCCGCGCATCTCTATTAAGTAGACAACCAAAATATTGGAGCAAAAAATACATTGAACCATGTTGAATTTCCTTTTTGCATACTTTGCAGCCGGCTAAACTTAAACTATTTGAACACAACATATCTTAGCTTTATGTTATCGGTAACAAAGTATATTTTCTTTGTGATTTTGCACTGAACTAAGAATTTTCGAGCATAAAAATGGCTAAATTAACTAAAAATACCAATAGCATAGTAGTATTGGCCACAAGACTATTGCTGGGTTGCAATCACTTGACCTAGAGGCACTTCCGGGTTTCAAGCGAAGTTCGAGTCCTTTCAAGCTATTTATTTAGCTGCATCAGTGCAGATTTGGGCGTATTTTGAAAGGCTAAGAAGCGATCATGAAAAAAGTATGTATAAAATAGGATGGAGTGGATTCATACACTCTTATGAAAAATATTTTTTGAAAGATTTAAACCATTCATCATCACTATCGCTATGACCGCACTTCATTTGACACTCGCACGGATTTAGGGAAGAAAAGATTGGAGGAACATCATGTATTTACATTTGGAGGGGATCACAAATTAAGCATTAATCCGTGAAAGACAATGTTGGTTTTATTCCTGTGTCGCCAAATAACGAGTTTGATTTACATAAGTGCCGTGCCTCTGTGATCGTGATGCTAATGAGAAAAAAGATACATTTGTTTGCAGTTGATTTCCTGCTATGAATATTAGTCTCATCTACAATTAATGTCTGCAGTTTATATAATATGAAGTTCATATTTTGTCTCATTATTTAGCTATAAATGTCCCTGTTGTTCAACAATGTTTGCTAGCGACATCAATATTCATTATATGCTGTTGAGCGTACAAGAGATGTATTCATTTAGTTTATTAATACAATTAAGGATATTTTATTGATGCTAACAAATAGCACCAAAGACACTATTGTCGTAATCCATGTCGAATAAAGCATTTGGCTTTCCTGCACAACAACAACTACCGGTAATTGCTTTTAGTGTCTGTTATGAAAATAGACTATGAAAATACGGTGGATTGGACCAACAATTACAATATTTATTAGTTATATTTAGGCATAACAACCACAAAAGAACACAAACCAATGCAATCTTTTGTCTTTTTTTACATTTAGTTCTGCTGTCAAACACTACCAATGTAGTGGAAAATATATACATTTGATTGCATCACAGAAAGTTTCTCAAACAAATCAAATGTTCAAACAAAAACTTTACAAAGTGATCGCTGCTGACACAAGCATGGTCCGAATGTATTCCACAAGATGTTTTTAAGAGCCATTTCCTTCTATGCACTTTTATTTTTTCTCTAACTATATTACTTTTATAAACCATTTATTTCAGAACTCTATTGAAGCCCTTTCTTATCTCTCTATTTGAACGATCGGAACACTCAAGAACAGAACAGCAATACAGCATTTCCTGCTCAATCTCTACAGTCACTCTCACTTGTTTTAATGCTACGCTCAAGCTGGTGGACCGTCATGTGAATTAAGTTGCAAAGAAGAAAAACGGATGTGACGTCATATGCAACCCAGGAATGCCAAAACAATCAGTATCGTGGCCACTGATTGGCTCTGGCTCAGCCTCAGGCAGTATTACCGGTATTAACATTAGCATGCTAACTTTACTAGCCAATTTTGCAGTCGAACGCCTCAAACTCACAACTTGGTACGAGACACATGCTGGCATTCTAGCATACCAAAATTAACATGCTACATTTTTTAGGCAAATTTGCAGCCGAACACCTCAGAGTCATAACCTTTGGTGTATTCCATTTGTACTGGGAAGTCGGAATTTCACTGGGATGCCCTTGGAATTCAGATCTCCGACTCGAAAAGTCGGAGCATTGTCTCCAACCTCGAGTTAGCTTCAAAGATGGCTGCTCTGGATGCAAACAATAATGTAATCCTCTATAATATCCATTGTTAGTACTTCTGATTAGTTTTTCTCGCACTAAAACAGCCATATACGATGTATTGTTGGACGTTTATACAGTAACATTACGATATTGTAAGCTATATGTATTTCATGTTGTACATATGTTCTGTATTAAGTTAAAGTACCACTGATAGTCACACACACTAGGTGTGGTGAAATTACCCTCTGCATTTGACCCATCCCCTTGTTCCACCCCCTGGGAGGTGAGGGGAGCAGTGAGCAGCAGAGGTGGCCACACTCGGGAATCATTTTGGTGATTTAACCCCCAATTCCAACCCTTGATGCTGAGTGCCAAGCAAGGAGGTAATGGGTCCCATTTTTATAGTCTTTGGTATGACTCGGCCGGGGTTTGAACTCATTACCTACCGATCTCAGGGCAGACACTAACCACAAGGCTCATCCACCGTGTGTGAAGGTTGCAGAAAGAGTGCATATTTTCCCACAAGTAGTTTATAGTCTGACAAGGCAAGCACAAACATAACTTTCGCGGATGTGTGGCCTATTCACTGCAACGCTCACAACTTGGCTGTGACGTCATTCCCAGCTGCGACTTCCCTACTTGGTAAACGGATCACACCATTGATACATTCCAACTAGGGCTGGGCGATATATCGATATACGCGCTATATCGCGGGTTTGTCTCTGTGCGATATAGAAAATGACTATATCGTGATATTCGAGTATACGTTCTCACGCAGTTGCTTTTAGCTGCTGGCATTACACGACAGGCTCTTCCCACTCCTTGTGTCTCCTCACAGACAGCAAGCGCAACTTCTACATACTGTACGTCACATACTGTCACGTCATACGTCACATACGTATACGCCCTCGCGGAGCAGAGAGGTAGCGGCATGGGTAACATTAGCTGTGATGCGAGTGGTAATACGAGAGAAAGAAGGTGCGAATCTGGTAACAAATGAAAGAAGATTTAATTCCCAAGAAAAACAGTGGCGGTGGTTTGGCTTCAAGTGGGAATATGACGAACAGACAACCGTAATTTGTCAAGTGTGGGGCAAAAGCGGTTCTACAAAAAGTAGCATTACTGCTAATATGTAGAAATCTTTTGAAAAGTCACCTGCTAGAGAATGAAGAGTGCTTACTCCGCATGTCAACATCTCCATTCGGTGCCACACACCCACACCATCAAAATGCAGAGGCAAACATTTCCACATCAACACCGTATGAAAAAAAGAGTCGACAACAAAAGGAGATAATGTCCGCAGGAACCTACCACATAGCGAAGGACGAACACTATTTGATTTCCTATTATGCAGCTCATTTTTATTTGACACTTATTGAAATATCTTGTGTGACATCATGTTTTTAAACTATTGTAGTGGCGTTCTGTAGAAAAAGTGCACTTTAATTTAGTGTTGTTTTGATAAGTCATCTTAGTGACACCATGCACAAAACTGCACTAATAGCTTGTTTTAAAATGTCTGACAATCTTGCACTTTCTGTTTTGGAAATGACATGAATGTTTGTGCCACTGCTTAAAGGCCTACTAAAATGAAATGTTCTTATTTAAACGGGGATAGCAGCTCCATTCTATGTGTCATACTTGATCATTTCGCAATATTGCCATATTTTTGCTGGAAGGATTTAGTTGAGAACATAGACGATAAAGTTCGCAACTTTTGGTCGCTGATAAAAAAGCCTTGCCTGTACCGGAAGTAGCGTGACGTCACAGGTTGTGGAGCGCCTCACATCTGCACATTGTTTACAATCATGGCCACCAGCAGCGAGAGCGATTCGGACTGAGAAAGCGACGATTACCCCATTAATTTGAGCGAGGATGAAAGATTTGTGGATGAGGATAGTGAGAGTGAAGGATTAGAAGGCAGTGGAAGCGATTCAGATAGGGAAGATGCTGTGAGAGGCGGATGGGACCTGATATTCAGCTGGGAATGACTAAAACAGTAAATAAACACAAGACATATATATACTTTATTAGCCACAACACAACCAGGCTTATATTTAATATGCCACAAATTAATCCGCATAACAAACACCTCCCCCCTCCCGTCCATATAACCCACCAATACAACTCAAACACCCGCACAACACACTCAATCCCACAGCCCAAAGTACCGTTCACCTCCGTAAAGTTCATACAGCACATATATTTCCCCAAAGTTACGTATGTGACATGCACATAGCGGCACGCACATAAGGGCAAGCGATCAAATGTTTGGAAGCCAAAGCTGCGTACTCATGGTAGCGCGTCTGCTATCCAACTCAAAGTCCTCCTGGTTGTGTTGCTGCAGTCAGCCGCTAATACACCGATCCCACCTACAGCTTTCTTCTTTACTGTCTTCATTGTTCATTAAACAAATTGCAAAAGATTCACCAACACAGATGTCCAGAATACGGTGGAATTTTGCGATGAAAACAGACGACTTAATAACTGGCCACAATGGTGTCCCAATATGTCCGCACAATCCGTGACGTCACGCGCAAACGTCATCATACCGAGACGTTTTCAGCAGGATATTTCGCGGGAAATTTTAAATCTCACTTTACTAATCTAACCCGGCCGTATTGGCATGTGTTGCAATTTTAAGATTTCATCATTGATATATAAACTATCAGACTGCGTGGTCGGCAGTAGTGGGTTTCAGTAGGCCTTTAATAACAGTTTATTAAATACAGTTTTGGTAAATTGACTTAGTTGTGATTTCCTTCTCTGCCTGAAAGTTTAAAATGAGCATATATTAATGCAGTATGAACAAGAATGTTTTAATTTATTGTAGACACATAGAATCATCATACTGGTGTGATTATATGTATCAAGTGTTAATTCAAGGCTACTCACCCTGGACACACACTATTCTCCCCTCTCCCCTCAGGCAGGAGACTACGCTCCATCCAGACCCACACCTCCCGCCACCTGAACAGTTTTTTCCCCTCGGCCATCAGGCAAATGAACAATAACTCCTAACAGCAGCTCCTTGAATTCCTTGAATCCCTTCTAAGTCTATCTGATGGCTCAGTCACAGCTCTTTTTATTACCAAATATGTGTTACATGTGTTTTATGTCGCACGTTTGCACCAAGAAAAATTCCTAGTTTGTGAACCCGTTCTCAAACAATGGCAATAAAACTATTCTGATTCTGATTCTGAAAAAAAAAAAATCAAGATATATATCGTGTATCGCGATATGGCCTAAAAATATCGAGATATTAAAAAAAGGCCATATCACCCAGCCCTAATTCCAACTGTTAGCATGCTAACGTTAGCAGTTAAATTCGGCTTGCGCATTTCAGCGGCTTGCACATATCAGCAATTTCTCTTTCAAATTGAATAGTCTATTTTTTGGGTCATTTATTTTTTGTCCTCGGAATGTGTCCCGGGCCAATCAAAAACAAGCAGCGTAAAGCAAATGGCCCCCGGGCCGCACTTTGGACACCCCTATTCTCGGTGTGCACGTGCGGGGTGTTACTTACACTGCGATACATGCGCTTCGGATGGGGCAGCACCATTCGGTGAACACTCCGATTGGTGGCAATAAGGACAACGACATTGTTGGGGGTCTCTAGGATGCTCACACCTCCCGGCACCACATTGCAGTGAGTGAAGCGCAGCCTGATGGCGCTGTTGAGCAGGTTAGTGTCCAGAGACTGCTCCACGAGCTGCAATGTGTCTCCTGAAGTGGACCTGCAATGAAAGTCCAAACAAGCCAGTTCTTCAAGAAAGCAGGAAGACTGCTGATTTTAAGTAGCAGGAGTCCTCACCAAGAAATAAATCTGTTGCTGGTGATTGAATGCACTTTCCCGCCGTCGTCATAGTGAAAAGCTCCAGCTGTGTCTGGGAACTTGAGAGCTCCAGGTGCAGGTGTTGACGCTGCACATTAAACACACATGTTAAATTAATTCCATACAACTTGACCACTCTTTTTAACTTCCAAGTTCACTGCCGGCATAGTGATGCTCTCACAAACCACAAGTACGCACCGAGACCAAAACATTCAGTATGGAAAAGTCACGTACTTGACGTCAGTTAGCATTCGAGCGCTACACACTCCTGTTAGCATGGCATGAGAAAGCGCTACAATACGCTCAAAAGCTTGAACAGTTCGGACAATACGACACACCCCCCGGGTGACAGTTTACCTGATTTGATGTGGACTTCTCTAAACCTCTGAACGGGTTCCCTCTCAAATCCACAGATTTCAATGAAGCTTCTTTCCAGCGCCGCCGCCATGTTTGCCTCATGGAAATATGACGTCAGAGCGAAGGCGCGCGCCGGCCTTTTCAAAGATTTAAAGAGACAGTCCACCGTAGCATGCTGTGTAAGAAAAATATTAGGGCCCGAGCATCAAAAAGCTACGAAGGCCCTATTGAAATTGATTTTGTCATTATTATTATCAAACCACTTGCATCACATTTATGAAGCCTTTAACATGCATGAAAACTCACCATAACCATAACCACAACACCAGGGGTCCGATCTAACAAAGGTCTTAAAGGCCTACTGAAACCCACTACCTCCGACCACGCAGTCTGATAGTTTATATATCAATGATGAAATCTTAACATTATAACACATGCCAATACGGCCGGGTTAACTTATAAAGTGACATTTTAAATTTGCCGCTAAACTTCCGGTTCGAAACGCCTCTGAGGATGACGTATGCGCGTGACGTAGCCCGGGGAACACGGGTATGCCTTCAACATTGAAGCCAATACGAAAAAGCTCTGTTTTCATTTCATAATTCCACAGTATTCTGGACATCTGTGTTCGTGAATCTGTTGCAATTATGTTCATTGCATTATGGAGAAAGAAGCTGAGCAAGCAAAGAAGAAAGTTGTCGGTGCGAAACGGACGTATTTTTCGAATGAAGTCAGCAACAACAGTACACAGCCGGCGCGTCTTTGTTTACATTCCCGAAAGATGCAGTCAAGATGGAAGAACTCGGATAACAGAGACTCTAACCAGGAGGACTTTTGACTTCGATACACAGACGCCTGTAGAGAACTGGGACAACACAGACTCTTACCAGGATTACTTTGATTTGGATGACAAAGACGCAGACGTGCTACCGTGAGTATGCAGCTTTGGCTTCTAAACATTTGATCGCTTGACCGTATGTGCGCAACTTTTTTTTTGCGTATGTACGTAACTTTTTTTAAATATATAAGCTTTATGAACCTTGGGTTAGGTGAACGGTCTTTTGGGCTGAGTGATTGTGTGTGTTGATCAGGTGTTTGAATTGTATTGGCGTGTTCTATGGAGCTAGGAGCTAGCAGAGGAGCTAGGAGCTAGCATAACAAACACGTAGGTGTTTTTATGCAGGATTAATTTGTGGCATATTAAATATAAGCCTGGTTGTGTTGTGGCTAATAGAGTATATATATGTCTTGTGTTTATTTACTGTTGTAGTCATTCCCAGCTGAATATCAGGTACCGTGAATATGCAGCCTTGGCTGCTAAACATTTGATAGCTTGACCGTATGTGCGCGTCACGTACGTAACTTTTTAAAAATATATAAGCTTTATGAACCTCGGGTTAGGTGAACGGTCTTTTGGGCTGAGTGATTGTGTGTGTTGATCAGGTGTTTGAATTGTATTGGCGCGTTCTATGGAGCTAGGAGCTAGCAGAGGAGCTAGCATAACAAACACGTAGGTGTTTTTATGCAGGATTAATTTGTGGCATATTAAATATAAGCCTGGTTGTGTTGTGGCTAATAGAGTATATATATGTCTTGTGTTTATTTACTGTTGTAGTCATTCCCAGCTGAATATCAGGTCACCCCCGGCTCTCACAGCATCTTCCCTATCTGAATAGCTTCAACTCCCCACTAGTCCTTCACTTGCACTTTACTCATCCACAAATCTTTCATCCTCGCTCAAATTAATGGGGAAATTGTCGCTTTCTCGGTCCGAATCTCTCTCACTTCATGCGGCCATCATTGTAAACAATAGGGTAACTTTGCGTATATGTTCAATTGACTACGTCACGCTACTTCCGGTAGGGGCAAGCCTTTTTTTATCAGATACCAAAAGTTGCGAACTTTATCGTCGTTGTTCTATACTAAATCCTTTCAGCAAAAATATGGCAATATCGCGAAATGATCAAGTATGACACATAGAATAGATCTGCTATCCCCATTTAAATAGATTAAAATGACTTTGACACCCCTGCTTTAGATGATCAGACAAACACATACTAAACTGATGGTCTATGACAAAATGTGAATACATTTTGCCTATGCAATAGGATATGGGCGTGGCATGCCGCCAAATTTTGATCTGATGGTTCGCCACAAAACACGACTTGGCTCCACCAGTTCGGATTTTGATTAAATTGGTACAAATGATCATGATGATGACAACCTGAAGTGGTGGAATGGTCAGTAATTGTTTGTACCTATTCATAGTGGGCGGAGCTCCTCATCAGTCAAACTGTTACTTCGCAACTTTAGATCAATTATTTTCTGTCACGCCCCCCGAGCAAGAAGAAAACATTTGGCGCTCCCCCCGCAAATATAAATAGTGTCAGTTGTCTATAAAATTGCTATAGGTACACCTCTGCATAGCGTTATATCCTTAACAATAAAGAAAAAAAGAAAAAAAAACAATTTACAAGAAAGAATAGCTTTATTAACATTGTTTTTAGACTGTAACAGAAACGATTTAATATGCATCTATTTGCCTAAAATAAAAAAAATATTTAAACTGTAAACATTTTTGACCGACTTGAACCATTTGATACTGAAAAATAAAATAAATCAACTCAATATATAATAATACATTCATATTGATCAGCAACATTAACTCAGGAGCACAATACATACAAAAACTTTCACCTACAAAACAAATAATAAAATAATTTGTGCTGTTTTTTTTATTTTTAAACAAATTGAGGAAGTCAGGATAAATGGCTACAATTAGTTTTGTAGTACACAGCTTTTCGAATGGGGTTTGAAGGATGATACTGCATGATACTGATAAAGCATCCCCCCACCCCGCCCCACACACACATACTCACATATTCCTCATACACATGAGGAATATTGATAGCAATTATTTTACATTTTAGTTCTGAAAACTAAAATGTACATCTATTACACATTTCAGTACCTGTGTAAAAGACTACCCAAACTCCTAGTTGTTCAAAGCAATATAGTATAAACTAATTTGACCATATAATGTAGCTAAAAACTTCAAATAAAGTAGTACATTATATTATCATTGACATTTCTATATTTTGTTTAGTGGAAGAGTTCAAGTACCTCGGAGTCTTGTTCACGAGTGAGGGAAGAGTGGATCGTGAGATCGACAGGCGGATCGGTGCGGCGTCTTCAGTAACGCGGACACTGTATCGATCAGTTGTGGTGAAGAAGGAGCTGAGCCGGAAGGCAAAGCTCTCAATTTACCGGTCGATCTACGTTCCCATCCTCACCTATGGTCATGAGATTTGGGTTATGACCGAAAGGACAAGATCACGGGTACAAGCGGCCGAAATGAGTTTCCTCCGTCAGGTGGCGGGGCTCTCCCTTAGAGATAGGGTGAGAAGCTCTGCCATCCGGGGGGAGCTCAAAGTAAAGCCGCTGCTCCTCCACATCGAGAAGAGCCAGATGAGGTGGTTCGGGCATCTGGTCAGGATGCTACCCGAACGCCTCCCCAGGGAGGTGTTTAGGGCACGTCCGACGGTAGGAGGCCGCGGGGAAGACCCAGGACACGTTGGGAAGACTGTCTCCCGGCTGGCCTGGGAACGCCTCGGGATCCCCCGGGAGGAGCTGGACGAAGTGGCTGGGGAGAGGGAAGTCTGGGTTTCCCTGCTTAGGCTGCTGCCCCCGCGACCCGACTTCGGATAAGCGGAAGAAAATGGATGGATGGATGGATGGATTTCTATATTTGGCGATGCTGTACATGCTTGTGCTGTATATACAATGCATCTGGAAAATGTTCCCAGCCCTTCACTTTTTCCACATTTTGTTATGTTACAGCCTTATTCCAAAATTAAATAAATTCACGGCATCCCTGGCACAAGTAATTGTCCAAACCCTGCAGCCGTCTGAGTCAACATCATCCAATTTATAGATATATCCTCAACACCCATTTGAAAACATGTACTCTGTCAAATATATAGGATTATGATTGCTTTTTATTGCTACATGGAGATTAAAGTTGCCTTCTAGTGACTTACCTGTATCACTAATGGGGAAAAACCCTTGGTACAATCCATATATGGATTACTGAAAGTTAGTGTACAGGCCAACCCTCCCTGGTTTGCGATGGGGATGTTATATGGTTTCTCTTAGAAAAGAGAAATGTAACGGTACAGTGGGAGAAGTAGACGGCACAGAGGCAGGGGCATCGTTAGCTTGCAGCGTGTTTATTGAAAGATGTATATACAAACATACTGTATATACATATGAAGTGTGTGATTAAACCAAAGGTATAAGGTGTGAGTATGTGTAGCGAGTATATGAGGAGTGTTACCAGGTGGTGTTGAAGGTGCATGTTGAGATTGGTGCGGAGGTCCAGAAAGGGAAAGGCAGTCTCGGAGGTCCAGGGTCAGGCAGGAGGTCAGGGGCTGGAGCGAGGCGTCATGGTCCAAGGGCAGGCGTGAGGTCTTGATCCAGGAAGGCAGCAGAGAGTCCAGAGGGGATCCAGGGAGATGAGACAAACAGCTCGAAACCAGGGGATGACAAGGGTTGCTGGATGATGACATAGGACAAGACACAATGAGCACGACGGAGGGGACACACAGAGAGCGAAGAATAGTGATGGGTTGATGAGGCCTCATGAAGCGTTTCGACACATTGCAAAACTGTATTGATACTGTGTCGATACTGTGTCACTAAATACTGACATCTGCTGGACATTAAAAATCCCTACAGGCAACCTATGGACCGACTACACTGACACTGATTTTATGACCTAGTATATACAATAATATAAACCAAGTCATTGTATTTCATTTAGGATTATTTAATATCTTCATTTAAATAAAAATATATTTTTATCTTTTTTAGATACAGTCAATAAATAATGTGAACATGTATCATGACTAGGATGGTAGAAGGTGGGGATTGAACCCCAGTAACCGATTGCTGGCACGGCCACGCTACCAACTTCGCCACGCCGTCATTCCTGTACCTTCTCTAGTAACAGTAGTGATGGGTCCTGCAACACAGATGCATCGGCGCATGCGTCGAGCTCATAGAGCGAAACCCTGTGTCGGTGCGCGTACCGCTTTTAGAAAGTCACGTGACCGATCATGAGCTGCTTTGGTCACGTGACCGATACGCGAACTGTATCGCACTGACGCCTCCTCTGTGCCCTGTGAGCAACATCCCCTCTAAGGTGCGCGCCTGCGCAATTGCGCAGTGCTCAGGCGTCCTCCGCGCACACCGTGCGCCGCACAGCCAATATATGCCGCGCACCAAATCAAACCCATCTGAATTCTAAACAAAATAAACACATTTATTCTGTGTAATTTTGAAATGCAACTTTGAGTGACAGTGACAACAAGCGGCCCTAACGGTGTTCGTCAACAACACGCATTGCTCCGCTTCCTAATAAACACAGTTTGGCGCGCAGGCGTCAGTGCGATACAGTTCATGAGCGGTCACGTGACCAGAACAGCTCATGAGCGGTCACGTGACCAAAACAGCTCGTGTTCGGTCACGTGACTTTCTAAAAGCGATACGCGCACCGACACAGGGTATCGCTCTATGAGCTCGACGCATGCGCCGATGCATCGGTGTTGCCGGACCCATCACTAGCGAAGAAGCACATGAGCTAAGAAGCAAGACACGTGTGAGGCTTACTGTACAAGTACAAGTAGCTACGTTCTGGTACTGGAACGCAGGACACACTGGCTTATGAAGGCAGGAGACTCATCAGCGTCAGGTGTGTTGATTGCAGAGTGACTGCAGCTGCGTGGAGTTGCGGCTGCAGCAGGAGAAGAACGCCCGTGAGCGTGTCCAGAAGAGGCAGGTGTTTGAACCGTAACAAGAAACCCATTATCGAAGTTACATTTAAACCAGTGTGGGTGGCACTGGGAGCAGGTGGGTGAAGTATCTTGCCCAAGGACACAATGGTACTGACTAGGACGGCGAAAGTGGGGATCGAACATGGAACCCTCAAGTTGCTAGAACGGCCGCTCTACCAACAGAGCCACACCACCCCTATTATTTAATGGCCGATTGTAGATTGCTTGAAGTAATATAATTAAAAGTTTAGGACCATGCTACTACTACCAAAATGGCGGTCGGACATCACATAGGCCGATCCTCAGGGACCTGGGTGGGGGGGTTAGGGTTTTCCCTAGCCCTTGCCTTGAACTTGACCTTAACTTTAGCCCTCTCTCGGTTAGTGTATCAATGGGTGGACAGACTTTAGAGAAAGCTACAAGGCTACTTTGAATCACGGTACTTTTTAAAAGTTGTACCCAGATTGCAGAGTAGTACAAAGATGGCCGTCGTGAACCCAGAATTCATTGCTGCGAATAGATAAAAGTTGAAACTATAAGTTACAATGGTACACTGAATAGTGACATCCCGAACTCGAAGCATTTGTTAAACATTGTAGCTGTATGAGTCAATATCAACCAATATATGGATCCATCCTCAACAATGATGTGAAAACATGTACAATATCAAATAGATAAGAATATGATTGATTTTATTGTTGTATAGAAGTTAAAGTTATTTTACAATAACTTAACCGTAGTACCAAGGAGGAAAATCCCAAGTATAATCTATAAATGGGTTATTGAAAGAGAGTCTACAGGCTAACACTTTCTGATTTGCGATGGTGATCTAGCATGGCTTCTCTTTGAAACACATTGATTCACTATAATTTAATAGGCAGCTATAGATTGCTTTTTGCAATGTAATTAAAAGCTTAAGGTCATACTACTACTGCCGAAATGGCTGTTGGACATGACATGGGCTTACGTTCAGGGTAAAGTTTAACCCTGACTGTAATTCTAACCCCAACCCTAACCATAGCCCTTTCTTGATAGTTGGTTCAATAGTTGGGCAGTATTTAGAGACAACTATATGCAAGGCTACTTTGATTCTTGGTGCCCAGATTGCAGAGGAGTACAAAGATGGCCGCCATGAACTTGTATGCCGTGCTACCAAAAAATAAAAGCTGAATAGTGACATCCCAGGCTCGAAGGAGTTATTAAACACTGCAGACGTGTGATTTGATATAATCATTTGTATAGATCTGTCCTCAACACTCATATGAAAACATGTATATTGTTAAATAGACAGGGATATGCTATATTGTATCGTTACATGGAGATTAAAGTTACATTATTGTGATTTATCTGTACCACTAGAGGGGCTAATTCGTCTTATCATCTAAATTAGGATTACTGAATGTTATCATACTTTCTGGTTTGCTATTATGATCTGGTATGAATTATCTTCTCTGAAGCACTTACAAATTGCTTGTAGCAATTTAAATACAAGTCTAAGGTCATACTACGTCCATCAAAATGGCTGACATGACATGGGCGGACCCTCAAGGACTTGTGGTGGGTTAAGGTTGGCCCTAATCCTCTCTTAATAGGTTGATCAAGGTAGTATGTGGAATACCAACGGCACATGTGATTGGGCCACTGGAACATTACATACACTATATTGCCAAAAGTATTTGGCCACCCATCCAAATGATGAGAATCAGGTGCCCTAATCACTTGGCCCGGTGTATAAAATCAAGCACTTAAGCATGGAGACTGTATCTACAAACATTTGTGAAACAATGGGCCGCGCTCAGTGATTTCCAGCGTTGAACTGTCATAGGATGCCACCTGTGCCAGAAATCCAGTCGTGAAATTTCCTCGCTCCTAAATATTCCAAAGTCAACTTTGTTATAAGAAAAGTGAAGAGTTTTGGAACAACAGCAAATCATCCACCAAGTGGTAGGCTACGTAAACTGACAGAGGGGTCAGCGGACGCTGAAGCGCATAGTGAAAAGACTTTCTGCACAGTCAGTTGCTACAGAGCTCCAAACTTCATGTGACCTTCCAATTAGCCCACGTACAGTATGCAGAGAGCTTCATGGAATGGGTTTCCATGACCGAGCAGCTGCATCTAAGCCATATATTACCAAGTCCAATGCTAAGCGTGGGATGCAGTGGTGTAAAGCAGTGGCTTGCAATCACTAGAGGCAGGGGAGGCGGGGCCTCACCTGCCATCATGGAAAGAAAAAAAATGTAAAAAGAAAAAAAAATTAAATTAAATTGTTATATGTATCCAGTGATTATACTAAAGTTATTTTCCATTTAACTTCACCAGTTTTAGATTATTTTTATTTTTATTTTCACATTTGCCGTTCAAATACTGAGAAGAGATGGTGCGGTGATCAGCAGCCAGTTGAGGCACGTCACTGATTTGTGCCTCAACATGGATTGTGCACAATGACTCGGCTAACTGCTGGCCTGCTGTGCAGTGAGACTGTATTGCAATATGAATTATATCAGCTAACTAAACTATGGCATAGTTTAGTTAGCTGAGGTATATAATGTACAGTGTATTTTGTCAAAAACTGTATGTGTGTAACGTATTTCTTGTGCTGAGCATTCATAAAACTGCTGCAAAAGACGTACTGGTTGAGGCTCGCAGTAATCCGGCCTCCTGGTGGTAGAGGGCGGTAGTGACCCCAGAGATCATTCCTCGGCCGCAGAAGAAAAAAAAAAAAAGTTTGCAAGTCAATTAGTGCAGCGATTGTTTATTTCCTCTCGCCTGGACTTTTATTAAAAACATGGAGGATTACATATGTAAAATAAAACAGTTTTCTAAACTGGACTTTCAATCGAAGCAGGAGGTAATAATTAAAGGTAGACCAACGCCGGAGCTAAAAGGTTTGCTTTTGACTTCGGGACAGAAGACCCGTTCTTTTCAAACGGCGTGGTACACACGCAAAGGCTGGCTGTGTGGATGTCCAGCAAGAAAGGTAAGACCATAATAATGTTTTTTTTATTAAATGTGCTTTTTTGTGTGCTACAGTTGTGTAAAGAATGCTGGTATGAGCTTTTAAACATAACCCGTTAACTGCTGCCAATCACATGGTGAATAAGATACTATTTAGGGTTCATATGTTTGTAAATCTGACTGTGATGATGCAGTGCCTCACCAGACATTAACCTCACCGCACGCCACTGGTGTAAAGCATGTGGCCACTGGACTCTAGAGCAGTGGAGACGCCTTCTCTGGACTGATGAGTCACGCTTTTCCATCTGGCATTCTGATGGACCAGTCTGAGTTTGGAGGTTGCCAGGAGAACGGTACATTTCAAACTGCATTGCGCCAAGTGTAGAATTTGGTGGAGGAGGAATTATGGTGTGGGGTTGTTTTTCAGGAGTTGGGCTTGGCCCCTTGGTTCCAGTGAAAGGAACTTTGAATGCTCCAGGATAGGAAAACATTTTGGACAATTCCATGGGATGGCACTTCAAGTTCATATGTGAGTAAAGGCAGGTGGCCAAACACTTTTGGCAATATAGTGTATATGCGGCTCGAATCAAACCATATAGCTATTCAGCTATTCTCAGTTACGGTTTAGTTACACTGTCTTTGTATCCCTACTGCTATTGTTACGTACGGCGGGGGAAGAAGACGGCACAACATCAGGGATCAGTTCAATAGGTTTATTGACACTGATGATGATGATGTATTGGGGTGTGTATGCTACTCTAGGTGAATGGTGTAAGACGATGTGTATAATTAACAATGTAAATGTTACCAGGGGTTGTTGTATGTGCGTGTTGGATGAATCCTTCGTCAGGCCAAAGGGGCAAGGCGAGAAGGCAGGAAACAGAGGGAACACTGCGGGGAACACTGAGGACATAAGACACAGGCACAAGGGAAGCACAGAGAGAGCAAGTACGCAGAGGGAAGCCGGAGACGGGATGCTTACTACGGAGAGTGAACTACGTTCCGGCACTGGATCTCCATGGTCCGCTGGTCTTTATGCTGTCTGCCCTCATCAGACCCTGGTGGCCGCGATGCGGGAAATGCCAGCTGTGCTTGCAGCAGATGACATGCGGGACTGCGCATGCGCCGTGACAGCTATCTGGATATTTAAACCGTACCATGAGCCAAAGTAACCTTAAAAAGCCCAAGCTCTTTCAATTGTATTTTCTACACTGTATACAATTGTTAAAATGAATTAATTTTGAGGTTTAATAGAGTACATGTGCATATAGGTAATGTTAGGAATGATCTACTTATTAACTTGTTATTAACATACTTTGTATTAGAGTAAACTGATTTACCCAATTCCTTACTGGTCAATAATGCCCATTTGCATACATTTTTAACAACTATGATTGATCCTAATGCTGTCTGAATAAGACCAAGCACTGTTTAAGACAACAGTCAGGGCAAAGTCACTGAATAGCTTACCTACCACAATCATGGTTTTAACATTCCCATGCATCCATTTTCTTCCGCTTATCCGAGGTCTGGTTGTGGAGGCAACAGCCTAAGCAGAGAAACCCAGACTTCCCTCTCCCCAGCCACTTCGTCCTACTCCTCTCGGAGGGGTATTCCCAGTGGCCTTCTACCGTTCGGACGTGCCCTAAACACCTCCCCAAGGAGGCTCCAGGGTGGCATTCTGACCAGATGCCCGAACCACCTCACCTGGCTCCTTTCGATGTGGAAGAGCAGCGGCTGTACTTTGAGCTCCTCCCAGATGACAACGCTTCTCACCCTATCTCTAAGGGAGAGCCCCACCACTCAACGTAGGAAACTAATTTCTGCCGCTTGTACCCGTGATCTTGTCGTTTTGGTCATAATCCAAAGCTCATGACCATAGGGGAGGATGGGAACGTAGATCGACCGGTAAATTGAGAGCTTTGCTTTCAAGCTCAGCTCCTTCTTTACCACAACGGATCGAAATAGTGCCTGCATGACTGAAGGCGCTGCACCGAGCCGCTTGTCGATCTCACAATCCACTCTTCCCTCACTCGTGAACAAGACTCCGAGGTACTTGAACTCCTCCACTTGGGGCAAGATCTCTTCCCCAACCCGGAGATGGACTCGGACTTAGAGGTGCTGATTCTCATCCCAGTCGCTTTACACTCAGCTGCGAACCAATCCAGTGAGAGCTGAAGATCCTGGCCAGATGAAGCAATCAGGACCACATCATCTGCAAAAAGCAGAGACTTAATCCTGCAGCCACCAAACCGAATCCCCTCAACGCCCTGACTGCGCCTGTCCATAAAAGTTATGAACAGAATCGTTGACAAAGGGCAGCCTTTGCGGAGTCCAACCCTCACTGAAAATGGGTCCGACTTACTGCCGGCAATGCGGACCAAGCTCTGACACTGATCATACAGGGAGCGGACTGCCACAGACAGACAGTCCGATACCCCATACTCTCTGAGCACTCCCCACAGGACTTCCAGAGGGAATGCCTTCTCCAAAGCACATGTAGACTGATTGGACAAACTCCTGTGGACCCTCAAGGACCCTGCCGAGAGTATAAAGCTGGTCCACAGTTCCACGACCAGGACGAAAACCACACTGCTCCTCCTGTTTGGTTTACAAAAACACAGGATAAGTCAGGGGTGGGCAATTAATTTTTACCGGGGGCCGCATGAGCAACCCGAGCCCTGCTGGAGGGCCACACCGACAATATTTCAATTAAATTTTGCACAAATTATTTTTGATATACCGTAAGATAGATAATAATAATAATAATAATATTTTCATTTAACCTAACTTATCTTTATACAAAAGCAGATGGCTTTTGATGGTTTTATTTTTAACACTTTCTTACACAACACTTCCTGATGTATATTACAATACAAAAATTTCAATTTCTGTCACTTCATCCTGCATCCTCTTTGTTGTGAACGTAGCACGTCTGTAAGGTAATTGGCGAAGAAGGAGGAAGCGTTCCTGTTGCGGAAATGAGGAGTGAGGATTGGTTTTCCTTTTGGAAAGAACGAGATAAGTTGAGCTGTGTTAGTATAGCATGCTCAATAAAAGTTTAAAAAGAGCGTCAGACTTGGTGTGCACTTCTTCTGGACGCTACAATTGATGTCACAAGTGGGATGAAATGCCTCCCAGTTCGCCTTGCCATCAAACCTGGGAGTCTTCATTGAGGGCGGAATTCCCCCCGTAGCAAGCAGCGTGGCTGCACCTCTAAACGCTGTCTCTCTCTCTCTGTCTCTCTCTCTCTTTGCGGCGAGGTCCTCACGTGGCACGTACCTCCCGATGACGTAGCACACAAGCAGTGCAGTATGCGCAAAGTTTTACTTCTGACACCAATTGTAGCGTCCAGAAGAAGTGCACAGCAAGTCTGACGCAATTTTTAAACTTTTATTGAGCAAGCTATACTAACACAGCTCAACATATCTCGTTCCTTCCACACGCACGTCTCCTCACTTCTCATTTACACAACTCAAGAAGACAACATCTACTTCAGCAGGTCGTTACACTATATTCTTTAAACACAGCAACAAGTGTACCACAAATTTACCTTTACTTGGCAGTCCATGTCTTTTTTAAAACACGCCATTCGTCATCAACTTTTCTCTTTTTAGCGTCTCGGGGATAACCGGGCATCACTTGTCGCTGAGCGCCTTCCCTCACAGGACATACGCACATATAACACTTTTCAAAATAAAAGCAGCACAGTTGTATTGCACGCACGACAAAGATGTTTTTTTAAATGTATTTTGTATTTGTGATTGCCGCTGCGCGCACGAGCATACGTCCACACGGAAGTAATACAAATAACGCTTTTCAAAACAAAAGCAGCACCGTTGTATTGCACACTCGAAATAGATACTTTTTTAAATTTATTTTGTAATTTATAATTGGCCTTACGCGGGCCGGACAGGGACGTACAAAGGGCCGGATGCGGCCCGCGGGCCGCAGAATGCCCAGGTCTGGGATAAGTTGTAAAATTCCTTTGTGCTGGCACATACTTGAGAGTGTTTGGTGATGGCTGGTGAAATGGTGGATGGGTGTTTTGCAATTTGGACGCATCATCAGTAGTGTGCCCCTGGGTCACTGGGCGTTTCGGCCTTATCACTAGACGCCCTCTCCAGGGGTGGCCAGCCACAGGGTGATCGGCCCAGGGCTTGCGTCAATCCCAATTAAGCATGAGTCGCTTGGTGTTGAACAGCAGACTCCTCATGGGACTATGCATGGCAGGGGCGTCCTTTTCCCTGAGTCAAGCCTAAGCTGACCGCATACCTCCTGGCTTGCTACTTGGGGGCCCAACAGGGGTCTTTCCTCCTCATGAACAGCCACTGGCTGCCTCTTTCGGCTGCCTCCGATGCAGCTTTGATGGCTATACGCAGGCGTTGGCCTCGGACTCCCAGGTCTACAAGCAATTTGGTGGTAGATCTCGCCACAAAGCCTCTGCAGCCCACCTCCACTGGACGGACCTCAGTGTTCCAGCCACGATGTTGTGCTTCAGCTGCAAGCTCGGCATAGCGTTGGTGTTTTCGCTCATAAGCCTCATCCACTGAGTCCTCCCAGGGTACTGTGAGCTCGATGATGAAAACCTTTTTTTGTGAAGGGGACCAGAGCACCACGTCCGGTCTCAGGGTGGTCACAGCAATCTCCGGAGGAAACGCAAGCTGCCGGCCAAGATCAACCAGCATCCTCCAGTCGCGGGCTAAGCATAGCTGGCCTCGCTCAGGTGGTATGGAGCCGCTCCTGACTACCTTAGCCCCTTCGCGGACAAAGGTAATGGTCTGCTGGTGGTTGGCTGCTGGTGGTGGTAGGGAGTTGATGGTTACTCGTTTGTCCTCCAGGGTGGACGCAAGGGTCTTTAGGACTTGATTGTGACGCCAGGTGTAACGTCCTTGGGTGAGACTGGTTTTGCACCCTGTGAGAATGTGCTTGAGGGTGGCTGGCATGGAACAAAGGGCACACACCGGGTCTTCGCCGAACCACTGGTGAAGGTTAACTGGTGTTTGAAGGATGTCATATGTAGCTCTGATGACAAAGCTCAACTGCCTAGCTTCCATGGCCCACATATCCTTCCAGCTGATCTTCCTCCTCTCCACACTGTCCCATCTCGTCCACTGACCCTGTTTGCCCAAAGAGACTGCCTTGGCCCATCTTGCAGCCTCCTCCTGGCGGTGTACTTCGTCCACCACCATCTTCCTCCGTTCTGGTGCTGTGGCCTTACTCCAAGCCGGGCGGGTAGCTGTTAGCCCAAAGCCTCCTCTTCCTTGCTGGACATAGCCCACAATGTCAGCATGTCTGAGGGCTGCTGTTGCTTCTTCCACTGCTTTGGCTGGTCTCCATTTACGCCCTGTCGCCAAGGTTGGTGCATTGTTGCTCACTACCAAGTCTCTGGATTCATTCAGTGTCATCTGGAGTCTTGTTTTTGCACACTTGAACTCCTCTGTGAGTCTGGTGAGGGGCAGCTTGAGGATGCCATCTCCGTAGAGGCCTATGGTGGTAAGGCATCGTGGAACTCCGAGCCATTTTTTGATGTAGCCTGTGACTCCTCTTTCCAACTTCTCTACAGTCGAGATTGGGACCTCATAAACTGCGAGGGGCCACAGTATCCTGGGTAGGAGTCCGAACTGCAGGCACCAGGCCTTTAACTTTCCAGGCAGTTGGGTGTTATCGATGGACTGTAGGCCGCTGCTGATATCCTTACGTAGTTGTTGCACCTGGTCTTTGTCCTTCAGGCTTGCATCATACCACCTGCCAAGGCTCTTTACAGGCTGCTCAGACACTGTTGGGATTGGGTCATCTCCGATGAAGAATTTCAGGTCCGAGAGCACTCCCTTCACAATTGAGATGCTTCGTGACTTGGATAGTTTGATCTTCATACGGGCCCAACTGATGTTCTCTTCCAGTTTTCTGAGAAGCCTCCTGGTGCATGGGACGGTGGTGGTCAACGTTGTAATATCGTCCATGTAAGCTCTGAGTGGGGGCAGGCGCTGGCCAGAGTCAACCCGCTGACCGCCTACCACCCACTTTGAGGCGCGGATGATAACCTCCATCGCCATCGTGAATGCCAGGGGTGAAATAGTGCATCCCGCCATGATGCCCACCTCCAAGCGCTGCCAAGAGGTGGTAAAGTCAGAGGTTGTGAAGCAGAACTGCATGTCCTGGAAGTAGGATTTAACTAGGGCTGTGATGGTGTCCGGTATGTGGAAGAAGTTGAAGGCAGACCACAGGAGTTCATGGGGCACCGAACCAAAGGCGTTGGCGAGGTCCAGGAAGACTACGTGGAGATCCTTTCTCTCCGCCTTTGCCACTTGGATCTGGTGCCAGATCATGCTGAAGTGTTCTGAGCACCCAGAGAATCCTGATATACCTGCCTTTTGTACAGATGTATCGATGTACTTATTTCTTCGCAGATACTCGCCCAACCTCTGTGCAATGACACTGAAGAAGATTTTGCCCTCGACGTTTAGCAGGGAGATCGGACGGAATTGGCTGATGTTCTCTGCATCCTTCTCCTTTGGGATGAGGACTCCTCCTGCCCTACGCCACATTTTGGGTATCATTTTCTTTTGCCATGCTGTTCTCATGAGCCTCCAGAGAAACCTCAGGATGTCCGGTGCGTTCTTGTACACCTTGTATGGGACTCCATTTGGCCCCGGGGCTGATGCAGATCTTGCTCGACGCACAGTGTTTTCCACCTCTTTCCATGTTGGAGGGCCGATAGGCATATGATGTTCAGGAGGGTCAATCTGCGGGATATCTGAAGGGATGGTGAGACATTCATAGCGCCTTGGGTCAGAGTGCGTTGCTTTCAGGTGATCTTCCAGGTCTGCCTTTGTTGTTTTAAGGGCTCCACTTTTTTCCTTTGCGAAGATACTTTTGAGGAACTCGAAGGGATCTTTATAGAACCGTGTTCTACTTTGTTCTTTCTTCCTTCTACGTTTCCGTAGGTTCTCTGCTCTGCGGAGGGATGCCAGTCGGGTTTTAATGTCGACTTGGAGCACATTTATGCCTTCCCTTTCCACTCCAGAGGCTTTTCTCCACTGTTTCCTAAGTTGTCTCCTTTCAAGGACGAGGCGCCTGATCTCATGTTGCCTCCTAGAAACTGGTGCGGTTGAGACGTTTTTTCCACCTTTCCTTACTTGCACTCCGAAGCGTTCTGACCCATATTGATAGATAATGTCCCCCATTCTCTCCAACTTCTTTTCCACTGTCCCTTGTAGTTGTTCGAGGGACAGGGCCAGGTCAGTATTGATTGTTTCCCACGACACCGAGCCACTTCACATGCAGTCTAATCCCTGCTAGTCTCCTTTCGACTGCAGGTCTAGGAGGTTGGGTCGGTTCTACCGTCGTTGTCATCAGCTCTGTGTTTGCTTCCTCCGTGACATTGGTACTGATGTACTGCAAGCTGTGGTTTGCGTCCAGTTGCTGTACTTCATTCGACTGATTTGACTCTTTTCGTAGAAAGTAGTCAATGCGAGGCCTCTGTCTCTCTTCTCTCAAACACTTCTTCTTTCCCTGGTGAACTCTCAACCCATGATGTGATGTAATGCTCCTCCAACCACAGGGACACATCTGCAGTTTGTGTCCCGTCGTCGTGGTTGTAGCTGTGGCAGTTGCAGTGTCACTCTCTTGTATTGTGCTTTCACTCATAGTCGTTTCCGGTCCAGGGTCTGTTACCGTGATGTCAGCCGATGAGTCATCTTCCGCCCCCACTCTCGCAGACTCTAGGGGTGTTTTCTTCTGTCGTCTTTTCGTAGCTATAACGGGTGCTTCCAACATGCGAAGGCATGGGAAGCTACAAGCATGGGAAGCTAGCCCATGCCTGTCCCAGTGGGGTCTATTCCCTCCTGTCAGCTGTCTTTCCACGCTGCCACAAGGACTTTCCCGTGTTGTCAGCTGATCTTTCTCAGCGGTCACTGGACTTAGTGTCCAGTTACTCAGTTTACAAAAACACAGGATAAGTTGTAAAATTCCTTTGTGCTGGCACATACTTGAGAGTGTTTGGTGATGGCTGGTGAAATGGTGGATGGGTGTTTTGCAATTTGGACGCATCATCAGTAGTGTGCCCCTGGGTCACTGGGCGTTTCGGCCTTATCACTAGACGCCCTCTCCAGGGGTGGCCAGCCACAGGGTGATCGGCCCAGGGCTTGCGTCAATCCAAGGTTCGGCTATCCGGTGTAGCCTCCTCTCCAGTACACCTGAATAGACCTTGCCGGGAAGGCTGAGTGTGATCCCACGATAGTTGGACACACCCTCCGGTTCCCTTTCTTAAAAAGAGGAACCACCACCCCGGTCTGCCAATCCAGAGGTACCGCAAAGTTGCAGAGTCTTGTCAACCAAGATAGCCCCACAGTATCCAGAGCCTTACAGAACTCCGGGCAGACCTCACCCACCCAGGAGCTTTTTAACTACCTCGGCAACCTCAGCCCCAAGCCGTGCTTCCTCATAGGAAGACGTGTTGGTGGATTGAGGAGGTCTTCGAAGTATTCCCTCCACCGATCCACAGTCGAGGTCAGCAGCACACCATCCTCACCATACACGGTGTTGACAGTGCACTGCTTTCCTTTCCTGAGGCGGCGGATGGTGGTCGAGAATCGCTTCGAAGCCATCCAGAAGTCGTTTTCCATGGCTCCTCCAAACTCCTCCCATGACCGAGTTTTTGCCTGCGCGACCGCCGAAGCTGCACAACCCTTGGCCTGTTGGTACCTGTCCGCCGCCTCCGGAGTCCTTGAGCCAAAAGGACCCGATAGGACTCTTTTTTCAGCTTAACGGCACCCCTCACCGCTGGTGCCCAACGGCGGGTTCTAGGATTACCGCCACGACTGGCACAAACCACCTTGCGGCCACAGCTCCAGTCGGCCGCCTCGACAATAGAGGTATGGAACATGGTCCACTCGGACTCAATATCCAGCGTCTCCCTCGTGACATGTTCAAAGTTCTCCCGGAGGTGGGAATTGAAACTCTCTCTGACAGGAGACTCTGCTCGATGTTCCCAGCCATGCCGAAATTGAAAGTTCCTGGTTCAAACCCAGCTTCTGTTGTGTCTTTGGGCAAGACACTTTACACACTTTTCTCCTAGTGCCACACACACTGGTACAAATATATCTCACCACCACCAAGCTTCAATATGGGTTTTCTCAATGTAAAGTGTGGCGACAATTGTGAAAAGTACATTATATATATCATTCAACAAATGTCACTTTAATTACATGAAAAAGGGAAGTGCTGCTTTGGACTCTTTTTTTCTGCACAATGTTTAGTCGTTAAACTTGCATGTTAACTTTTTTTTAGCCAATCTTGCAGCCAAATACATCAAATTCACATAACATGGTATTTGACACATCCTAACTGTTAATATGCTAACTTTTCAGAGTCATATAACTTGGTTTCTGGTCCATTCTGTTAGCATTTCATTTTTGGCTTTGGTTGCAAGGAAGTGCGAGGGCCCGTTCAGCGCTGCTTGCAGCTTTAATGTTTTTTATTTTTGCTTTAATATTTTAGGGTAATTTTATACACATCATTTAGGGGGTATTGAGTTACTTCTCATTCCACCAGCTAAAGTGATGAAACCTCATCATGGTAATCACTGGTCAACTGTTGATGACATCAGTGCTCTTTTGACATATCTTTATTTAATTTTAGTCAAGGTACAAACAGGTGTAAAATTTAATGATTGAGTACAGAATATAGGAAATATAAATAATCGTAAAAGTTCATGTCGACCAACCGGTGCGCTCGTCAGAAACAAACATGTAAAGCGTTAAAAACCTCCAAAAAGTCTTAAAAAGTGAAGAAAAACTGCATTATGCACTACAATATAAAGTCACAAAGTCTTTGCACTGCGACACGTTGCATCATTGAGGGGATCACAGGCGGGTTACGCCTGAATGAGGCGCCAACGTTTTTCCGTTTTCCCCAACAAAAGAATCACTTGCATTTTGATCAGATAAACAGGTGGACAAGCCTGCATCCTAAACCAGGTGTCATCATTATAGCATCATAGCTTAGCATATGAATGCTAAATATGAATTCATTCATGGTTTTTATCAAGGAGTTCATCAGTAAACAGTCTCTGAGTGGCTCGACAACATGTTAGTGTAGTGAAACCATGTTTAGTAGAAGATGGCCGCCATAGGGTCCATGACAACAAATCCGTGCTGTTGTATTTGTGCATCTTAAAAAAAATGTATGTTAGCTTTAAGATAAGCTAATGGATGCATTGTATTCCTTAGCAGACAGTCACATTGTGACCTCACATTGCCTCGTTGCCACGTCGTGGATACTTTCTGGTGGGGGGGCGTGACTCATGGAGTGGGAAGGCTCTGAGCCGCCGTCTGTACCAAGCATGGGCCCAAGGAGGGCAGGGTCCGGGAGGTACGCCTCACTTGAGCAGCGCTTTATAGAGCGTTAGCGAGCGGGCCGTGCTGCCGTCCTGCTCCAGACACACGATCAAGTCCCTGAGGTTGACTCTAGTGATGCGCTGACGTAGCTGCTGGCGGGACGAGGCAGGGCTTCCACTCGACACGACCTGAGTCAAATACAATACTGACTCATTAGTAAGTTCATTGAGGGGGGGGCCATCCTTTTCTGTTTTGACAACACAGATGAACATTACCTCTGTGCAGGCTGTAGTGCTACCCGGCGAGTCCATCCTGCGTTTCTTCCGAGGCCCAATGGCAGCCAGCGCGGTGAGGTTGGCATCTCGTTGTCGGATTTGAGCCAACTCCTGTTGCTGCATCTGTTACAGGACAAAAAAAAAAGTTAGGTTCTTGGTAGGGCTGGATAATTATTCGAATTTCGATTTTTAGCTTTTCACGATCATAAAAATATTACAACGAAAAAAACGATAATTGCCTGCACAGCGTGCATGCAAATTCCTGAGCTTGTACCAGTGAAACAGATGCGGAGCGTATGAGAGAAAAAAAGAGCATGTTTACAAGATGTTTGGGATCTCACCATGGTTGTTACTTTTTATTTGACAGAACACTAGTATTCCTAATCGATAATCACTAAACCTAACAAAAAAAGTACAGCATTTCCGAGTTAACATAACCATGGACAAAGTCACAGAGTTGGCCAATAAAACGGAATCCACTGTTAAACGCAGAATATCACGGAAATTGACATAAATGTAAGTGAAATGTTGTCACTGTGAGAGAAAGGAACATTTGTTTGGGAAAATCATACTGCTCATTCATCCCCGAAAACACATACTTAATTAAACAATGTTGAGAGCAACTAAACTACGAATCTAAAGCTAGCAAGAACAAACCATACAACCACAATATATCTAATCTGTTGTTGTAAACGACATCACGGATGTGAGATCAATGTACAAACAGGACAGCAGTTGCAACTTTTAGAGGCTCGTTTATTTCTATAAAACAGCCTCTGGTCGCCTTAAAACTCGTCAAGCTCGGAACAGCAGCACACTTCCCCCCTTTACAATAACAGCGCTGTGCGGAACATTCGGTCTGGCTGGGCTAACAAAATAAAGGTTTCAAAAAAGTACCTTACACAAGCATAATGCATTTAAAATACTCATTGATACATTTACAAAAAATATTATTGCTTCGACTTTAAATATTGGTCAAAATTGTCCAATGATGTATTGCACCTACAAATGTTAGGATTTTTGCATTTTATAAAATTATTTGTGACACAAAAAGCACACACTCTATGGTGGTAAAAAAGGGAGTAAAAGGTAAAGATTGGAATTTAATACAATTAAAACGGAAAAACTGAATTTTATTATATTGCTATTGTTTTTATTGTTGTTACTATTATTATTTCACTTGTTGTTTATTCATTACTAATTTATATCTCTTCTTCTTTTAAATTATATTATTTAAAGTTGAGTTTTGGCGACTTTTACAATAAATCCTCATCTTTTCAAATTAATGAATAATCGGGTTATTAATCGTGATTTCAATATCAATCAACATAATTGTGATGATTATTTTTGCTTTAGTCATCTTTCCTGTAAAACCAATACATTAGCATTAATTTGTAGCACACGTTTTAAAACGTTGTGCAGAACTTCTCCTCTGACTGATGAGCACAAACCTCTTTGGCCTTCTGCTTCAGGCGAGCCTGCTCGGGATCTTCTTGTCTGGCACGACTCTGCAAGAGAGACACGAAGGCTCACTTCAGTGCTGAACAGGCTGAATGGCGTCACACGTGTGCAAACAAAGCGTAGTCAGTCAGATCAAGACCTTAGCTGCCTTCAGCAGAATTTCTCGCTCTTGCTCGTCCTTCCTCTGCTTCTCCAGACGTTCCAACTGCTCGAAGAAACGAAGCTGAGAGCGAACATCTGACGTCTGTTCGTGATGATCTTCGTCCTGATGACAGAAAACAAAATGTCAGGCTCGTCTAACAGACGCCACATGGACACAGTCCACCTGGACACCTTTTTCTCTCACCTTGACTCCGTCTGCTCGGTGCTGAGCGACCATGGTAACCTTCTCCAAGACCGCGCGCAGTCTGGACTGCGTGGCGTGCGACACCAAGTTGACCACTTCAAGCGGCACCTCGCTCACGCCCAGCTTCCTTGCTGTGGAGGCAACGCAAAACACAAGTATTCAGAACAGTTCACCTGATGGGTGTGTTAGAGGAACATTTTCCCACATTTGAGCAAAATGGATCGCTTTAGAAATTACTGGCTTTGGCCACAGTTTTGTTCATGGAGATAAACACAATGATCTCACTGTTATTTATCCATGTGCACACACACATGTATTAATCTCTCTGGTTTTAATGGGTTCATTAGGTACCAGGTGTGAGGAGCGAATGTGGAGAAGAATGCGTTCGGCATACACACACACACCAAGTTATCTATAAGTTTCGACCCCTGCCAAAGCAAAGCAGCCTATGTGGACAAAAGCATGCAAGGGGGGCGACCATTTTAAAGATTGCTCTGCATTTTTGACGCCTCGGTCCTCTATTTAGTGCTTGTATTGCTATTGTTTGTATTTACTCTTTTTGTATAGAAAAAAATGTTAATCTTCAATTCTAGTCGCCTCTTATTTATTTTAGACAGCCTTAGAATTAAAGAATCTGGGTGGGCTCTTCCCTCCTAAAGAGAGGGTCCCAATAAGAAGGTTGCATATGACGTCACATCCGGTTTTCTTCTCCACGGCTTAATTCACACAATGGCCAAGCAGCTTGAGTGTAGTATTAAAACAAGTGAGAGTGAGTGTAAAGTTTGAGCAGAAAATGCCGTATTGCTGTTCTGTTTTTGGGTGTTCCAGTCGTTCAAATATAGAGATAGGAAAGAGTTTTCATAGAGTCCCGAAAGAAGTGGGTCATAAAGGTAATAAAGTCAGGGAAAAACAAATGTGCATAGAAGGAAATGGCTCTTAAAAACATCTTGTGGAATACAATCGGACCATGCATGTGTCTACAGCCATCACTTTGTAAAATGTTGTTTGAACATTTGATTTGTTTGAGAAACTTTCTGTGATTCAATCCAGTTTATTCTCTACTATATTAGTTGTTTGAAAGCAGAAATAAATGTAAAGAAAGGACAATAGATTGCATTAGTTTGTGTTCTTTTGTGGTGGTTCTGCCTAAATATAACTACAAAGACTTGCTTGGGCAAATAAACCAAAGTCATGTTAAGTCCTAGGAATAAATATTGTGATTGTTGGTCCAATCCACCGTATTTTCTTTCTCGATTTTCCTAATAGAAAATAAAAGCTTAGTTGTTGTTGTTGTTGTTGTTGTGCAGGAAAGCCAAGCGACACAGTGATATTTGTGAGCATCAATAAAATATCCTTAATAGTAATAATAAACTAGACGAATAAATCTCTCGTAGGCTCAACAGCAAAAACAGTTTTTTGACATCGCTAGCAAAGATTCATGCTGAACAACAGGAACATATACAGCTAAATAATGAGACAAAATATGAACTTCACAGCATAAAAATAACTGCAGACATGAATTGTAGATGAGAGTAATATTTGTAACAGGAAATCAACTTCAAACAAACGTATCCTTTTTCTCATTAGCGTCATGATCACAGCAGCCCGGCACTCGTTATGTCAATCAAATACGTTACCGGTGCACGAATAAGTCCAATTTTGTCTTTCATTGATTAATGTTTAATTTGTGGACCCCTCAGATGTAAAGACATGATGTGCCTTCAATATTTTCTTCTCTAAATGCCGTAAGTGACAAGTGAAGTGAGGTAGAAGTAACCTCTTGGTCATGATAAATGGTTTAAATCTTTAAAAAATATATTTTTCTTAAGAGTGCAAAAATCCACTCCATCCCTTTTAAACTATTTTTTTCATGATCGCTTTTATATTTGCCTCTAAATCTTTCAAAAAACGCCTAAATCTGCACTGACGCAGGTAAAAAAAACAGAAGCTTAATGTGGGTTAGACTATCGCCTGAAACCTGGAAGTGCCTCAAGGTCACATGATTGTAAATATATGTATGCACTGAATCGTGTGACCTTTGACCCGTTACCTGTCTCCAGGATGCGGCGGTGCAGGAGGCCAGCGGGCAGGAAGGACTCGTCTTTGCACGAGCGGATTTTGGTGCCGACAAACTCGGAGCTTGTGGCAAGAATGCGAGCGTTCTCCTCGCTGAGGTTGACGCCGGCCATCGAGGCTACGTCGTTGATGTCGTCGTCGTCCCTGCGGAGGTCGACCGTTGAACGACATGTTAGTCGGAAAATGAATTTAATGCCGTTGTCATGGTGACCTAGGGTCCAATACTTCTGGCAACATGAAGCAGTGCAGGGAGAGTAAATACTTTTTAGCCCAACTGAATCAAGCTGACCAATGACCAACACTTCACCTGAAAGTCCCGCCCCCTGGGTCACCCACTTTCTTCTGATTGGCTTGCGCTGCCAAGTTAACAACACTTCTGCCAATGATTGCGGCAGGCCCTCGGACAAGTGTGCCTGCAGAGAACCCAAATGTCACGCCGCTGGTTTAATGTTCTTGCTGCACTTGGTGGTGTGAAGAGGGGCCCACAGGACTCACCGTGGGGTCTGATGGTCTGACCCATGATCATCGACGGACGAGTCTGAAGCGTGTGGACGCCGCCTCGCCCCGCAGCCTAATAAATAAGAAGTGGACAGCGAGGCTAGCATTTAGTGTGGAAGAAGCCTCAGAGGTCCAAGCAAGGAGAAGTCCTTGTTCGGAAACAAGTGTACAAAAGATGGTCACGGTACCAGAGTTGTGCTAGTGAGCGGAGCATTCATTCGAACAGCGCCGGCGACAGGGCTGATGGGTAACCGTGGCCGAATGGCGGCGGTAGTCCCGGCGACGTGGGGACTGGGGGGCGGGACGCAGGCGACAGGTGTGACCAGAGACTGCTGATTGCTAAGTAATGACTGACGCAAAGCGGGAAGAGTTTTCTGGAGACAGAAGATATTTCAAGAAGCGTGGATAGATTAATGATGGGTTAGAGATAACTCCAGCACAGCAAAGCCATGAGAGCGCTGGTACCTTGAGGAAGGGGATGAGGTAGGGCTGTGGTGAGGACTTGAGCTCTGCCTGCAGACGATTGGTGAACTCCTCGGGCTCGATCTTTGCATCCTGGACAAACACAAACGCCAAGTGAAGGTAGGGTTAGATATAGACGATATAAAAATGGCCGATGATAGACATTTTAGTACTATCATTATATCGTGATATTACATCTTGATGACACAAACTTAGGGGTGTAACGGTACGTGTATTTGTATTGAACCGTTTCGGTATGGGGGTTTCGGTTCAGTTCGGAGGTGTACTGAGCGAGTTTCCACACAAACATATTAAGTAGCCAAAAGCTAAAGTCTTAACAAGCTGCTCCGCGTTCTGCCTATGTCTCTGTCAGTACTCTACACAGCACCCAGCATTGTCCCACCCACACAACCATCTGATTGGTTACACACGTAGCGGTAACAGGCAATCAGCAGTGCATATTCAGAGCGGTAACAACCAATCAGCAGTGCATATTCAGAGTGCATGGAATCAGTGCTCCAGCGTCGAGCAGGTAGGTGTTTAGCAGGTGAGCATAAGGCAGTGGACTCTCCCCAAATTATAATAAACACCTCCCAGTCAACTACTAGTAACATCACTATGAGCCCGTTGACGTTCTAGAAACCTAAACGGCAGCTCAGCTCGCTCGCAGTCCTGGATGGGGTGAAGGCTAATTAGCTTTTAGCGTAGCGTTAGCTCATTTTGCGGTGTGTGTTTGTGTGTGAGTGTGTTTGTGTGTGTGTGTGCGTGTGTGTGTGTGTGTGTTACGGACAGCAAAGCCCTGTCTGTCTGTTATTTCACTTTACCTTTTTCTGTGTTGATTGAGCTGTGTTGAAGTAGCAAAAAAGGACATTATGTTAAATGAAGAGTTTCTGTCTCTGATAGTTGATATAATAATGTAACTGCATCATTAAGCCTACATGAACTCCATGGTGTTCAGGGATGAATAGTGTCTCCTAATGCTATTGTACTATTTTTTCAGCTATAGTTACATTAATCATTAGTAATGGAGCAGCCTAGTTTTGAATGGCAGGGTCCCTGCTATCACATGTTGATAAAAATATAACATTTACATAATAAAAATCAACTACAGGTTTCCCAAATGCTGTAATAAATTAAGCATGATGAGTTGACTTGAAACTGTTTAATGTTGCACTTTTTATATGTAGAAGAAAAGTTTTGTCATTTTCTTTAATCTGAGCAACAACTTGAGGCAGTTTAATGTTGATTAACGTGGGCAGAATTATTATAGTGTTCCCAATGTTAAAAGGATAAAACCATTGTTTACAAATTTGGTAAATAAATAACCAAAAAATTTATATTTTGTTGTTTTCTTACTGTACCAAAAATGTACCGAACCGTGACCTCTAAACCGAGGTACGTACCGAACCGAAATTTTTGTGTACCGTTACACCCCTACACATACTAGCTGTGTTCTACAAATTTGACAGCGACGAGAGAACTATTGTGCCCTCAATGCAATGTAGCATCCTTAATAGCGGCTAATGTCCCTCCACCGTGCAGCAAAACCACTTCTAAATCAACAATCCTCACCTCCACGGTGGCAAATAAACATATTTAAGTATAATCACTAGGGGTGATGTTTGATAAGAAATTATCGAGTTCGAGCCCATTATCGAATCCTCTTATCGAACCGATTCCTTATCGATTCTCTTATCGAGTCCAGATAGGTTGTTGTATATGGAAAAAAACACAATATTTGGTTTAACAAAAGCTCACTTTTATTTTATAAGAAAAAAATAAAATAAAATAAATAAATATTGACTGTTACCTCCCTAAAAAAATTAAATAAATAAATATTGACTGTTGTTACCCAAAGTATATTACCGTATTTTCCGCACCACAAGGCGGCCCCGTGTTGTAAGCCACACCTTCAATGAATGGCATATTTCAAAACTTTGTTTACCTATTAGCCGCTCCGTGTTATTAGCCGCACCTACGCTACGCTAAAGGGAATGTCAAAAAAACAGTCAGATAGGTCAGTCAAACTTTAATAATATATTACAAACCAGCGTTCTAACAACTCTGTTCACTCCCAAAATGTAATGTGCAAATGTGCAATCACAAAAATAGTAACACTCAAAATAGTGCAGAGCAATAGCAACATCAATAACTCAACGTTGCTCGAACGTTAATGTCACACAACACACAAAATAAACATTTAAAGCTCACTTTCTGAAGTTATTACTCATCCACAAATCCCTCGAATTCTTCTTCTTCGGTGTGCTTCACTTGTTTTTTGACACCATCGATGATGTGGACGAGCATGCAGTCATAGATCAACAGGAACGGCGCTGCGTGAAAAAAGTCACCCGGTCTTTTCGCGTAAACGTCTATCAACCACTCGCTCATCTTTTGTTCATCCATCCATCCCTTTGAGTTAGCTTTTATGATGACGTCGGCTGGAAAGTTCTCTTTTGGCAAGGTCTTCCTTTTGAATATCACCGTGGGTGGAAGTTTCTGGCCGTTAGCATGGCAAGCTAGAACCACAGTAGGACGACTTCTCATTCCCTGTGGTGCGAATATTCCCCGTACGTGCTCCCGTTGTATCCACAGTGCGGTTCACATGAATATCAAAAGTCAGTGGAACCTTGTACGCGTGTCTCTTAGGAGACATTTTGTGGTCTTTACAGAAACACACAAATGAAATGAAACGTAATATCCACGCGCTTCTTCTTCTACGGGGGCGGGTGCTCACCTTGGCGGTTGCTTACAGTAGAAGAAGAAGCGCTTCCTCTTCTATGGGGGGCGGTTGCTTACCGTAGAAGAAGAAGCGCTTCCTCTTTTACGGGGAAAAAAGATGGCGGCTGTTTACCGTAGTTGCGAGACCTAAACTTTATGAAAATAAATATTAATATTAATCCATATATAAGGTGCACCAGGTTATTAGCCGCAGTCTGCTTTTGAGAAAAATTGTGATTTTTAGGTGCGGCTTATGGTGCGGAAAATACGGTAAGTGGGATTTTTCAGAAAAACAAATATATACAGTAACACAAAAACAACCTGTCTCTGTAATCACTGTAGGTGAATAGCCATGCCTTGAGGCGTTTTTTCCGGTCTATTATTTTTGCTGCTTGTGTGACATCACAGGAAATGACGTAGCTCAGTCTGACTGAGCTACGTCATTTCCTGTGATGTCCCACAGGGCATTTCTTGTGGGACGGCATTCGTTCCCAGGGATTCGAATAAAGAACCAACTCTTTTTCTTAACTATAGTGGCCTCAATAACGGGAACCGGTTCACAAAAAGGGATTCGAGTCCATGGAATCGGTTCTTTTCTTATCGAACGGTTCTTTTCTTATCGAACAACTGGGAGAACCGGTTTCGAACATCATCCCTAATAATCACCCTGGAAAATTAATAGATAAACATGCTACACTACACACTGTAGGAGTATAAGCTAACTGCTAACACCAAGCTAGAGCTCTTGAATGTAAACAAAGGTGGGTGGATCGATACAAATATCAACAGTACCGATACCAAATAAATTTGGTCGATACCGCAGTGGTTAATTAAATATTATAATTATCATCAAATAATCTTTTATCGTTATTGTTTTCAACCTCAGGAAATACGTCCCTGGACACAGGAAGACTATAAGAGCAACCCAAAAATGTAAATCAGAACCAATAGTAGGAAATTATTCAAATATTTTATTGATATTGTTACACAGCGATTCTCTATTTTTCTGTGTGATTATAATTGTGATCAAAATGTAATCATTCAAGGGTCTTAAAAATGTTAAGTATCAGCATTGGTATGACCAATACTGCCCCTGTAACTAATTAGTATATGTGATTGATACCAACATTTGTAGTATGGCTACAAAAGTACTGTAAAGTATTCAAACAATATAAGAATAAGTGCTAATTACATTTTCCAAGAAAGACAGATAGAACCATATTGCAACAAAAAGCTATTAACACAAAATTAGCAAGTATATTAATAATAGTTTTGACAAAATAATACAACTGGAAATAAAGCTTTATGTTACCGTGTACATAAGTAGCCAAATTAGGAGTCTTTGTAACCTATTTTGAAATGGTTCTATCATCACTTATACGCAAAATAATATATTGTAATATATATTGTTATTATAGGACGCTGCAATATATAGCTTGATATAGATTATATAGCTTGATATAGATTTTAGGCATATCGCCTGTCTCAAAGTGAGACACACACACACACACACACACACACACACACACACACACACAATAAAATAGGTTACTTACAAGGAGATCCTGGACCAGAGATTTGACATTCTTGGACGTGTCGGGTGAGGGTGAGTTGTTGGATGCCAACTTGATGAGCATGGCCAGGAAGTTCTTGCATTTCTTCACGTTTTCTTGCATTTCCTGTTGACACAGTAAAAGTCATTGGACTGGCTAACAATCCCGATTGAGTTGACATTGTAAAAAATTGGTAACCGAAGTCAGCCATCAAGCAAAGATCACAGTGGATAGACTCACCTGGGACACCACAGCCACCCTGGTAGTGGGTGTGGCGCTCTGAGCAGGCGAGGCACCGGTCATGGGAGGCGTTGAGGACTTGACGACGGGCGCCGCCTCCGCCGCCATCACCGTTGGGGCCTTCGGAGGCGGGGTCATCATCACTGACACGGCGGGAGCACCGGGTGCGACAGTGATGGCCTTATGACCCAAAACTACAACGTCAACATGGCCGCCACAAGCAAAGACGCATGTCTAAATGTGTCAACGGAGTCACACCTGGACAGGGGAGGAGGTGGAGGACGAGGTGGAGGAGGACGAAGGAGACGGGACCAGTCGGGTTTGAGTGGGGGTGGTCAGGCGGATATTCTGAGGTGTACCAGGTGTCTGCACGCAACAACATCAAACACCAACTGCTCGACACAAGTCAGGTCCTCCAGTCCACAACTCACCGGAGGGGCGTTGCTGACCCGGATGGCGGCGGTTGCAGTTGGAGTGGCGGGTCTTTGAGCGATGTTAGCTACTGTGGCACTCTGTTGCGTCTTAGCCTGCGCCTGGGCCAGAACCTGCTGCGGGACCATGACCAGCTGACCCGTCTCAATCCGGACCAAAACCATTCCTGACATATAAACAGTCAACCCTTTAGGAAGCTCCAAGTAAGACAGACCAGAACCACTTTGAGTGTCACCAAACTTGAGAGTTCGAGCTGTAGTGACTTGACTGTTTTAAACAGAAGAACTTCTACTGAACCAACATGTAGGTAAAGGTGCCCACACAACCCAACAGGTTTTCTGTAAGTTTTTACAAATGCTGAAGTACACTGATTTATATAAAAAAATAAATATGAGAAAGTTCTGGCTCTGGCTTACCTGCAGGCATAGAGAACCCAGGAGGAAGCTGGATGGTGGCCTGCTGCTGAGGCCGAACAGCCAACGGGGGCTGGGGGGTGGCCAGTCGTGTCATCCCAGTCACGAGCCCGGGTCTCTGCTGCTGGACGGATCCTGCTACCGCGGGGACGCCGGCGGGTCTCACCATAGTCACTCCGGGCTGTCCCAGCCCATTAACGGCCAGCTTGGGCGCTGCAGCGGATAGACCCACAACGCTCTGGGGCTGAGTGACGGGCGACATGGCCGGAGCGGGTGGAGGGGCGCCGGTCAGAATGACAGAGTTCCCAGCCGTGGGCTGACCGGGCACAAGAATCTTGCCGTGGTTCACCAACGTAGTCGGCGAGGGAGCACCCGGTGACACCAACTGACCCCCTTTAGGATCTAGTCCGTTCTGAGCAATGCTGACAGTCGGGCTGGGGAGTAATTGTGGGGGGGCGGCGGGAGCCGTAGACTGGGGTCCAGGGTGGAAGTTGGCAGCCATGACAAGAGAGTTACTCGCTGCTGCTGCGGGGGCCACACAGGTAGAGTTCAGCAACTTGACAGCTCCTGCGTTGCCGTTTAAACTTTGCAAGCCCGGCGAGGCAGTCCTGCTGGGTTCGGCTGCCCGCTGGAAGCTAGCGGCAGTAGGCTGGGTGCTCAAAGTTTGGACTCCCGGTGCGGGGACGGTTGAGATCGAAGCAGCAGACCCGAATGCGTGCACACCGCTCCCCCCACCGACCAGGGCTCCGCTGCCGCCAGGGGAGGTAGAAGAAGGGAGAAGCTCGCCAGCGGAAGACTGGAGCTTTAAAGCCGCCTGTATGTGTCCTTGTTGCGGCTCTTGGTCGCGCACTTTCCCTGAGAAGTGACTCGCAGCGGCCGGAGCTCCCTCCCGTTTTCCGGTAGAATAAGACGCAGCGGGTGCTTTTGGTTGCCCCAATTGTGATTCCAAAGAGCCAACTAAGTCGCTGACTGCCTTTTCGTCTACTTCATTGAAGAGCATGTCCTCCAGCGGGTCGGAGGCTCCCGCCATCTTTGATCGTGGACCGTTGTGCAAATCGTATTTTAGAATGTACGCATGCGCGGAGGATCAGCAATGGTTTTGACCATAGAACTAGAAGGAGTAGACTGTGTTTTTTTTAAACATATGCGCGTATAAAATTGTTAGATATACTTTTAAAAATCAGATTATAATTCAGAATTCAGAACTAGCGCAAAACAAGGGTGTGGCATTATTCCACCTTCAGGAACTATTTGTTCGTTTACCTAAAACGAGTGAAAGCTGTGGGTTGCTAAAGCAGGTTAGCTGTTGAGTGTTACAATATATTTGCCCAATTTCCTCAAATATTTTTAAAATGTTCTCTTTATTACTTTTGTTTTTAAACATTAGTCAGTTTGACGGCCACCAATGTCGAGCTTCGTGCTGCAATGCTTTCCTACTCAATGGAGATCTATGTGTACGCAAGAGACTACAATTTCCCATCAGGCCTTGCGCGTGTGTAACCCCCCTCCCCTCAATGGCGGATACGGTAGCCATGTTGTTGTAGCAAAACTGCAGACGAATTTCGTCGCTGTCGACACTAGTGACTTCTGCTCATCTACCAGTTCGAAGTGCTCGTCCATTTTGCTTCTCGTCACAACCGTCGTTTTGTGGAGGACAACATGAGTGGCGGGACGCCGTACCTCGGCAGTAAAATCAGCCTCATCTCGAAGGCCGAGATCCGCTACGAAGGGATTTTGTACACCATCGACACCGAGAACTCCACGGTGGCTTTAGCTAAAGGTGGCAAATAGCTAACGTTGTAACTAATGGCTGCAGCTGAATGAGATAGCTTGTTATTGGTCCAACCGACACAATTACCAAATTGTCTCTAAAGTACTAGTATCATACAGGTCTGTTCAAAGTAGACGTTCGGCCCACTTAAAGCTTGCAGCCACAATTTTCACTCTGCATGCTAACTCCTGTGGGAAGATTAAGAACCCAAAATTCTGTTGAAATGTTCTTAACGCAAACTACTTTCCGTTTATGATGTATAAAAAAAAAAAAAAAATCCTGAACAAGTAGGCTAACACCAAGTTGCTTTAGGCAAAGTTGAAGTTTGCTAGTGTTCAAGCATTGCGTCATGATGACGTCACTAGTGGTTCGTCCAAAAGCAGTTTCGAGATTGTTAGCGCGGCCTTTAATATTGGACCACTCTTTGTGACAATTAAATTAGCTAATTAGCGCTTGGCAAAGTTGTCTATTTGTGGTCGGAATTTTACCTAGAGATGTTTTAAACATAATACAAGACATGATGTGTGCCAGCAAGTCTAAATGACACCTGTCCCATCTCATCTTAGTGCGTTCCTTCGGTACTGAAGACCGGCCCACTGACAGGCCCATCCCGCCTCGCGATGACACCTTTGAGTACATCATCTTTCGAGGAAGCGACATCAAGGATCTGACAGTGTGCGAGCCCCCAAAGCCCACAAGCTCCTTCCCCCAGGACCCAGCCATCGTCCAGGTGTGTGTTCCAACACAAGACCCTTTTAATTGACTCCTTGAATCATCATTGTAAGCCCTCTCTCTCTGTCTCCAATAGTCCTCCATAAGTTCCACTCCATCATCCTCGGCCGCTGTGCTTCCCAACGCCTTCCCGTCTGCAACTTCCTATGGACTCTTCAACCGCGCCCCGCTTTCCTCCTACAACCAGTTTAACACCAGCACCCTAGTCGCCCCTCAATATGGAGGCGTCGGTAAGTACTAACATCCATGGCAGTGGAAACGCGTGTACATTCTTCCCAATTTTGTTGTCCCTCCCAGGACGCAGCAGCCCACCTCCAGATCCTGTGAAGAAGAGCGCCCCCATTGTGGAACAGGTGAGAAAATCTGCTCCAAGCACTGCCACGGCTGCCGTACCTGCCATCCCAAGCCTGGGTCGCCGTAGCCCCGCCCAGACTCGTACGGCTCCTCCCACTTTGACTCAAAGCACTGGAAGGACTCCACAGCAGGACCTTGTGGACCCGAGGAGGGGTGAGACTAGTTAGAGCCCCTTCACACAAACTTAAAGGGGAACTGCACTTTCGGGGAATTTTGCCTATTATTCACAATCCTTATGTAAGACAAGCACACATATGTTTTTTTTTTTTTTCTATGAATTTTAACTCGTAAATAAACATTAGCAAAGGTCAGCTAACAATGGAGGCAATGGGAGTCGCTCTATTATGTATCTATAAAGCACTGAAAAAAAAAAAACGTCCCAAAAAACTATTTTGTATACATGTAAGTATATATGCGATGTAGTAACAGGCACATTCATAATACCGTGTAATATTTACATATTTTGCTCATTTAAGTATACGGCGGTGTATTAATTTCACAGACTCATCACAACTAGAGATGTCCGATAAATGCGTTAAAATGTAATATCGGAAATTATCAGTATCGTTTTTTTTTGTTTTTTTTAATTAAATCCACATAAAAAACACAAGATACACTTACAATTAGTGCACCAACCCAAAAAACCTCCCTCCCCTCATTCACATTCATTCACACAAAAGGGTTGTTTCTTTCTGTTATTAATATTCTGGTTCCTACATGATATATCAATATATATCAATACAGTCTGCAAGGGATACAGTCTGTGGTTCCCACATTATATATCAATATATATCAATACAGTCTGCAAGGGATACAGTCCGTAAGCACACATGATTGTGCGTGCTGCTGGTCCACTAATAATACTAACCTTTAACAGTTAATTTTACAAATTTTCATTAATTACTAGTTTCTATGTAATTGTTTTTATATTGTTTTACTTTCTTTTTTATTCAAGAAAATGTTTTTAATTTATTTATCTTATTTTATTTGATTCATTTTTTTAAAAAGTACCTTATCTTCACCATACCTGGTTGTCCAAATTAGGCATAATAATGTGTTAATTCCACGACTGTATATATCGGTTGATATCGGTATCGGTTGATATCGGTATCGGTAATTAAAGACTTGGACAATATCGGCATATTGGATATCGGCAAAAAGCCATTATCGGGCATCCCTAATCACAACCGTCACTTTTCCCTTCAACAATAACAATTACTACGCCTCATGGAGATTCATGAGAGCCAACAATGATTACTTTGGGAAAAATGATGATCAGAACCTTATATTTTTGAGCCTGAATATAAGGAGGATGAGCTACAAGTTTTATAAGGTGTATACTAAACCAATCCAGCATTAGTTAAACACTAAGCATCATGTAGCACTATTGCTAAGTGCTAAACAAGATATACAAACTACAAACATAATAAAACAATTGCTTACTGTACTGTCTGCCCTCACTGGGATTCGGACTGATGTTCATATTTTCCTGTTTATGTGAAGAATTAATTATAATCCCTACGAAGGGGTTAAAAAAAAAAGGTGGCTGCAAACGAGAGTCTTTGCGTGTCTTTTTCGTCATCTCGGGGTTTAAGTTGAACTTCTCGTTTTATGGCCACAACCTTTTAATATCCATGTAATTATAATTTAGAATTAACTTTCACTAACCCAGAGGCGATCAAGCAGCTCACCGGCTCAACTTAGCAGCACAAGCTAGTTAGCTCTCTGTGATCATGACACGGCTAAAAATAGTTTGTCTGCATTAGCTTATAAAAATTATGTCAGACCCACTCGACATCCATTGCTTTCGGTCTCCCCTAGAGGGGGGGGGGGGGGGGGGGGTTACCCACATATGCGGTCCTCTCCAAGGTTTCTCATAGTCATTCACATTGACGTCCCACTGGGGTGAGTTTTCCTTGCCCGTATGTGGGCTCTGTACCGAGGATGTCGTTGTGGCTTGTACAGCCCTTTGAGACACTTGTGATTTAGGGCTATATAAATAAACATTGATTGATTGATTGAAAAACAATATTGATAATATTTGGTTAATAATAATGTCACAAGACATAAATAGATTACTGTTGGCATTTTGTGGATGTTTTTCTTTTACTGTTTTATCGGCAAAATATTGTACTTCCATTAGCTGCATTGTTAGCCACCTCAAACTTTATGACTTAGAATACATAAAAAAATACAAAAAAAAAAGTTCTTGTTTTACACAGAGATTGTGAATAATAGACAAAATTCCCCCCAAAAAGAGCAGTTCCCCTTTAAGCCGCCATGTCCACTTTCCTTAACATTTCTTTCTTCTTCTTTTTTAGCACACGCTAACCGTAGGGGAAGAGGGGGCGGACACCGAGGAAGGGGCCGCTTCAACGTGCGACGTGACGGTGCCGTCAAGTTTGAGAAGGACTTTGACTTTGAGAGCGCCAACGCCCAATTCAACAAGGAGGACATTGAACGGGAGTTTCAGAGCAAGCTGAAGATAAAAGGTCATCACCTGACTCCTAAGACCACCAGTCCAAGTTGATCCAAGAAGTCCAAAAGAGTACATGGTGACAATGATGATTTTTCTCTGCTGGCAGACGACAAGTCGGAGCAGGCGGTGAACGGCGAAGAGAAAGGCGAGTCCAGCGTTGAGACACAGAACGACACGAGCAACGCGCATGAAGAGGGTGACACGCTCGGTCCGAACTGCTTTTACGACAAGACCAAGTCCTTCTTTGACAACATCTCATGTGACGACAGCAGGTATGTACCTGCTGTAGTTTGCACGTCTTGATCAGAAATTACCCTCCTTGCCCGCCACGTCATTTTGCCTTCGTTCTGCCCCGTTACCCACTAGAAAAGCCAACGACAGGTGTGGAGGCAGCGTTTTCCCGAGGTAGTTGTTTTTTTCAAGTCATGTGACTCACAGATGGTCATATGTGCCCCTAATGATTGCCTCGCCCTTCTCGAAGAGAGCGTCGGAAGACTTGGGCGGAGGAGAGGCGAATGAATGCGGAGACTTTTGGCGTCCCCTTTCGTCACGGTCAGGGCCATGGGGGTTATCGTGGTCGCGGCTTCTCAGGCTTCCGTGGAAGTCGTGGCCGTTCGTCTAGCCGGGGCTCCTTCGCGCCGCCACAAGGCTTCAGAGGCGGATACCGTGGAAACAGCCAGGCCGGGCGGGAGTTTGCCGACCTATCAGCATACAGGGTGACGTGTGCCGCATGTGATCACGCATGTATATTGTCACCATGTTTCGTATTTAATATTTAATGTCCTTTTCTTTTTCTTCTAGAAGGACAACAAAGTGGCGGCGTAGCGGCGAGGAGGAAAGTCGTCACGTTTTTGTCACCAGCACTGGTTCACTTACAATGTGGCGTTTTCTGAGCTCAACCTTTGATAAGATTTTCTTAGCTGTCCAGGCCCGTGCTTTATTTGGGGAGATGTGGTATTTTTTCTACGAGACGTCACGTAGCCTTTCGCTTGCCTGTGCTCCGCTCGTTCCTGCCGTCTGAAGTCCTCCTCAGCTTCATCTCGTTCCAGCTCCTCACATTAAAATGTGCTCGTTTCGCCTCCTAATTCCGACACGTTTTGACCTTTAAAGTACAATTTAGCGCCCCAAAGATACAAGATTACACTTGCACTATTCTAGCAGCAGGGGGCCCCAGCGTTGTCATCAGGGATGAGCAAATTATGTGATCATTTGTTCTCTTCACATGGCATAATCGCACTTCAGTTAACTGCCAACTTTAACTTTTGCTAAACGTTCTGTAATTAGTAAGATGAAGTGTCATTAAAGTAACAGTAAGACACCAAGTATCAGATTGCTAGGAGACTTTGTTCACAATATGCAAAATATTCAAGAATATCATAACAAAAAATTGTTGTTACAGCATTAAGTTACCGCTTGTGTGTGTGTGTGTTGACGTAAGAATGTCAGGTCAATGTGATGAGGATGAAGCGCATGCAGACACAGCTGATCATGTTTATTATTATGACTTGATCTGTTGCCATGGTGACAGGGTCTGCATCAGTGACCAATAAAATTCCGACCTCCGCATTTGGATTTGAGTATTCTGGAATTTCCCGGCAAATAAACGTTTCAAGAACATCATTGGCATGCAAAATAGTTCTTCCCAGTCATTGACTCGGTCATCCAAAAACACAAGCGAGTTGTGTGTGATGCAATAATGTAAACTTTCTGAACCAGCATGGCGTGCACACGCCTACTTAGTCACAATAAAACATGAATATCAACACTATATACGCCTCTTTTTCATTTGGTTTTTAACTTCAAAACTTTACCCATCTATGTATTTAGAAGTGGGCGGGGCCTCGGCTTCAGCTAAAAGGACGTTTACTCGCCTGTTTTGTGGACACCACCCCTTTAATTGTAGCCTATTTCCCTTATTGGTCGGCTCAATAGGGGCGTGCCCTCGGCGGCTCATTGGTTTGGACGTGCGTTGCTGTCACCTCCTCACTGCGACTCTTGGAACCAGACCGGAACCGAACACTCGCACGTCGTCGTCGTCGCACATTTTTCTGGGCCGCAGTCTCCGCCGAGCAGGACCGCCATGTCTCTGTCTAACGACCCCAACTACCAGCGGCTGAAGCAGTGGTACCAAGCCCAGTCCGGAAGTCTCAAAATGAGGGACTTGTTCGCTGCAGACCCGGAAAGATTCCGCAAGTTCAGGTAGGCTCAAAAAGCGAAACGAGGATTTAACCAAATGCCAGTCACTGTTGTTATGTGAAGTTTTTTTTCTTGCGAATTGGTACTGTGTGCACCACAAGGTCATTGTGGCCATTGCATGTCTAAATGTATTTCTCCTGCAGTGATTTTCTTATCATGGTGGCCGAGCATGTTAGACATAAAAAACGTGACGTCACAATTTGAGTAAAAAAAAATAAAAAAAAAGCTTCCAGGCAGCTTAATGAACGAGACGAGCTAATGTTAGCTTGATGGCTAAAGTCACGGAGCAGCCAATATTCCATTATGGGACACCAACAGGAAGAAGCAACGTTCACTTTAATGATTAAAAGCAACACATTAAGTACAAAGATTTTTTTTTTTTTTATGTCAACCTTCTGTCAAACTTGTTTAATTTTAAGCATCAACCTGTTCGTAAGCAGCTGATTGAAGACGGCACATATACGCATGCGCTGAAGTGCTTGGAGGACGTGTGAGGCTGCACGCGCCAACATTTTCACGCAATAACTATAAGACAGTGACAAATAATATTTTATCAGAACATAAAACATTGTATTAATTTACAACGATAGTTAGCAGGACTTAAATCCTATATACAGTAATTTGACACTTTTTACATTGAAAACTAATGATTACTGTGTTTGTGTGGGTGTGTCAGTGTGACGGTAGAGACCAGCGATGGTGACATTCTGCTTGACTACTCCAAGAACCTCATCACCCAGGAAATCATGGACATGCTGATCGCCATGGTAACCTCCACCTATTCACCTCACCCCTGACTAATGTGGACAGACAGGAAGTCAGCAACACTTATTGTGAAAAGGCCCTTGAGGCTGTAATGCCGTGTCAACACGAACCAGAATGTCGAAACTCGGCCTGCGCGTGTTCCCACAATAGCGCTGCAACACTTCCTGGTTATGTGTCCTCAGATTAAGCCCGGGAGTCATGTGACATGTGTGTTTTGTGTGGTAGGCGGAGTCTAGAGGCGTGAAGGAGGCCCGTGAGAAGATGTTCTCTGGAGACAAGATCAACTTCACAGAGGTGTGCTCGTGAGCTTCACGTGCACGCTCGCATCATGACGGCTTCAACTCATTTTGTGCATGTGCACGTAGGGTCGCGCCGTGCTCCACGTGGTGCTGCGTAATCGCTCCAACACTCCCGTCCACGTCGACGGCAAGGACGTCATGCCGGAAGTCAACCGCGTGCTGGACAAGATGAAAGCCTTCTCGCAGGTGTGTCTGATGCTGCAGTCATCTAATGCTTTTGTCTTGTAGCGATGTATAAAACACACAAAAATATAGCAATGGAGTTTGTTTTCCCGAGAGAAAGTGATAACGGCGTGTTTTAATTTGCATGAGTGACAGAAGCAGCATTTTTTTTCATCCATTTTGCTCCGAAGTCTTGTCTTGAAATTCCAGTCTTACTCAAGTGATCAACAACAACATGGCATTTTTTATATTTGAATCAGGGCTGCTCAATAAAATATCAATTTACACCAACATGTGACATCTACAAATTACACTACCGTTCAAAAGTTTGGGGTCACATTAAAATGTCCTTATTTTTCAATGAAGATAACTTTAAACTAGTCTTAACTTTAAGGAAGTACACTCTATACATTGCTAATGTGGTAAATGACTATTCTAGTTGCAAATGTCTGGTTTTTGGTGCAATATCTACATAGGTGTATAGAGGCCCATTTCCAGCAACTATCACTCCAGTGTTCTAATGGTACAATGTGTTTGCTCATTGGCTCAGAAGGCTAATTGATGATTAGAAAACCCTTGTGCAATCATGTTCACACATCTGAAAACAGTTTAGCTCGTTACAGAAGCTACAAAACTGGCCTTCCTTTGAGCAGATTGAGTTTCTGGAGCATCACATTTGTGGGGTCAATTAAACGCTCAAAATGGCCAGAAAAAGAGAACTTTCATCTGAAACGCGACAGTCTATTCTTGTTCTTAGAAATGAAGGCTGTTCCACAAAATTGTTTGGGTGACCCCAAACTTTTGAACGGTAGTGCACGTTTAAAAAAAAAAAAAATATATATATATATATATATATATATATTTTTTTTTTTTTAAGTGCTGCATCAAAAGCACATATTACTTACTACATTACTGTTATTATTGTGGCCAGGTATAGCCCCGCCCACTAACGGGTACTGGGCCAATGCCCAGTGTTTGTTGGCTCTGATTGTGTTTCCCACAGAACTGTAATTGTCTGTGGTGGTGGGTCAATGTCCAATTTGCATAATTGGTCATCACTCATGCACATGAGCGACACAGGCTGTCATGTTAGTCTCCTCCAATAAGATCAGAAATAGTCGCTAGGTTTGTTGTGAGTACTTTTTAAAATAAAGTATCTAGAGCAGGGTGCGGCCCTGCAGAGAATTTTTTAACGTCCCGCGGCACAATCTAAGAATACTATTAAAAATAAATAAAAAAAGTGGAATAAAGGCGCTATCAGGCCAAATATAACGTGAAACAGTTCCAATGTTGACACACAGTTGCCTTCAAACTGTTTTTTCTTTAAAGGGGAACTGCACATTTTTTTTGGAATTTTGCCTATTGTTCACAATCATTATGAGAGACAAGTACACGTCTTTGTTTTTTAATGATTCTAACAATAAAAATGCTTGAAAGATGCGGCTAATGGGAGTCACCCTTGTAGCCTTCAAAGCCTCTAAAACAATTTCAAAACCCTTAATCAACGTTTTATATAAACACTGCAAGTGTGTATATATATATATATACATATACATATATCGTAACATACACCTTTATAACAATATGTAATATGTTCAATATATACCGTATTTTGATCATTTTAATAATTTCCGGGACTAATTTCCTCTGCACATTGATTTCTGTTTCCATAGCAACGCACGTCTGACTTCTAGCAACAAATGTTTTTTCCTACTGCTGGAATGAAACACGCGTGTGTGTGAGTTTTCTAATCATGGCAGACTAGTAAACGGACAACGAAGACAACTATTTTTGGACAAATGAGGATTCAAAATCTTATACTTTTGAAGCTAAATATACTGCTGCTTATAGAAGCGAGCACAAAGGAAGAGTGAGACGTTGGAGCAGACGGAAGCCGGTAGAAGGGGATGAAAGCGATTTTGACTCTATAAATATGGAGTTTGGAGCCAAGCTATTTCGACATAAATGGAGTGCTTACCCAAAATCAACAGGAAATGTCCCCAGCCAGCTGGAGCAAACAGACAACTGTCCATCGAGTGAGTCACTTTAATATCGACCATGACACATGCAGCTCGTCATGCGTGTTATTACAACTACAGTACGTACGCTGTCTGGCTAGCGAAGCTGTGTACAAACAAAACTTGAAACGTGGGCTAATACTTTACAGATACTGTAATATGATTTTTCATGTTTTTCAGTCAGTACAAATTAGTGTCGTATCGCAGTGTTGTGCATTGCAAACTCCAATGTGTTTCGTGTTGACGTAAAAGCTATCTTATCTCTTGCCGTAGTTAGCTTTTACGGCTAATACCAAAGCACGCCAATGTGTTACTACGCTAGATAAACAGTCCCTCAGTGTTTGCTCTTACAATAACAATGTCGCTACAGTTTGGTTATTATACAGGTTATGGAATGAAGTATTGTTGATGGTTTTCGAATGCATTTTTAAACTGATTTAGAGGTAGAATTAATTGCTCCCATTAGCTACCTACATTGCTAGCCACCTAGAACAAACCAATTTTTATATGTTAGAAAGCGGAAAAAAAAAACTTTTTGTCTTCCATAAGTTTTGTCAACGATATACAAAATTCCCCAAAAAAGTGCAGTTCCCATTTAAAACTGTCACTGCTCCAAAAATAATAATGAATCACAATCCATGTTATGAATTATTGACCTATTCATGGCTCCAAATTACTTTACATCAAATATTACACTTTAAAACTTTTTTGGGGAAAATATGGCATATTTTGTGTTTACTAGATAAAAAAAAAAAACAAAGTTTTCGTTGGGAAAAAAAGGCCATAAAAACAAACACAAAAAACCCCCATGAAAAATAATGAACTTAGAATTGACAGGTCTGAAGTTGATCTAGAGACTTAAGTGTTGAAAGTAAAATTATATAACAATGATGACTTAATTTTAACACTTTTATGAATGGGGCCCCTTTGGATCCTAAAGAATTGTTGTGGGGCGTTTTTGTTTTTTTAATAATAATGAATTTGTTGAAAGGACTAGTTGGTACAATCCCTGGGGACTCTGCATGGCAGGGGCGTCCTCCTCCCTGAACCAGGCTTGCACCTGACCGCATACCTAAATGAGGCTAAGTGACACTGCTGGGAGGCTTTTCCACCATTGGGACACATCCTCAGTTGTGTGCCCCAGCGTCTCGGGGTGTTTCGGCCCGGCTTACCACAAGACACCCTCTGCCGAGAAAGGGCCCACCCCAGGGTGATCAAATCCCTGGGTGTGTGTGTCCCATTAGGTGTTAGCCTTAGCAGCCCAGCTGGTGTCACTCCTCCTCAACCACAACCAATGGCTCGTCCTCTCTGCTGTGTTGGCCAACTCTTTAATGGCCTGTCTGTGAGCCTGCCCCCTGACTCCAACCTCCCTAAGGAGTTTTGCTGTTGTGCTTGCTACAAAGCCCCTACAGCCCACCTCCACTGGGCGCACCCTTACCCTCCAGCCTCTGTCCTCTGCCTCAGCTGCAAGGTTGGAGTACCGCAGCTTCTTGCGTTCATACGCTTCTTCGATAGCATCCTCCCACGGAACTGTCAGTTCAATAATATAGACTGTATGGCAGGTTTCAGACCATAGGACGAGGTCTGGACGCAGGGTGGTCGTTGCGATCGCCGGGGGGAAAATGAGCCTCTGATCTAAGTCGACTCGCATCTGCCAGTCCCTGGCTGCATTCAATGGGCTTAGATCAGGATTTGAAGGTCTCGTCTTCAGCTTTTCCCCCTCCCGAACAAACGCTGGTAGGTGTCGGCACACTTCCTGGTTGTTGATGGGTTGGGCATTGATGGATATCCTCCTGCACTCAAGTTTGTCAGCTAGACATCTGAGGACCTGGTTGTCTCCACGTATATCTGCCTTGAGTGAGGCTGGTTCTACAGCCAACCATTATGTGCTTGAGTGTTGCTGGGGTTGTACACAGGGGACAGGATGGGTCCTTTCCAAACCATTGTTGTAGGTTTATGGGAGATGGTAGCGTATCATATGTTGCTCGAACGATGAAACTCAGTCTGTTGGATTCCATGCCCCAAAGTTCGCTCCACGTGAGTTTTTTCTTTTCAACACCCTCCCACCTTGTCCAAAATCAATGGTGTTGTGAATTATTGACCCAACTAAGGCTCAAATTTCTACACATCAAATATTTCACTTAGAATTTTTATTGGGGGGGGGGGGAATAGTGCACATTTTGCATTTTTGCAATAAAAACAGGGTTTTAACAAAAAGAGCATAAAACATAAAAAAAAAAAAACTCTGTATCAACAGATTTAAAGATTGAAGTGTTTATATATGACGTATTTTTTACATTTTTATGACTGAGACCCTTCCGTGTGCCTGGCACCAAACCTAAGGGAAGCCCTAAGGTAAAAAAAAAAATGTAGATATTGCGTTAACTTTGAAAATGAATAATTTCAAAATGGCATGGTTTGATTTTTTAGTGTGCGGCCCTCAGTGGAAAAAAAATTGAACAGCCCTGATCTAGAGGGATCTGAATACTTGCAAAATATAGCGACAAGGCTCTTAAGCTGGCAACATGGATCCCTCCTATGTCTTCTTATGCTCTGGCAGACCAGCTGTGTATGGGAAGCAGAGTTATGAAGATGGAACAGATGCCACTGAATCTTTTTGTGGCGATTTGTGGTGTTAGAAGGTCGTGACTTGATGCTGTTGTCCACAGAAAGTGCGCAGTGGCGAGTGGAAGGGGTTCACCGGGAAAAGCATCACCGACGTGGTCAACATCGGTATCGGAGGGTCCGACTTGGTCAGTTAACTTTCTGGTCATGTAATGAGTCAACCAATGAGGTTGCTGACTAGCCGGCGTTGCCTACAGGGTCCGCTAATGGTGACGGAAGCCTTGAAGCCATACTCAGCGGGCGGACCAAATGTGTGGTTCGTGTCCAACATCGACGGTACTCACCTGGCCAAAACGCTGGCTCAGCTCAACTCAGAGACCACGCTCTTCATCGTCGCCTCCAAGGTGAGCATTTTTTTTTTTTTTTTTGTGGCTTTGCTCTGTGTTGTTTTAACGTTTGCGTTCCCCGCAGACGTTCACCACACAGGAGACTATCACCAATGCCGAGTCGGCCAGGGAATGGTTCCTTCGCGCCGCCGTCAATGTGAGGCTGCGTCACATGACGAGTCACATGACCGCCGGGCCTCGTTGATTCATTTGTGGTGTTTTTCAGAAAAGTGCCGTTGCCAAACACTTTGTGGCTCTGTCCACCAACGCGGTAAGTTTTGATGACGTCACGGCTTTTTGTCAGTCTTTTTTGTGTGTGTGTTTTTGTGACGCCACGGCGCTCTTGTGTCGTCCGCAGGCCAAAGTCAAAGACTTTGGGATCGACACAGAAAATATGTTCGAGTTCTGGGACGTAAGTTTGCGCCCGCGTGTTTGCATTCGTGTTGACGGTTTGACTTATTCGGCGATGTCGTCCTCAGTGGGTCGGAGGTCGTTACTCGCTGTGGTCAGCCATCGGACTTTCCATTGCGCTGCACATCGGTACGTCGTTGATGTCTTATTCAGTAAAATATTTATTTATTCCCATTATTCTTTTTTAGGGTTTGAAGGCTTCGAGCAGCTGCTGAGTGGCGCTCACTGGATGGTAACATCATCATCATTCTACTTTTAGTAGTTTCCAATGATTGGTCATCTCTTGTAAATGTGCCGTCCGGCAGGACAACCACTTCCGCAGTGCTCCGCTGGATCAGAACCTGCCTGTCCTGCTGGCGCTACTGGGGGTCTGGTACATCAACTTCTTCCAGGCCGAGACACACGCCATGCTGCCCTACGACCAATACATGCATCGCTTTGCTGCCTACTTCCAGCAGGTTAGAATCCTTGCCAATATTTGTCACTTTTATGACCCGTTATCTCTTTAATGGACAACATCACTCTACTACGATTATTTTTAGAGTAGTCAGCGTACAGCTTGTATAGCAGTGTATATTTTTTTTATCCACTGAAAATGTGTTCAACACACAGCCTTGGCTGGTGTGTGTGTGTGTGTGTGTGTGTGTGTGTGTGTGTGTGTGTGTGTGTGTGTGTGTGTGTGTGTGTGTGTGTGTGTGTGTGTGTGTGTGTGTGTGTGTGTGTGTGTGTGTGTGTGTGTGTGTGTGTGTGTGTGTGTGTGTGTGTGCGAGCAAAGTGCTGATTGTAACGATTATTTTGTACAAAAAAATAAAAGATGTAGGATTTACAATATTATGAGGAAATGTGACACTTCAGTTTGTTAAAAAAGTAATTAATACAGCGTTAGATAACAGATTGATCAACAGCACATAATTTTCAACTGTTATTACTCTTCGCCATGCCACTCCTGGCCGACAGACAAAACACACACAATGGACCATGGATGCATATGACCACATACCCCACCCCACGCCTTTGCCACCGCTTTTGACTCCTTAGTGGCGACTCATGGCTGGAGATGCGCCAAAGGGCCGCAGCTTTGCCAACGGAGGCCCCCCCCTCCCTCCTGTTGCAGGTTTTGTGGTATCTGTGTCGTAATACGTGTATTTGTGCTTATCGTATCTCTCAAATTTTTTTAATTTTCTGCGCTCAGTCAGCATCAATTTTTTTTTTGTCAAGCCTCCACCTTTTTAGAATAGAATGGACTTTATTGTCATTATATTTGCATATAACGAGATTAAGGACTCCAACTTAAGGTGCGGTAGTGGGAACAAATATGGGGTAAAAATAAATTACACAACAGGTAATAAAGAAAAAACTAACAATTGAAATAAACAGACTACTATCCAATAAAAATAATAAGCAATCCTGTACAATATACAAAACACTATAGAAATACAAAATACTGTACAATATACAGAACAAGACCAGAGTACCGGAGTAATAAATAACAATCAGTGTCGGACGTATTGCACTCGAAGGGTAATATTGCACAGTAGGGTATTAAGGTAAGATATTGTATAGGGGTGAATTATTATTTTAAGTTAGAGTTCAAGATGGTGACAGCTCTGGGAAAGAAGCTGTCTCTGAGCCTGTTTGTTCTGGCTCTGATGCACCTGTAGCGCCTGCCCGATGGTAGCAGGTCGAACAGGTGGAATCCAGGGTGTGTGCTGTCCTTGGTGATGCTTTTTGCTCTTTTATGGGGGTAAGTGGCAACCCATCAGCGTTCCAGTTCCGTCACCCTGTATGTCTACTCTTGAGCGGGTTTGGGCTAAAAATAGAAATTTTGTTGTACTTGCGCAATGACGATAAAGTCCTCCCTCCACCAAACATTGGCTATTACGGGTATTTGAACCACTCTTACCTTGTTTACTTCTGTGACGCCCTTCTTTTGTAATCAGTCAGAAATATCAAGCAGTTCAAGTGTGGCAAAAGAGTAGATTACTCATCATGCTTTGTAGTGGATTTAAATGGGTGTAATTTTGATTTGTTTATGGTGCTTAGACATTTTTTTATGTCCACATTAGGGTTGTACGGTATGCCGGTACTAGTATAGTATCGCGGTAGTAGTGAATCAAAAATAGTACAATACTCTGTTTGAAAAGTACCGGTTCAGCCATTTGTTGTTGTTTTTTACAGGCATGACAGCGCATCGTCACCTCGGGACATTGCTTGTTAAACCAGCAAAGGAGAATGTTCGGCAGCGCACAATCAAGGAGTACTTACAAGCAGACAGTGTGTAGGCAGAAAAGGGAGAATGGACGCATTTTGGCTTAAAAACTAAAGATAAGGGTGAAGCTTTAACACTGAAACACCCACAGGAAGAGGTGCTTTAAAACATGGCTAGCTAGTTAGCGGCTAATGTCCATCTGCAATCTGCAGTGTTTTAGCTATGTCTAATCACCAAAACGCATGCAACTTCACAAAACCCAACACATTAGTGCGGGGCAAACGTGTATAACACATTCAAAACGGGGAATGTACAATAAAAGGGAAGTTGGCATGCTCCTAGTAAGGAAGCCCCATCGATATGAATACGTAGGACGCTGCTGGCTATTGGAAGAATGCGTCACCACGGCCGCCATATTGAGCAGGGGGAAGCCGTGCCCGTTTACTGCTTCAGCCAACTGAGACCGAGGTCTATCAAGGATTACAGTTTTGGTGCCAGTCGCACTGGTCTGACGAAACCCCTCCTCAAGATGCCGGTCGTGTTGACGTGCCTGACAAATCTACCGATTTTAATTACCTCTGTTTTTCCCGTATTGCATGTTTTAGGAGTTTGTGTGTTTTGGATATTCTTAGGCGGTGTTTGCCCCTGTCGGCCACCGTAGCAAGATGATTGTCTTGTCCCACAATCTTTTTTATTTATTTATTTAACTACAGACAGACAAAATGTATTGTTTCTTTTGTTAATATCAGATTCCGTTCTGCAAAAAGGTAATCCTTAGAAGCACACAGCTTATGGACAGGGACCCACAGTTAAAATATACATCATCATATAATAATCAAAATACAGTACAATACAATTCCTTTCCAAATCTACCCACCAAATACCCATTTACAATTTCATACCAACCTACCAACAGGTTGACATTTATAAAAAAGGAATCTTTAAATCCACCAAATAAGTCTCAATATCCTATTATTCAAATTTGATTACAAGGTTGCATCTTGAAGATCTGCGATAATCTCATTATACATACAGAGGTCAAGACCATAATTATGCAACTGTGAATTCCTCAACCATAAGGGGTGTGATAAATATACTAAGCATAACGTCGCAATACATTTTGCTTAAAACTCTTTTTAAAAATGTGTAAAGAATCTAGCATGGTGTGCACGAGCGCTTCCAGCATAGGGGAGCTGCGGTTCATAAAGGGGGAAAGAAAAATTCCAAGAAAAAGTCCTAACACACCTTCAGGATGACGAGTGCCTTATAGGAAAGTTGAAGGTGATGGAATGGCCAAGTGTGAACTCAATTGAACACCTGTGGAGCATTCTCAAGCAGCAAAAAAAATTATAATACAAGCTACACGCTGACTACTCTAAATTTATATAGAACTGTTTCTCGATAATGCTTGTTTATAGAAGCAGAACCTCACTGTGATGAAGAGTGGCGTCTTCTTTATTGTCATCACACATGTATTCTTATTCACTGGGTGTGTGTATTGCATCCACAGGGAGACATGGAGTCAAACGGTAAGTACATCACCAAAGAAGGAAAACGGGTTAACTACCACACTGGACCCATCGTGTGGGGCGAACCCGGGACCAACGGCCAGCACGCCTTTTATCAGCTCATTCACCAAGGTCTCACACACACATACTGCATATCATTGTTTAGCTTCATGCTAACAACTTCCCGCTGGTGCCATTCCTTCTGCAGGCACTCGTATGATTCCTGCTGATTTCCTCATTCCGGCTCAGTCTCAGCATCCAATCAGAGACAATCTTCACCACAAGGTAACATGTCTCAATACGCTCGACATTTATCAACACTTTGCGCAACATGACTGGGTGGTTGAACCTCCAGCGAGCACGCAAAACAAACTGTGAACTTGACTTATCGAACTGTTGCGTTTTTAGACCACCCCCCCCCAAAAAATCTATATTTGTTTCCTCAGTGCAGCAGTTTATGAAGTCATGTCACTTTCGGAACATCTTAAAATAAAATAAAAATCTGTTATTTTTAAGTTGCATCTTTTTATGATGTCAGGCTAAACTACTAACACTAAGAATTGTTTTGGCCCCCTCACCCCACTTGAAAAAATATATATAACTTTTTTAATTTGTAATGAAACTCGAATATAACTTGCATGTTTTGAACTCAATGGGAAATTAATTTTTTTTTTAATTGAAACATACATTTATAAACCTTCTTAGTACCTTCCTAAATAATTTCTACCTAGGATTTGAACCCGGTACCTGTGCCTTACAAAAAAAGGGCTTATGCTGTGCGTCAACCTGTGTGACTGAGAGGGGAAAGTTGTCCTCATATTGCTGTCGGTGACGGAGCAGGAAGCGGCTAGGAATAGATTTGTGGTAAAATGTCATGAAGTGCCCTATCAATAAATTGACTTTTTGTATGCTATTATCTCGTAAAACAAGGCCCCTCGTGGATCACAGCGTCCTGTGCACAGTGCCTGTTCTGCCTTTAGGGCGAGGTGGCCCTACTCTTTCCTCATGGACAGTAGTGAATGGTGAGCTTACCCCCAATTTGCAAAAAAAAAATAAGGTTAAAGCTTTACCAACTATCCATCAGAGAGATGTGGGAGCTGTAAGTTTGATCAGTTTGTTGTTCTTCAGCAAAATATGCTAACTTTGCATGATTTTGTTAAAATGTGTCAGCATGGTGGAAGAGGGCTTAGTGCATCTGCCTCACAGTCCGAAGGTCCTGGGTTCGATCCTGCGCTCGAGATCGTTCTGTGTGGAGTTTGCATGTCCTTCCCTCCGGGTACTCCGGCTTCCTCCCACCTCCAAAGACGTGCACCTGGGGATAGGTTGATTGGCAACACTAAATTGGCCCTAGTGTGTGAATGTGAGTGTGAATGTTGTCTGTCTATCTGTGTTGGCCTTGCGATGAGATGGCGACTTGTCCAGGGTGTACCCCGCCTTCCGCCCGATTGTAGCTGAGATAGGCTCCAGCGACCCCGAAGGGAATAAGCGGTAGAAAATGGATGGATGGATTGGTGTCTGTACTGTTAGCATTGTAGCTCAGTCGGCTTTGCTAGCGTCGCCAATGTTCGTGTCCTCATGGCCCACACCTGTTATGTTACGTTGTGATATATGATATCTATTATGTTGGACATGTTAGTGTCTATGTAAAAATTTGATTAAGCACTTCTTGGAGATGCACACTGTCGGAGAAAGGAGTGGACAAACACAGCTCATTAGCATTAAAGCGACATATGCAGTAGTACTTTTAAGCAGTTGAAATTCCACCATCAAGGCTACGTTTTGGACAATGTACTTCTAATGCACTATTGTGACCTCTGACACTAATTTGAAATTGCTAAAAGTACTATATGTGACCTTTTTAAAGGGCCCACCGAACGCTGACAACACTGGCACTTCATAGTTTTGGACCAACAAATAACTGGTAAATTTTCCCCCAATTTGGAACCAGAAGTAACTTTAGGCTTGTTTTCTTACAAGTTTTGGCACATTTTGGAATGCCAACCTTTAAAAATGTGAGCGGGTCTGCATCAGCCTGCCAACGTCACCTACAGAAGACTGTCAGGAATTTCATATAGCTTAGTAGGTATGTGTTTTGATAGCATCTTAATCCTGAATCAACATATTTTCACTCAGAATTTGAAGGTATTAGCAAATGTGTCTGTCGTTTCTGGCCTTTCCACCTTCTCCTGGGCTGAAGGGTGGCATGGGTGTGTGAAAGATCAAGGATTATGCCATTGAACGAAGACTACTTTATTGGACAAGCAAACGTCTCGACAGGTTCTGCAGCATGTACACCTGCGAGGAGAATTGGCTCCTCCATGCCTCAGCCTGTGCTTCTTGGCCTTTTGACTGTTATAGAGTACCAACCAGACGTAAAGCTCAGGTCAACAGGCCAATACAAAAGAGACCATCTCCTGATCTCGGGTATCTTATTTTCATATCATACCCCTGACAGCCTGACTTTCTCCATATTGTGTTTTGCTTCCTGGAGGGCGACCCTGTTGTCCATCTGTTTAGTTTTGACCACCAAGGACTGTTTTCACTGCTGGACTCTAGAAAGAGGTTTCGCAGCCTCCAAAGCAGAAACTCCAGGTTCTGTAACAGCTTCTTCCCTCAAGCCGTAAGACTCTTGAACGCATCATAATTAAATTATCCCCTCAACTCCCCCCAAAATGGATTAACTCGCTGGAATAAAAGACAATATAACATACATCCATAAACGTGGACGCATGTGGAAAAGTGCAATATATTTATCTGTTTATATTTATTTATTATATATATATATTTATATATGCACCTTGCTTTTTTATCCTGCACTACCATGAGTTTATGTAACGAAATTTCGTTCTTATCTGTGCTGTAAAGTTCAAATTTGAATGACAATAAAAAGGAAGTCTAAGTCTAAAAAGTATGAGGCATAAAACTGGATGTTTGCTGACAGAAGCATTAACCTTTTCCATTACACGCCAACAGATACTGCATGTCTACATTTGCATTGTTGCAAGTTGTAGCAATACAATAGAACTGTTCCGCACAAAATGGCTGAAACCAAGTGAGTGTAATTTGCTGCGATGATTTTGACTTTATAGAAGGGTTTTGGTCAGCGATTAGATGGAAAAAAAATTAGCGCTGAAGCCAATTTTTTTCCTAAAAATCAGGAGCACCTTTTGAAGGCAAAAAGACTGCAAAAAAACAGAATGAAAAGCAGACCCGAAACCCAAAATTATAGAATAGGCCACCAGTATTGGAATTTGCGTCCTCTTATACTGATGTTGTCCCCATCTTAAGGACAACATCGGTATAAGAGGACGCACATTTTGTGCAGTTGATCAAATGCTGAAAGAGCATGCGGAGAAACAGTTTATTGTGATTTCTACGGAAGAGGACATTTATTTTTTGCTCAAAATGTTAACCTTATCAGTTTTGAAGTAATCATGGACCATGGCCACAAAAAACATGCAATTAAGTTATCAAAATAATTGTATATTCCTTAATCCACACAGTCTGGGGAAACAGTCTCCAGTTCTGTAGATGATGTCCCACCAAGAGGGCATTGGAAAAGGGGGCGTTCCAAGTACAGTTAGTTATCTACCCATTACTCAAAAATAATTTTTTCTTATGGGAAGCATAAAATTTATAGAGTATTTGTTAGTGAAAGGCCACTATTAGTCCTTTCTGGAACATTATGGCGAGGAAGTGTTGCTATAATGGCGTCCTGATCAGTTTGTTGCAATCAATCCTGTAATGTTGCAGATCCTTGCTGCCAACTTCCTGGCCCAGACCGAGGCTCTGATGAAGGGGAAAACGTCAGAGGAAGCTCGGAAGGAGCTGGTGGCCAGTGGTTTGTCGGGCGCCACTCTGGAGAATCTTCTTCCTCACAAAGTAAGACCAACGGTCGGAGGATGCGTCTATCTGATGCTCGTCGCCCAGCGTCACGTGACTCAGCCTGTTTTCTTACTTTTAAGGTGTTTGAAGGCAACAAGCCAAGCAACTCCATTGTCTTTAAGAAGCTGACTCCCTTCACGCTGGGAGCGCTAATCGGTGAGTCCACCTTAAATAAACAATCACCCCAATCCTTCGATGGTTATTGACAGAACTGTCCTCTCAGCCATGTACGAGCAGAAAATCTTTGTGCAGGGCGTCATGTGGGGCATCAACAGCTACGACCAGTGGGGGTAAGTTTGTCTTCTGCCATCTTGGACACGTAGCTTACATAACACTGCTGACCCGCATTGTGTCGTCAACACCCTAGTGTCGAGCTGGGGAAGCAACTGGCCAAGAAGATCGAACCGGAGCTCAAAGACGACTCCGCGGTTCACTCTCACGACTCCTCCACCAACGGCCTCATCAACTTCCTCAAGAAGAACTTCGCTTGAATCCTTCCACGGAAATCATTCATCGCCATTCCCGGCTGCGGCGTCCTTATCGGCTTGATCTGTGACCCCCTCGCCCCACCTTCCTTTGGCACAGCGTCTTTGGTTTGTGTAGTCCAGTTTCACGTGCACATGTTACTGTAGTCCGCTTTTCACAATAAAAGTTCTCCATCTATGTGACATGTGGGAATTTGTCAGTGGTTCTTCCGAGAATACTCAACTTGTACTTTTATGCTGAAAGAAGCGACAGTTATGTGAACACTTGCCGTGTTTAATAAGCCACGCCCCCTCGCCTACACTTGAGCAATGCTGGGGGGTTTTCTGGTGGTCACACAAGCAAACAAAGTGTAAAAAAAATTGTCGCTGGCACAGGAAGTTAAACCTCCGGTGTCAGCAGCAGTCCGTTACTCAAAAAGACTAAAATTTTAAAATAAAGTGCGTCAGTCAAGGTTTGGCTTCAGGAACATCTTCTTTGCTTGGTTTGTTTTCACAACATTTTGATTGATGTCTTGGTCATCCTCGTCGTCTAAATTGACTATTTCCCGCTTCTTGGCAAACTTCTTCTTCATGCTTCCCACTAAACTCTGGTACCTGAGGGACCGTTAAAGGCGTCAGCTTGTCTTTATACTGTCTAAAATTGAAAGGCAGCAGAGAGAAGTCTACGCACCTGAGCGCCATCTCCTCGTCCGTCACATCCGTCAGCATTTGGCCAGCGTTGGGATTTACTTCCTGTTTGGCCTGGTTTGGGTTCATGAGCGTCATCAGTTTCTGAAACCAGGAAAAATAAACCAAACATGGCATTTAGACAGGTGCATAGCAATGTTTCTGTCTTCTTCAAACCGAACTGACCTCGACTTCTGGGTTGAAGCCTTTAAAGGACATGCGGCCAAACCGAAGCTCTTCAAACGGAACAAAACTCTTCTCTTCCACTATGAAGTTCCTAAAAGACAAAATAAAATGCAGTTCTCAGCCAATCACCAACATTAATAATAATACAAATAAAATAAAGTATTACTCTTTGCTTTGTTGCTCGGGCAGGTCCAGATACCAATGTTCATCACTTATGATTCTTTTTTCATCGTCTTGCAGCTGCTTTTTCGTCTCTGCATCCAAACCTCTCTGCATGAACTGTAAATATGTTTTACAGGTTATCCATTTATTTATTTACGTGTCCGTTAACACTGGACTTTAATTGAAACGTCTATTTGACTCGTTGAGTTCGACCTATGAGCTAGCACCTAACTTGCCAGCTAGCAGTTACTTACTTTCATCCGTAGCACATTTTTGGAGAGTTTCACCGAGTCCGTCGCCATTTTAAACACGCCGATTACTAAGAGAAGAAAACAATTCCGACTCAGGATTAAAACAGAACGTTTGTCTTTACTTCACATGTCTTGAAACGTCACGTGGCCGCCGCAGCTGCGCAGAAGGAGCAATAACTCTTCTTCTGTTTGTATCTGGCAATCTCGGCCTAGACGCATCTGTGGAGCATTACTGTTCCCGTGTGGCTGTTTGGCATATTGCAACTTGTCTATATTTCTCAGCAAGTTTCTTGTGAAGTGAAACCTAAATTTTCCTATCGCAGGCGTCTGCAACCTGCGGCTCTTTAGCTCTGCCCTACTGGCTCCCTGGAGCTTTTTCTAAAATGTATGAAAATAGAAAAAGATGGGGTGGAAAAATATAGTTTTGTTTTAATAGGGTTTCTGTAGGAGGACAACATGACAAAACCCTCCCTAATTGTTAGAAATCCCACTGTTTATATTAAAGGCCTACTGAAATGATTTTTTTTATTTAAACGGGGATAGCAGATCCATTCTATGTGTCATACTTGATAATTTCGTGATATTGCCATATTTTTGCTGAAAGGATTTAGTAGAGAACATCGACGATAAAGTTCGCAACTTTTGGTCGCTGATTAAAAAAGCCTTGCCTGTACCGGAAGTAGCGTGACGTCACAGGTTGAAGGGCTTCTCACATTTCCCCATTGTTTACACCAGCAGCGAGAGCGATTCGGACCGAGAAAGCGACGATTACCCCATTAATTTGAGCGAGGATGAAAGATTCGTGGATGAGGTACGTGAGAGTGAAGGACTAGAGTGCAGTGCAGGACGTATCTTTTTTCGCTCTGACCGTAACTTAGGTACAGGAGCTCATTGGATTCCACACTTTCTCCTTTTTCTATTGTGGATCATGGATTTGTATTTTAAACCACCTCGGATACTATATCTTCTTGAAAATGAGAGTCGAGAACACGAAATGGACATTCACAGTGACTTTTATCTCCACGACAATACATCAGCGAAGCACTTTAGCTACGGAGCTAACGTGATAGCATCGGGCTTAACTGCAAATAGAAACAAAAGAAATAAACCCCTGACTGGAAGGATAGACAGAAAATCAACAATACTATTAAACCATGGACCTGTAACTACACGGTTAATGCTTTCCAGCCTGGCGAAGCTTAACAATGCTGTTGCTAACAACGCCATTGAAGCTAACTTAGCTACGGGACCTCACAGAGCTATGCTAAAAACATTAGCGCTCCACCTACGCCAGCCAGCCCTCATCTGCTCATCAACTCCCGTGCTCACCTGCGTTCCAGCAATCGACGGAGCTACGAAGGACTTCACCCGATCTTCGATGCGGTCGGCGGCTAGTGACGGCTAGCGCGTCTGCTATCCAAGTCAAAGTCCCCCTGGTTGTGTTGCTGCAGCCAGCCGCTAATACACCGATCCCACCTACAGCTTTCTTCTTTGCAGTCTTCATTGTTCATCAAACAAATTGCAAAAGATTCACCAACACAGATGTCCAGAATACTGTGGAATTTTGCGATGAAAACAGAGCTTTTTGTATTGGATACAATGGTGTCCGAATACTTCCGTTTCAACGATTGACGTCACGCGCATACGTCATCATACATAGACGTTTTCAACCGGAATTTCGCGGGAAATTTTAAATTGCACTTTATAAGTTCACCCAGCCGTATTGGCATGTGTTGCAATGTTAAGATTTCATCATTGATATATAAACTATCAGACTGCGTGGTCAGTTGTAGTGGGTTTCAGTAGGCCTTTAAACATGATTCTCTGATGAGAGTATTTGGCGAGTGCCGTTTTGTCCTCATTTTGGCCGTCCTTGAACTCACCGTAGTTTGTTTACATGTATAACTTTCTTCAACATGCCAGAGAAATGCATATTTTATGCCACTCCTTCCTTGTCTCATTTTGTCCACCAAACGTTTTATACTGTGCGTGAATGCACAATGGTGAGCTTTGTTGATGTTATTGACTTGTGTGGAGTGTTTATCAAGCATATTTGGTCACTGCATGACGGCAAGCTAATCGATGCTAACATGCTATTTAGGCTGGCTTTATGTACATATTGCATCATCATGCCTCAAGTGTAGGTATATTTGAGCTCATTTAATTTCCTACGTCCTCTGTGTATTTAATTTGTATCTGCATTTCTCATGACGTATTATCTGTATGTAATATTGGCTGCATTTCTGATAGTTGTTTCTGTGCCATGTTGTTCCAGACCACAGCAAACGTTACCCAGCTTGCATAGATTCTAATAAATTCATTAGAAGAAGACAGCCCGTCATTTCCTTTAACTTGGACACACACATCTATACCTTTGGCCATTCCAAGACAGTCATTTAGAGGAGTTATCTCGCCCTCTGAGAAGGTTTACAAATTTTTTCCAATGTTGTAAAAATAAAAGTAGGCTAATATAGCTAATTTAGACACGTAAATCATGTGTTGTCTTCATTATAACAGTTGTATAAGACTTTTAAAGTCATTTTGATAGTAGGCTAATGCAACTAAAACAGACACGTACATCATGTGTTGACTTCATTATATCACATATAGAAGGCTTTTCATTTTTTGCGGCTCCAAACTGATTTTTATTTTTTTTTTGGACCAAAATGGCTCTTTCAACATTTTGGGTTGCAGACCCCTGTCCTATCGGAACAATGATTTAAAATTATTAATTACATCTTGGAAAAAGTCACAAAATAGAAACGCTCCTAAATTATTGTCTTTATTGGATACATTGAATTAGTTTTATTAATATAATTTGTATTCTCTTATTTGTTTTCTTTGTATTAGGATTTAAATTTATTTATTTTATACTACTATGTAAATTTCTAAACCTGTTCAATAACTTATTGAAAATATACCTATTGAATTGTATTGTATTGGAAGTGCCTTAACGTGTTTGTAAATTATATATATACTGTTTGTATGTGCATTTGTTAAAAAAATGAACTTGCATGTAGTAAACAACGGTGGAGTTGTTTTGTACGAAGATGCAGGTATTTGTTATATACACAACACGGAACAATGAATGCCACACAATACGGAGTTGAAACATAAAAAAAGTAGATTGGATGATAATTATAAAATGTCATCATTCACATAATACACAATAAAATCAATGCATGTGTCCCATTTGTAGGGAGACACTGCAGACAATTGAAAACAGTGAGGTGGTTTATGGTCACAGTACACATCACAGATGCATTAAATTGGAGAAAATATATTTATATGATAAAATATGATTAACTCATTGTTATTGCTTATGGGCAAATGTAATGTTTGAACGTTTACTAACTTTCGAAATACGCTCTCTACTGGCCATATGAGAACATGACAGGCAAGTAGAAAATGAATCTTAGTTTTTTTTTACTCATGTCACTAATGGCCAATGGGCCACTCTCTAAAGAACACCAATGAATAGTGGAGCTCCTTTCGATACACAGCAACACAGGAAAGTTCTTTTTTGACGACTCCTTCTTGCTGTACACACCATCCACGCCGTGAGAACTTAGAAAATACAGTACAATTAATGCAGTTCATCAGACTTAAATTTCGCATCAATAAACACTCGGAAATAAATTAAATTACAAAAATACGATACCTCGTTGGCTGCAAGTAATGAAAATAGATTCGAACAAAGACTTGTTTGAAGTTTTGCACAAATTAAAGAATACGCGGCACCGCTGCTGCCCACTGCTCCCCTCACCTCCCAAGGGGCGAACAAGGGGATGTGTCAAATGCAGAGGACAAATTTCACCACACTTAGTGTTTGTGTGACAATCATTGGTACTTTAACTTAAAATATTTCGATGAGCTGAAGATAACGTGCTCACGAAGCTCCCCCCCTTTTGCATGTTTCACAACACTCATTCCGCCTTGCAACACAATTAACACAATACACAGAAAACGGATGGATGGTAGAGATGACCGATAATGGCTTTTTTGCCAATATCCGATATTCCAAAAATGTCCAACTCTTAATTACCGATTCCGATATCAACCGATACCAATATATACAGTCGTGGAATTAACACATTATTTTGCCTAATTTTGTTGTGATGCCCCGCTGGATGCATTAAACAATGTAAGTAGGTTTTCCAAAATGAATCAACTCAAGTTATGGAAAAAAATGCAAACATGGCACTGCCATATTTATTATTGAAGTCACAAAGTGCATTATTTTTTTTTAACATGCCTCAAAACAGCAGCTTGGAATTTGGGACATGCTCTCCCTGAGAGAGCATGAGGAGGTTGAGGTGGGCGGGTTTGGGGGGGCGGGGTTGAGGTGAGGGGGATAGGGGTTAGCGTGGGTGTATATTGTAGCGTCCCGGAAGAGTTAGTGCTGCAAGGGGTTCTGGGTATTTGTTCTGTTGTGTTTATGTTGTGTTACGGTGCGGATGTTCTCCCAAAATGTGTTTGTCATTCTTGTTTGGTGTGGGTTCACAGTGTGGCGCATATTTATAACAGTGTTAAAGTTGTTTATACTGTTACCCTCAGTGTGACCTGTATGGCTGTTGACCAAGTATGCCTTGCATTCACTTGTGTGTGTGAAAAGCCGTAGCTAGGTATTATGTGATTGGACCGGCAGGCAAAGACAGTGCGTTTAAGGTTTATTGGCGCTCTGTACATCTCCCTACGGACGATATTATGATAATATCGTCCGATAAATGCTTTAAAATGGAATTTCGGTATCGGTTCGGAAATTATCGCTATCGGTTTCAAAAAGTAAAATGTATGACTTTTTAAAACGCCGCTGTACGGAGTGGTACACGGGCGTAGGGAGATGTACAGAGCGCCAATAATGTCCGATAATAATTATCGGACATCTCTAATGGATGGACATTTTGTATTAATGTTTTAACTCTGCCACATTAACTTATTTAATCATATTTATTGATTTATGACACATATTTAAAGCATGCAAACTCTCTCAGCAACAGCTACAAATGGCGTTGTGTGTCAGTTAGGTGACGTCACGGACCACCACCTCCTTCAGGGAGCGCCAGGAGGCGGCATGGCTGCCCCGCAGCGCCATCAGCTCCTCCTGGAGGTGGGCGACGGGCCGCTGGAGGCCGTAGCTCAGATCCACCAGCATCTCCAGAAGACCACCGAGGTAGTCGTTCATTTTCCAGCGTCTGACGACAGGAAGCGCTCGGTGGGCGGTGGCCACGGCCTCCAGGGGCTCCCCCAGGTCGCGGTGACAAACGGCAATGGCGGCGAGGGCCGGGACAAGCTGGGTGGCTCTCTGCCACGGCGCCAGCTTCTCTTGGATCTGCAGAACTGCGTGCAGCTGCTCAAGCGCCGCTCTGAACTGCCCGCCTCGCAGCGAGGTCCGGGCCCGACTCAGCTCCTTGCCCGTGAGGAAGTCCGGGACAAGAGGCGAGTGTCGCACGCAACGCACGGCAAACGCCTGGTTCAGGTAGTCCTGCAGGGCCAAGCCACGCCCCCCGACTGGACCCGCCAGGAGCTTGCAGGGAAGCGCCAGATCGTCAACCTCCTCGCCGAACTCCTCCGTCAGCTTTTGATGGAAGTGGGAGAAGTCGCTGTAACGCCGCTCCACGCACACGTGACGGGTGCTGAAACTTCCACAGGCCATCACCGCCACCTGGTACACCTGTAGGGCGCGGAGACAAGATGAGTCGCGCCGAGTGTGATGTGCGGTCACGTTTTGGTGTCTTTTGCTATCCATACACTTGGGTAAAACAGAATCCATCCTGTTTGGGTCCCACATCAACCTTAAGAAAGTCAATGACTTCACCATAAAAGTGGGTGACATTGTTATCACCAGGAAAGATGAGGTCACCTACCTAGGTTCCATTCTAGAGGCTAACCTTTCCTGTGATAAAATGGCAACCAAGGTAATCAAAAAGGTTAACCAACGAACGAGATTTCTCTACAGAATCTCCTCTCTGGTCAACAAAAGCACCTTGAGGATTCTGGCGGGAACTCTCGTTCAACCCTTTTTTGATTACGCATGCACCTCGTGGTACCCCAGCACCTCCAAAACCCTCAAATCTAAACTCCAAACATCTCAGAACAAGCTAGTCAGGTTACTTCTAGACCTCCACCCCAGATCCCACCTCACTCCTAACCACTTCTCTAAAGTGGGCTGGCTCAAGGTGGAGGACAGAGTTAAACAACTTGCACTGAGCCTAGTCTATAAAATCCGCTACACCTCCCTGATACCGAAGTACATGTCAAATTACTTCCTTAACGTAAATGACCGCCATAACCACAACACCAGGGGGAGCTCCACTAACCACGTTAAACCCAGATTCCGAACTAACAAAGGTCTTAACTCATTCTCTTTCTATGCCACATCAATGTGGAATGCGCTCCCAACAGGTATAAAAGAAAGGGCATCTCTGTCCTCCTTCAAAACCGCAATAAAAGTTCACCTCCAGGCAGCTACAACCCTAAACTAACACCCTCCCCGGATTGCTAATAATCAAATGTAAACAATCAAATGCAGATACTTTTTCTTATGCCTTCTGATCTCTCTCTCTCTCTCTCTCTCTCTCTCTCTCTCTCTCTCTCTTTTTTTCTCTATATCCACTACTTGATGTCCATATCCTACCCCCCCCCCCCTCCACACCCCTGATTGTAAATAATGTAAATAATTCATTGTGATGATTATCTTGTGTGATGACTGTATTATGATGATAGTATATATCTGTATCATGAATCAATTTAAGTGGACCCCGACTTAAACAAGTTGAAAAACGTATTCGGGTGTTACCATTTAGTGGTCAATTGTACGGAATATGTACTTCACTGTGCAACCTACTAATAAAAGTCTCAATCAATCAAACCACATGTTTGCAGCAGGCGTCCTCAACAGCGCGACTGGACGGGATGTCGAACAGCACTTTGTGTGAAGGCTGCGTCCCTTTCGCCTCTCGCCACCTCTGCTGCAGCTCCTTGGTGGTCAAACTGGAACCGCTAAGCGCTACACAAACACACACACACACACACACACACAAGTGACAGGGAAGATGTCGGTAGCATGAAGAAGAATAAGAAGAAGCATCAAGTCACCTGGTGGCTCGCTCATGTTGACGACGAAAACGGAATAAATAACTTCTTCACTTTCCTTTCTTATGAGTGAGGAAGTGAAACACGGCAACATATGTGCGACTTCCGCTTCCTGCCATCATTCAAACACCTGTCTATGGAAATTTGTATTTTGTTTTCAGGGGCGCCGCTAGGGATTTTGGGCCCCATGAAAAGAATCTTTACAGCAGGGCCCCCAACACAGCGGCAACATTACAATTTCATCATCATTAGGGGCCTCTCTGGGCCCCCCTCCATCATGGGCCCCTAGAATCCGTCTCCTTTACCCCCCCCCTTTTCGGCGCCCCTGTTTGTTTTATTATGAAAATGAACTTATAAAGAGTTTCTAATGTATTTTGTTTTGCGCTTGGAGTCATACTTGCTAACCCTCCCAATTTTCCCGGGAGACTCCCGAATTTCAGTGCCCCTCCCGAAAGTATCCCAGGGCCAACATTCTCCCGAATTTCTCCCGATTTCCACTCGGACAACAATATTGGGGCTGCCTTTAGCGTCCTCTACAACCTGTCGTCTCGTCCGGTTTTCCTACATATAAACAGCGTGCCGGCCCAGTCACATAATATGTGCGGCTTCTACCCACACACACACACTTAAGTGAATGCAAAGCATACTTGATCAACAGCCATACAGATCACACTGAGGGTGGACGTATAAACAACTTTAACACTGTTACAAATATGCGCCACACTGTGAACCCACACCAAACAAGAACGACAAACACATTTCGGGAGAACATCCGCACCGTAACACAACATAAACACAACAGAACAAATACCCAGAAGCCCTTGCAGCACTAACTCTTCCGGGACGCTACAATATACACCCCCGCTACCACTAAACCACCCCCCCCCCATCTCCCGAATTCGGAGGTCTCAAGGTTGGCAAGTATGCTTGGAGTCAGCAATAAAAGCATCCAATAATTATTTTAAAAAGTTACAACGCAACACAAAGCAAATAACAATAAAATAAGAGCATAATACATTTTTGAATGTTAAAATAGGCACAATTAAAAAATGTGTGTTAATTTAGATAATTTCAATCAATGCATAGTTAATACACCAGTTAAATCAGTGGTCCCCAAACTACGGCCCGCAGGAATTTTTTTTTTTTACCCAGGACTCAGAACTTTTCCTAGAGATGTCCGATAATAGCTTTTTTGCCGATATCCGATATTCCGATATTGTCCAACTCTTAATTATCGATTCCGATATCAACCGATACAATATATACAGTCGTGGAATTAATACATTATTATGCCTAATTTTGTTGTGATGCCCCGCTGGATGCATTAAACAATGTAACAAGGTTTTCCAAAATAAATCAACTCAAATTATGGAAAAAAATGCCAACATGGCACTGCCGTATTTATTATTGAAGTCACAAAGTGCATTATTATATTGTAGCGTCCCGGAAGAGTTAGTGCTGCAAGGGGTTCTGGGTATTTGTTCTGTTGTGTTTATGTTGTGTTACGGTGCGGATGTTCTCCCGAAATGTGTTTGTCATTCTTGTTTGGTGTGGGTTCACAGTGTGGCGCATATTTGTAACAGTCTTAAAGTTGTTTATACGTCCACCCTCAATGTGACCTGTATGGCATTCACTTGTGTGTGTGAAAAGCCGTAGATATTATGTGACTGGGCCGGCAAGCATAGGCAGTGCCTTTAAGGTTTATTGGCACTCTGTACGTCTCCCTAAGTCCATGTACACAGCGGCGTTTTAGAAAGTCATACATTTTACTTTTCGAAACCGATACCGATAATTTTGAAATCGATACCGATAATTTTCGATATTACATTTTAAAGCATTTATCAGCCGATAATATCAGATATCTCTATTTTTTTATTTAATTTTTTTGCCCTGCCAATACGCGCTGACACACAGAAGCCCCTTAAGAGACACTGCTGATCCAGAGGTAGTGACTTCTCCTCCCCTGTATTATAAGTCCACTTTAGTCATCTTTTTCCAGAAAAGTCCGGTCTCATTAAAATGTTAAACTTGCTGTGGTATGAAGCCCTCTTTGTCAATCACTTCAATTTGAGAAAGTACAAAATGGCTGCCAGGCAGCATGGTGGAACAGGTGTTAGTGCGTGTGCCTCACAATATGAAGGTCCTGGGTTCGATCCTGGGCTCGGGATATTTCCGTGTGGGGTTTGCATGTTCTCCCTGTGACTGTGTGGGTTCCCTCCGGATACTCCGGCTTCCTCCCACCTCCAAAGACATGCACCTGGGGATAGGTTGATTGGCAACACTAAATTGGCCCTAGTGTGTGAATGTTGTCTGTCTATCTGTGTTGGCCCTGTGATGAGGTGGCGATATATATATATATAAATATATATATACATATACAAATATATATATTTTAAAAAATACCCGCCCCCTGGCCACATTTTTTTAACCCAATGCGGCCCCCGGGTCAAAAAGTTTAGGGCCCCTGAGTTAAATGAAGGGCATTGCGTGTATTACAATATGTCACCATTAGGGTGGAGGGAAAGAATGCGCATGCAGCAGTAGTACGAAGACAAAACGGGGACAAACTCACATGTCGGCACTCAACTTCCATCCATCCATTTTCTACCGCTTATCCCTAGAGATGTTCGGCCGATAAATACTTTAAAATGTAATATCGGAAATTATTTAAAACGCCGCTGTACGGAGTGGTACACGGACGTAGGGAGAAGTACATGTCCCAAATTCCAAGCTGCTGTTTTGAGGCATGTTAAAAAAACAAAACACTTTGTGACTTCAATAATAAATATGGCAGTGCCATGTTGGCATTTTTTTCCATAACTTGTGAAGTGAATTATATAGCGCTTTTCTCTAGTAACTCAAAGCGCTTTACATAGTGAACCCCAATATCTAAGTTACATTTAAACCAGTGTGGGTGGCACTGGGAGCAGGTGGGTAAAGTGTCTTGCCCAAGGACACAACGGCAGTGACTAGGGTGGCGGAAGCGGGGATCGAACCTGCAACCCTCAAGTTGCTGCCACGGCTGCTCTACCAACCGAGCTATACCGCCCTACTTGAGTTGATTTATTTTGGAAAACCTTGTTACATTGTTTAATGCATCCAGCGGGGCATCACAACAAAATTAGGCATAATAATGTGTTAATTCCACAACTGTATATATCGGTATCGGTTGATATCGGAATCGGTAATTAAGAGTTGGACAATATCGGAATATCAGATATCGGCAAAAAAGCCATTATTGGACATCTCTACTTATCCCTTTCGGGGTCGCGGGGGGTGCTGGAGCCTATCTCAGCTACAATCGGGCGGAAGGCGGGGTACACCCTGGACAAGTCACCACCTCATCGCAGGGCCAACACAGATAGACAGACAACATTCACACTCACATTCACACACTAGGGCCAATTTAGTGTTGCCAATCAACTTGTTAGGCAAAATTAAACCTACCGTGTTCAATTCAAAGTCAAATTGGCGTATGAGGACAACGTTCGCGGCTGTCCTTCATAATTATTGCACATGTGTCCCTTTTGCCTTTATAAGTCGTTTACATGTTTCTTATCCCCCAACATATTACTTTCTCTTCTTGTTGGCTGTTTTGACGAATATATTTTCCATCCATCTTCTACCACTTGTCCCTATTTTCATTGCTGTCTATTCGAGGCTTACCGCCATTTGTTTTGACGCATGCGTGGACCGATCGGGTAGTAACAGGCACTTCAGTTTTTATTAATAAAAAGTATACTTTTTATTTTTACATCCATCCATCCATTTTCTACCGCTTGTCCCTTTCGGGGTCGCGGGGGGTGCTGGAGCCTATATATTTTATGATATGTTTCCTACTATTTTTCAGATTGCGTTAATTTGAGTTATACTCCGGTGTGGACGCCTTAGTGTACTTCTCTACTTTCTGTTTTTGTGTGAAGCACCTTGTGTTGCCAGTTCCCTGTATATGAAAAGTGCTATATAAATGTTGACTTGATGATACGAACACTGCCCGTGTCTGTTCGTATTGTTGTGCGTAGGATTTGTGATTGACAGCTGATGAGCCTGCCTCTCAGCCAATGACTGCATTGAGAGGAAATTATTTTTTTTTAAAAATACAAATAAGGGGCAGCACGGTGGCACAGGAGTTAGTACATGTGCCTCACAATACGAAAGTCCTGAGTGGTCCTGAGTTCAATCCCAATACATGCCGACATATTCATTATAAAGTGGCCCGAATATGAGTTATAATAAATAATCATATAACCTGTCGTTATTCACTCAGTTTCCCCTCACTTATAGCGTGAGGTAGAGAGCCCCTTTAGTGCGTCGGTATCCAATCCATTCCACTTGTTCATATAGAAAATGCCCACATCACTCAAAATCCAGTCCGCATTTTTTCTGCGACCTTGCTTGCGGTCCTGCAGGTGTACGAAGCACATTAGCACACAGCACTGCAGAACAAGAACCTTGTGTCTGCAATTGTAAATAATTTAGTTTTTAAGTTTTGTGTTTTTTGTAGAATCTATATAAAGGTGCATTTTTTTACCGTCCCCGGGACGACGGGACTATGTTAATCTCAAGCCCTGGAAGTTACATTTTATTGTTTGCATTATTTGTTTCAGCATTGCACTTTGAAGATGGTCCCTCAGCTCTTTGACAGCTTTGGCTCTTTTTCAGATCAGCAGACAGACTCTTAAGTCTTTCTTATTTACAGTATATATAAAAGTTTCTCATTTCTATTCAGACTTAATTTAATTTCCTTAACGGCTTAATAATATACTGTATACATATATAAATATATTATAAACAAGCCAAATTATCCCGATCCAGATATTACTTTAATTCAAGTAAGTAATATTTCCATGGCTTGAATTTACAACCATCACATATGTGCCCAAAATGTAATCTGTGCAACTTCAGAATATTTGGGAACAAACAATTATTGTATTGTGAGCTAAAGTGGTGGCATTAGCCTCTATGTTGTGAATGAATAACATAGAGGCTAATGCCATGACTTTCATTGTGTTTCAGTGTATCTTGACGGATCATGCGAGTAATTGTTTCTTGTTGATGCTGTAAACAAAATGTCACTGTGCAAACCCATGTTTGTTGTTGCACTGAACACACATTGAAAATAAACCCACTGAAATAATAATAATAACAATGATTAATTTCTAAGTCTTTATTAGCTGTTTGTGAAGTTTTGTGCTCTTGCGCTACGTTCGTTTGCATCCTGTGCATCTCCTGGGGGCTAAGCCCCCCCTGTCCTTAAAAGCTAGTGACGCCCCTGCTCGGGATCTTTCTGTGTGGAGTTTGCATGTTCTCCCCGTGACTGCGTGGGTTCCCTCCGGGTACTCCGGTTTCCTCCCACCGCCAAAAACATGCACCTGGGGATAGGTTGATTGGCAACATTAAATTGGCCCTAGTGTGTGAATTTTAGTGTGAATGTTGTCTGTCTATCTGTGTTGGCCCTGCGATGAGGTGGCGACTTGTCCAGGGTGTACCCCGCCTTCCGCCCGAATGCAGCTGAGATAGGCTCCAGCACCCCCCGCGCCCCCAAAAGGGACAAGCGGTAGAAAATGGATGGATGGATAATACAAATAAATAAATACAATGTGAAACTAATACATGAACTATTATGCATACAATTTCAATAAAACCAGAGATTTGTTTATTCAAGTTGACTTAATAGTATACGTTACTTATACAGTACAGTGTTGTCATTGAATGCAGCTGGATGGGGAAATAATTGAGTCTCTATAGTTGCTGGTGCCCTGTTACTGTATGACACACACACACACACACACACACACACACACACACACACACACACACACACACACACACACACACACACACACACACACACACACACACACACACACACCAACACCACAAAAGTTGACACTATGTTGCGTGTCTGATTAACATACACACAGAAATATATAAAATATGGTATTTGTTTTGTTTTAGTTAAAAACTAACGATCGTTGTCATTTTCCTGTCCTCAATTGTGTGTGTTTGTGAACAGTTCCAAACAGACGAGTGCACACAGTGGACACATTGACATGGTATCCAAGGCCCGGGTGGGAGAAACTGTCACAGCGATGACAGCACATAGTGAGTCTTTGTGTGTCTTTTGTGTGTGCACCACAAAGATGTTTTCAGTGCGTGGGCTCACCATCCCACTGCCGGGCCATTCCCCGATTCAGTCCAGCTGGAAGAAGTCGACGACATGGCACGTCGGAGCCAACTCGTCCTGCTGATGTTCGCGGCCGCTGCAGTGATGATACGTGAAGGTGAGTCAGCAAGCTCTGTAACATTCCAACATCTTTTTTTTTTTACAAGCACATTTTGTCCAAATGTGTCTCTTCAGGGGACGCACTTCGCTGTTACAAGTGCGCCGACTACACGGGCCGCTGTCAGAATGTGCAGGAGTGCACGTACGAAGACGCCTGCTTGTCTTTGAGTGAGAGAGGTAAGAGGTCACGTGTCCTTTGCTTCTTCTCTGGACTAATCACTGTGTGTGTGTGTGTGTGTGTTCGTGTGTGTGTGTGTGTGTCCAGGCGGGAAGACCATCCGTCAGTGCATCAGGTACACCGACTGTGACAATTCCCGCCTCAGCCAGATGTTCCCCGCCATGTCAGCCTTCACGTACCGCTGCTGCAGCAGCAACCTGTGCAACTCCAGCAAGGCCGTCACCATGGCGACGCCCGTCACGCTCATTATCGGCTCGCTGCTCTGCATCCTTGCGTGCTGGCTGTGAAGACGCCACGTAACCCCGAATAAACAAAAGAAAGCCATTGTCGTTGTTGTTGTCCTTTTACGTTCCCGTCAGCGTGGCCTGAGCATCACATTTTATTGCGCGTCACCCCTCCGTCTGGCGTCCGATTACTTCTAGCTGCACTGTCTTTTTCTGCCCTCCTTGCTCCGCCTCCTCCTCGGCCGGGGCATACCAGGGCTGCGAGGCGGCACTGTCGCAGGCCCGTCCCCCTCTGCGGAAGCCACCCCGCCCGGCCCGGACCAGCCCCCAGCCCTGCAGCTGCACTTCAGGCGCACTCTCTTGGACCCCCCGCGTCTGGTCTAGCTCTTTGGCGCTGAGGGACGGCATCCGCACCCGGACCGTGTTGCCGAACTTGGAGTAGTCGACGCAGTAGCGGCCGTCCTCCTCGCTTACGATGGACACAAAGCGCCTCCCCCACAGGATCTCCTCGGGGATGTACGAGGTCCGAGCCTGCATGGTGATGCCTGTCGTCTCCACCACGCCTGCATGAGAACACCACGTCCACTTTTATGCTGACGACACTAACTACGCTCAGAATCATTTTGAGGAGAAACGCCACCTTCAAGGATAACGACGACTTCGAGGTCGGCTGAGGTCAGCGACTGGGCCGACAGCTCGTAGAGAGGGCTTCCTCTTTCCAACGTGTGGCTGATGATGAGCGGAGACACCAGGAAGATGCCGTTGCTCCTAAGCGGGTTCTCCACTTGGATGTCCAGCTGGCTCACCGGGATCACCTCACCCTCTGCCGTCACCGTCCGCCTGATGACCTGGAGGAACAAAACAGCGGAAACCCACGGCGTCAGGTACAAGACCTCCCGCGGTGAGCGGCGCGTAGCTGTCGCTTTCACCTGCAGCTGGACGGTGGCCGAGATGATCATGCTTTTCCTCAAGTCGCCTACTCGGAACATGAACGTGGGCCGACCGTTTCGCGGGGCGATGACAGCGTTCCTGGAGAAGATGAGCGTCTCCGCCCTGCGGTTGGCCTGCGCCGTCTTCATGAAGACGCAGCCCAGCATGACGGCGTTGATGATCAGGCCCAGGATGTTCTGGATGATTAGGACGATGATGGCAAAGGGACACTCCTCCGTCACCATTCTGCCGCCAAAACCGATGGTCACCTGGCAAAACGGTTAATTAGCTAATGGAGCAACGACGGTGGGTACGTTTTTGCCTCATCCCTCACTGACCTGATAACTCCGAAAGACAAAGAGATGATAGAATATTATCTGCTTACAGATGCTACCTGGTGGTTGTTTGACACACTTCAGCTAGTCCTGGATCGTCCCAGTCCCTAATGCTTGAGTCACACGCAGGATTCTCACAGGAATGAGGCAAAAATACAACCCTACCTACTGAATAGCAGTGCTATTCATCTACAGTGGAACCTCCATTTACAAACTTACCTGTAACTGGTTCTCGGACAGGGTTCGTAAATCGAAAAGTTTGTACAGTGAAGCAAATTTCTACAGAAGAAACAATGTAAATATGAATAATGGGTTCTATCCTCGACAATAGTCCATATTTTAGTTGCTAAACTGTACTGTATATCAAACAAACATCAAGGAGGTGATGGATCCACTTTCTCTTTATTAAAAAGCCAAAACAACGACAAGCTTAACTGTCCTGTTTGCTCTGCCAATACGCGCCAACATACAGAAGTCCCTTAGGTGCCCTCACAAACGATCCGAAATGACAAAAATCCTTGAATTTAATAGCCATATTGCTAGAATATTAAACATTTTAAAAAGTTAAATCCACTTTCAATGTCATCAGCAAATGAACAGCTAACGAGAAGAGAGAAAGCAGTAGACAGAGGGGTCGGGATAGGAGGGGCCGGGTGTGTGTGTGTGTGCTCTGAGAAGAGACACTGCTGATCCAGAGGTAGTGACTTCTCCTCCGCCGTGATATAAGTCCACTTTAGGCATCTTTTTCCAGAAAAGTCCGGTCTCATTCAAATTGAAAACTTGCTGTGGTGTGAAGCCCACTTTGTCAATCACTTCAATTTGAGCAAGCACCAAATGGCTGCCAGCGGGACTACAAAATTAATTAATGAAGCATTCGTACACAGAGGCATATTTGGGTGCCAGACGTCTCCCTTCACTATTAGTATTAGTTTGTATTAGGGCTGCAACAACTAATTGATTAAATCGATTAAAATCGATTATAAAAATAGTTGGCGATTAATTTTGTCATCGATTCGTTGGATCTATGCTATGCGCATGCGCAGAGGCTATTTTTAATTTTTTTGTAAAAAATTTTTTATAGACCGCAACATTTACAAACAGCTGAGAAACAATAATCAAAATAAGTATGGTGCCAGTATGGTGCCAGTATGCTGTTTTTTTTCCAATAAAATACTGGAAAGGATAGAAATGTAGTTTGTCTCTTTTATCCGATTATTAATCGAAGTAATAATCGACAGATTAATCGATTATTAAATTAGTTGTTAGTTGCAGCCCTAGTTTGTATATTCCAGAGAACCAGCGTCCTCTACAGTGGATATTGGATTTTGGTCTATTTATTATGTCATATCACAAGATCAAACCCCGGTGTTCTATGTTTGCTAGCAAAGTCAAATGTCAATGCAAGGATCTGTTAATGTGTTTACGATAGTCCAAGTTCCTCTTTACAACAGGAGCGCTGGCGTTTTTAAGAATTTCCTGCAAAAATTATCTTCTCCCAAGCTTTGAATTGAACTCGGGGGCAAAATAGTTGAATTGCCCCGATCTATAGTCTAGCAACAGAGCTGCGAATATGACGATCATATCTGGTGATAGAGAACATGGAGAAGGTTCCAACCTGGACCTCGATGGAGAAGAGGAACGCCGAGGTGAATGAGTTGATGGCGGTGACGCAGGGAACAGGAACCAGTTCTCCGTCGGGGTGCAAGGGATGCTGCAGGTCTCCGTGTGCAAAAGCCAGGAGCCACCACACCATGGCGAAGAGCATCCAGGAGCAGAGGAAGACCGAGGTGAAGATGAGGAAGGAGTGCTGCCACTTGAGATCCACCATGGTGGTGAAGACGTCCTGCAGGAAACGACCCTGGAACACCACAACACAGCATCCTGGTTAGGGACCGCGGTAGCGACCACACCGCCGTTCCTCTCACCTGCTCCATGATGTTCTTGTGGGCCACATTGCACGAGCCCGCCTTGGTGATAAAGCGGGCCCTCTGAGTCCTGGAACGGCTGCGGTTAGGCTGGTTCTGGTCCTCAGCCAGGCGGGTGAGCAGGAACCCGTCTGGGAGGAGACCCTTCCTGGCCAGCATGATGCTGACACAAACACAGGTACAGCATTAGTGTTAGTGCACTCCCCATCAAATAATTCATTGGGTGGTATTAATGACTGCTACATAATCAAATGTCATTCATTAATCCAGTGTTTAGAACATGATACATAATACTGAGCTGATCAAAAAAAATTCAATAAAATACAATCAACCACAACAGCAAGTGCGTGTGATCGATATGATGAGCACACTGATCGAGGCCTTTAAAACAAACAAAGAAAAATATAGTATAATTACCTGAATACGCGATACCTGAAGACTTGTCGGTCGATTATTCGATTTATCTAATTAATATCAACAATATGAAGCAGACATCTCCATCATTTTTTGTCATTGTGATGCTCGTTTGGAGGACGACTGTTAGGTCAATTATTAATGCAATTCAACTGAGACTTCTGCTGAGCTGTTTCAAAATAAAACTCCATCCACACGATTGGCTTGTAGTTTCGGTTGGGTTAAGTAATACATCTAAGAGTAGAAATAACAATAGTAAAGCGAGATATGCATTTATTTTTTAAGATAAGATGCATACATTGTGGGAAAGACTTGTTTTGGTGCGCTTTAAAGTATGAGGAGTTGGTTTACTTTGAAAGTCTCCGTAATTTGGTTCCGGTGTGTAGTTGTTCTTGATACTGAGCGTCTGCTCCAGACAAAAAACATCATCGTGCGCTTATTTTATTTTATAAAATAATAAAAATGTCATTGAATCATTAGCTTGTGTGACTGATAAACCTTCAGTCGTTTCTATAGTGTTTTTGTTGGTATTTGTTTATTACTTAATGAAGCAGTTCACCACATCAGCCTGTAGATGGCAACAAAGCTTTATTAGTGTGTATATTTTCATCTGACAAGCGAAGAAGGTTTCGGTATTTCATACATCGGTCATGGCGTTCACTTACAGAAGTATGTATTTTTTCATTTAACTGCTATTTAACATTTCATGTAGTCATATGACATTTGTCAGTGAACAAATTATAAACCACTTGCGACAAGGAATTGTTTTGGCGCCGTCGTCGTTACTTTACATATTGTTCCAAATCAATTGATATATGGCGGCCTCCTTGTTACAGTATTTTTTATAATGCATTATAACTAACTTAGCTTAAAGCAATTTTAGTAATTCCTTAAACAAAAGGTTGCCTGTTGTCAAAGCATGTGACGTCACAAATATGGTTAGTCTTTGTAGGAGCCATTAGTGATGAAGTCATAGCAACAGCCGTTGTGTTTGTGTCCACAGTGACGGACGGAGACATCCGGCAGCTCATTCACCTGAGGGCCACCAACAACGCCATTTTCACGGGTCAAAAGAACTCGGCCATGCAGGGCTGGAGGTCAGTTTGCAGCTTCTTCGGTGAAGTCCCACAGGAGCACGTTCCACTGTTGCTCCTCTTCTCTCTCCCGCAGGGCGATCCGGAGGGAGATGGGCCTCCAGGCAATGCTGTCCGCTAGCCAGCTGAAGAAGAAATGGGGCAACATGAAGGAGAAGTACCGGGTCAGCGAAACACCATCTTGTTTTTAATTCATCCCGCCAAGACAGCTGCTGTTGGCGGTCTTTTTGAGGTGGCTTCACTTCGAAATAATCTTCTCTTCGTGGAGTTTTTAAGCGCTTCCATATAGAGTCTACTATACGCTAATTTGTAACAAAAATGGCAACAGCAGAGGATGCATGTGCCTGTAAGAGCCAGTCTGCCCCACAACAAAAGTATAACGAATAAGAAGTAGCTTTTTGTCTACATCCTTTTTGACTTCAGGGCCAGACTTTTACACGACAGTTTCCGTAGGCGCAAACTGGCAGCCTCGCTTCCGTCAGTCTACCCCAGGGCAGCTGTGGCTACAAATGTAGCTTACCACCACCAGGTGTGAATGAATGATGGGTTCCCACTTCTCTGTGAGTGCTTTGAGTATCTAATAATAGAAAAGCGTGATATAAAATCTAATCCATTATTATTATTATTATTATTATTAGATAGTCATGGGGCCCACTAAAATATTAACACTGAATTAGTAATTTTACTTATTATTTTAATCATATTCAATAATGATATCTAACCTACTTATAGTTTAACAGCATAAACCTTGTCAAATGATATGAAACCACGTCTGAATCACAAAGATTATTATCGAGGCTTAGGTCAGGATGATTACGAAAATAGATATTAAAAAATATAATGCAAAAGAAGGGACTCATAAAAACTGTGCTAAAATAAATACATTCAAGCTAGATTATCAATTAATAATATGTTAATGAGGTGGGGACTTGTCCAGGGTGTACCCCGCCTACCTCCCTAATGCGGCTGAGATAGGCTCCAGCACCCCCCGCAACTCCCAAAAGGGACAAGCGGTAGAAAATGGATGGATGTTAATAAAGTTACAGTGCAAATGAAAATACAGATTCACCACTTAAGTCATCATTTTTGCACTTAAAGTTCTCTATGACTTTACCTCCAAATTTATTCTGATTGTTTGGTATTGGGCAGCACGGTGGAAGAGGGGTTAGTGCGTCTGCCTCACAATACGAAGGTCCTGAGTAGTCGTGAGTTCAATCCCGGCCTCGGGATCTTTCTGTGTGGAGTTTGTATGTCCTCCCCGTGACTGCGTGGGTTCCCTCCGGGTACCCCGGCTTCCTCCCATGACTGCGTGGGTTCCCTCCGGGTACCCCGGCTTCCTCCCACCTCCAAAGACATGCACCTGGGGATAGGTTGATTGGCAACACTAAATTGGCCCTAGTATGTGAATGTGAGTGTGAATGTTGTCTGTTTATCTGTGTTGGCCCTGCGATGAGGTGGCAACTTGTCCAGGGTGTACCCCGCCTTCCGCCCGATTGTAGCTGAGATAGGCTCCAGCACCCCCCGCGACCCCGAAGGGAATAAGCGGTAGGAAATGGATGGATGGATGGATGTTTGGTATTGTCATTACTGCCACAAGTGGTGCAAAAGTGTATTACAACAGAGTACTGCTGTGGCCCAAACAGAGGGGACTACAATACCCGCGAAGCACTTTGGGTAAGTTTCTACCATACAGTAAGAGTATTGGTTAGTTTTTGCCTCATTCCTGTGAGAATCCTGCATGTGACTGAAGCATTAAGGAGCGGAGGTTAATTTCTCCAAGACTAGCTGCAGTGTGCACACAATCACCTTGTAGCATCTGTGAGCAGATAATACTCTTTATCATCTCTTTCGGACTTATCAGGTCGGTAGTGCAGTCTTCTCGTTTGGAAGAAGTATGAAGGAAGGCAAGATAGTTTTTATAAATATCTCCGTCATGCCTCCATGGGTTAATTTAAAATTTTCAGGACTTATCCAGATCCCTAATACACAAAAACAGGTACCAATAGGTAAGAAAATTTGGTTTTGCTAAATGGGTGCCCTTTAAGTATATTCAAAAAAGTAATACAAACTAAAATGCGGAACTAGCGCGGACAAACACAGGGACCAAAGCAATGCTAACAGCTAAGCTAGCGTGACTGTGAAGTAGTGAAAACTACGTACAAAGCAATTGCATACGCGTCTATAGCACATGTAGGCTTCAGGCATACATGCTATGTGTGCACACCTTAACTGCAGGCATGTGAACTATATATTTTATGCACAAGTGCTATCTGCATACACACCAGCTGCATATGTTACCTGTGCACGCAAACTAAAGACGCTAACTGCATACCACCTGCATACATGCTACCTGTATACTCCACCGACATACCGTACACGTTAAACTTGAAAGACCTTGTCAAGTCATCTGATGATGTGTAATTTCTTGCCTAGGCCATCAAGAACTCACCGGGAGGTTTGCAGAACCGAACAAAATCTTGGCGCTGGTTCCACCTGATGGATGAGGCCCTGAGCGGCCGTCTGGCGGGTAGCGCCAAGGTGGTGGAGCCGTCGGTGTTGGATGACGACGAAGATGCCGTGCCTCACTTCTCTTTCGCCAGCATGTTGGCACGCACGCCTGAACTGAACGTGACCGAGACAGGTAGAGTCGAAGGAGTCCCGGTGCCGCGAGACGTGTTCAGCTTAGGCACTGAGGTGTGCGGAGACAACATCTTCAGTAAAACCGAGTCCCACGAAGACGCCGGCCCTGATCTTCATTCTCGGAATGGCGTGCTGTATCCCTCCTTGCTGTCAAAGGGCATTGTGGCACAGAGTGACAACATGGCGGCAATGTCCGCCCACAGCTGCCCAAACGACGAGGAGCGGCGGGCTCTGGAGAGACGCTCAAAAGACATAGAACGTGACCGCGCCAATGTAGAACGTGACCGCGCCAATGTGGAAAGGGAGCGCCTGGCGCTGGAACGGGACCGAGCGCAATTGGAAAGGGACCGCATATCCATACAACGGGACCGGGCCGCCATAGAACGAGACAAAGTGTGTCTGGATCGAGACCGGGCATTTCTGGACAGAGACGCAGCTTTTCTGGAAAGGGACAGAGCGCTTCTAGAGCGAGCCAAGGCACTGCTGAGGTGTGGGGGGGAGCCTGAGCTGGTGCAGACCAGACTCTACCAGAACTTGTTGGCTAAGGATGTGGATCCACTGCAGCTGGAGAGCACACAGCGGCTGGTGTCTTTGTTCCAGAAACTAGTGGAAAAATTTTGATTTTCCTGTGATGACATTCATTATGACTAATTAAATGTTTACTTTTTGTTGTCTTTTCTCCCTGCTTTAAAATTTGTGTCAATAAAGCATTTCAACTTTCTTGCTAAATGTATACTTTCAATTTTGATAGAAAAATTGCAGGACTTTTGAACTTAATTATCTCACCATGTTCTAAAAAGGTTTTTTTGTTAAATAGAAATGCATTCTTAAATATCCGCTGGTTACTTTGATTTCAGATTTCAAAGTCAGTTTGTATGTAGAAAAAATATAATCAAATGCATAAGCATCACCTTCTATGCCACATGTCGTAGAATTTCTGACCTCTTGACCTATATTTCTTGTTTTTAAGAATGTCCGCTCATTTTCAATTCTCTTGTATTTAGTGCCATTGAATGGACCAGTTGTGGGACAAAAGTGAATATTAAGTCGTGCCAACCTGTCTACAGAATGTGTTGACTGTCTAAAGGATTCGAGTTGTTATGGAACAGATAGGGAAAACAAGACATTGACGCATTTAGATAACAAACAATGACGCACAAGAGACATAAAAAATGGCAGAACACCAGAACTGGAGAGTGATTTTGGCTTGTGTGTGTCTTGTTTGCTCCGGAGTAACATGTGGTCTGTCTGCACGGCCAACTTAATTCAACCTGCACTTCTGATAATGGGTAAATAAATTTGTTGTACTAAACTACTTTTGTTGCCTGTTTAAGCTTCGGACAATCCACTACACAAATTGGCGTCACGAACAGGATGGTTTAGAAGCTACAGGTCGACAGCCGCTCCCGCTCTCTCAGTCAGGCAGACAGTGTGCTGCACGCGCGCATAACAAGGTAAGCGTTTTGCTTAAAGTGTAAACATTTTCTGCCTGGAGAGAGCCGGATCGATAAGACTAATTGCTGAATCTATTTTTGATAAAAGATAGGTTTAGTCAGGTTCTCCAAAAACAACCTGGAATGGGGTAAATTATGGTTGGATTGAGTTGTTTTATATGTGTCTGTGTGTTTGTTGAAAACTTGTGATTTCTTGTTTTTAACATAAGGGGATTGTTGATAGAATTTTGGTGGTTTGGAGTGTTTTTGAAGCATAAGACGATGTGAGACGAAAAATTTCTTTTAACCTCTTCATCCTCTGTCGTTGTTGGCAGAGGATGCTTTTTTCTGCAAGTACATTAGGTTAGCCGGAGTTGGATACAGCTAAATTATAGGCAAGAGTTTCTAAACTGGTGTGACATTTGGCCCATACAAATTGATGACGTCTATGAAGGTGCGACATATCTGTTTATGTGGAAACTGCAGCGGTGGGAAAAGCCTCTTATAGGTGACCGCTCATTAACTCCGGTAAAGGAGATCAACTGAGCGTATAGCTGTCACGACAAATTTGGAAATTTGCTGCAAATAGACAGGTAGTGATCGGGCTGCATATGGTAGAGCTTTGGTGAAACTTGGTGAAACTGTATGGACTGACCAGACACGAGTCTGTAGGATTGCTGGGTGATTTCCAGTGGTCCTATTGGGCGTTAGGCCAGGTTTTTCCGTGTTGGTCAGGGATAACGCAGGTGTTGCTCCAATGAAACGGGTTAATCGCCGTGATGGAACCTGGTTTTTGTGATATGAGACGGCCGATTCCACAAAAGCACGCGTGCATTAGTTGTTTATATTGGTCCGTACCAGGGGGGCGTGGGTTGTGGGAAAAATGTGTGTGTTTTTTATATTTATATATATATATACATCTGCGTATTGTAATAACATTTGTGTAGCACCTGGTTTCTTATCTGTTTTAATTCCCCTCTGAAAAAATCAACCTCTCCTCCTCACCTCCCTCCCTCATGCTTTTGTGAGAGTTCCCTCACGCTTTTTTCGCACCCACGCTGATCTGCAAGAGCTGGGAAATTGTCGGTTATGTGTGTGCATGTGAGAAAATAGACAAAGTTATGTACAGAAAACACATGAGTGAATGATCCATCCATATAATTATTTTCTTCCGCTTATCAAGAGGTTGGATCGCGGAGGCAGCAGCCTAAGCAGGGAGGCTCCCCCTCTTGGGCGCTGCGAGCGAATTCCAGTCATTTGAATTTGTTTTTAACTATACTGGTGATTGTGACTGTGCGATATTACAGTTGTTTTACACACTGAGATTTTGAGTACGGGAAAAAAGGCTTTTGCTCGCTGGTAAATTCTCTGTGTGTAAGTGACTGTGTGACGCATATAAATAAAAACAAAAAAAAGGAGTCTCAGCTGGGAGACATTTTGAGATAGGAGTGTGTCAGAAGTGGCGAGGCTGTGTGAGTGTCAGCTGTACGAGGCATTGGTTCGAAGAGGAGTGACACTGATAGCATTGAGCTAGGTTAGCATTATGTTAGCATAGCATTGAGCTAGGTTAGCATTGGGTTGGCATAGCATTGAGCTAGGTTAGCATTGGGTTGGCATAGCATTGGGCTAGGTTAGCAAAAGTTTGCTTACTGAGGCATAGTAAGGCTAAGTTAGCATCTAGCTTGGCATTACTAAGTGTGGTTGAACAGTTATTCTCGGTCTGTAGAGTGTGCTAGTAGTAGGTGCTTGCTAAGTCCAGTAAAATAATAGATATATGGAAAATTACACGTTTAAATATCAATAAATAAATACGGATTGTGGGACATTGAAACATTGTTTAATTCATCATTCATTTATATGTCTAGTATACTTTTTTTGGTACAGCCTTGCTGCTTATCTGATCCATCCAGTTCCTGTGGGAAGTTGCGACAAACACACACATCATAGATTAGGACACACTGTAACTTTGAATTAATAGTTATACAACAAATAAATTAATAATATTGAATTTAAATTTGATGAAGATAAATTGATTATACATTGACATTTTAATTTTTTTTTAGGAATAAACACACAATAAAATAAAAGTTAAATTTATATTCTAAAACATCTACGGGTATCTGTGCAGGCTGTGAAACATAGAGTCTGAAGAAGTACAGATAAGAGCCACTCAGCGCCATTGTCAAAACAAAACGTAGAGAAGCGTTAAACAAATTCTAATCAGAAGGAAGACAGACCAAAATATGAGAACTTAGGTAAACAGACAACAAGTAAACCAGAAATAATAATGTAAATAAATAACAAAGAAAGCAAATTTCCATGTGACATTGGTGCATGTAGAATTACAAATAGAGAATAAAACTAAATGGAAATAACTGTCTGCAAGATGAGCATGACGTCATGAATTGTGCTCGGGTTAGTAATAGATAGATAGATAGACAGATAAAACGTTATTGATTCCTTCAGGAGAGTTCCCTCAGGAAGAAGAAGTAAAAAGTAAACCGTAACTAATAAGGGTATAAATGGAAACAGAATAGAAAAATATTACAAGGAGAATAAAAATAGAACAGTAAAATAAGAGAAACTAGGCATTAACGACCATGATATAAAAAAGTATTGCACTGTTATTGTTTTGCATTCCTTGTCATCCTAGCCCCCCCAATGAGGAGTTGTACAGTGTAATGATGTATGAGACAAAGGATTTTTTATAGGCTAAACCAGTAGTTCTCAAAGGAGGGTATGGTGTTTCCGCCCGGACAAAAAAGGGAGGTACTTGAAGGTATGCCAAGGGGTACCTGAGATTTTAAGTATTTTAAAATAGCGACAATTCAAAATCCTTTATAAATATAATTATAGAAGAATAATTCTTCAACAAAATAAATATTTAGAATTAAGTTCACGAGCCCAGATGGATCTCTAATACAATATCCAAAGAAGGTTGATGATTGATTATATGTATAGAAATCTTTATTATAATTTAATCACTTGTTTAATTTTTAAAACGTTTTAGTTATTCTTATATTTTTGTCCAAATAAGTCAAGTAAGACCACAACAAATGAGCAATATGGTGCACTGTTATACAATTTAATAAATCAGAAAATGATGACATTATGCTGTATTTTATTTCTTTATTTAACTAAGAAAAAAGGTTGAAAACCACTGCCCTAAATCATATCTATAGCTAAAATTATTTTATAAGACTGGTTATTTTGGATTATTGTGTTTGTATTGTGAGAGAAGGAGAGAAAGTGAGAGAGAGAGGAAGAGAGAGCAGGTGAAAAAACAGATTGAGGGTGAAGAGGATGGTTTGAGAAAATATGGGAAAAGGATGTTTATAACCTTACGTCATGTGAATGGTTTCTAGGAGAACAGAAAATAGAAACATTGTGTGAAGTGTAAGGAAGAGATGGATACAGGATGTTGTTTGTAAAGGAAAACGAAAGTGAAGAAAAGATGAGAAAGTGACAAATGAAGGTATTCGTAAATGGTATGCTGTTGATTGTGGTTAGCTGCAAGTTTGTTTAATTGTTTGTTTGTTTAGTTGTTTAAGTGAAATGGGAATAAATCAATAGGAATAATTACATGCAAAATGGAATAAAACTATGAGTGCGATAGATAATGAATGAATAAATGAAATAAGTTTATTTTGGTCATATAATCAACCATCAACCAATTTGTGTGAGCAGTTTAACAGTAAATTAGACATATTAACAATCATACACATTTACACACAGAACAAAAAAGAAAAAGAATGACCGAAAAAAAAAAGAATAGGCGGAAGCCAAAGCTTATATTGGCCTATGATATACAATTACTGAACATTAAATTACCTGGAACATCAACGTTAAAAGATGAAAGTAATTGTTACTATATTTTATAATGTTGAGAAAACTTTACTTTTCAAGGGTCTCTTAAACCATAACAAAAAAAAACTACATGTGTTCAGCTCATCACTGAGGATGGTACATCATTTAACAGCTAAAACTGAAATACATTTGTGTTTTTATTTTTATTTTACTTGACCTATTTTAAAAATCAATATCCCCCGTAAATGATAGTGTCTCCTCATAATGTAAACAAGCTAAGAATACAAACTGGAAGGCTGTTGTTCTTTACTCGGAAACATAATTGCCATTGTTTTAAAATTAAATTATCTGAACATGTAACACATTATGACTTATAAAAATAGATTGGTATGATCATAACAATAATGCTTTGTGTAATATTGAAATGAGCCTTTTAAGTTTAAGTATTGGGTCTATAATTATTCTATAAACATTTCCCCAAACTTCAAAACAATATTACATATGGAAAAATAAATGAATAATATAACATGTGCAGACATTTCTTATTCAGCATGTGTTTTACTTTATACCGAATAGCAATGGATTTGGATATTTTTCTTTAATATGTTCAATATGCGGCTTCCAACATATTAATAATCAATTACTATTCTCAAGAATGTAGTTCATATACTCTGTCAATTTCCACTTGATTCAACTTTAATTTTTGTTTCACAATTTGACTTTGCACCCTGGACAGGTCGCCACCTCATCACAGGGCCAACACAGATAGATAGACAGACAACATTCACACACTAGGGCAAATTTAGTCTTATTAATTTCTACATATTGAGATCTATTACTTAAAATAACTACTTAACCACTGTTGTGAAACACCTTTGTAATTTATGGGAGTATTGGGATAGGATTGAGGAAGATGTCTGCTGTGGTGGTGGTTAGTTTGGAAATTAATTTAATAAAAGTAACTTTAAAGTGCAGTCTGACATTTTAGTTTGGAGTAATTTATATTTTTATTTAGACATTGCAGTACACCATACTTCTGGATGTTGAGCTAGAAGAGGATAATGGCATGACAGAATAAAGTTAGAATTAAAGTTGGGGTGCCAGTGATTGTCACACACACACTGGGTGTGGTGGAATTTGTCCTCTGCATTTGTCCCATCCCCCGTGATTGCCCCTGGGAGGTGGGGGAATCATGTTTGGTGATTTGGCTCCCAAGTTTTTTATGGTCTTTGGTATGACTCGACCGGGGTTTTGAGCTTGCGACTTGCCGATCTCAGGGCGGACACTCTAACCACTAGGCCACTGAGATGAAGGAGGCAAACCAAATCTCAACAGCTTTCAGTTAGCTACAGATTTTGAGAGTATAATGCGAATAACTATAACTTTACAACTGTTTGCTGTGAATAGTGTTGAATAATAGTTACAAATAACAGCCTACATTAATAATTAGAATAAGGGCCGATATGTAGGGGGTTAAAAAAGAGGAGAAGTGTGATTAGGGCTGGCGCCTAGAGCATGGCCTTGTGTGTTTTGTTGTGACTAGGTTGGATAACCAGTCGGAGACAGGCAAGGAAAGGATAGGCAGCTTTGTTTGTGTGGCGTTTTTCATGCAACAAAGTGAAATGAAAGAAAATAAAAGCAAAATTAAAATGCAGACAATAAAAATAAACACAGTGCGGACGTTAAAAGTTAAAAGATTAAAAGATTTAGCTGAAAGATAAGGAGAAACGTGAATAAAAACATTCTTTTGTTTTGGAGAATATCACGTACAGCGGGAGGTCAGAGTGCAAGCATGACAGCTTGCTCGCGCCTACTGATAGACAAATGATAGTTTAAATTAACTTATAGATAATCTTTAAGTGAATTAAAAGGGTACTTAAATACACATGAAGTAGTACGTATAATCTTTGAATTAAGGTTATTGATTAGCAATTAATGGGATAGTTAAGACAGTCATTTTAAAACGTGATATGCAAAATTGAACTAACCGAGAGGATATGAAAACGATGGGTGTACATGTTTTGAGTTCCAAATTCTGGAGGAAAAACCAACAAAACGTAAAACCATACAGACGGACTTGGGTGGTAGCCACGGTTGTGCTAGGTCAAGCGAGGGTGGAAAGGATGTGCAGCCGGGGGACTGCCAATCTGAACAAGACAAGCTCCAAAGTTGTAGCCAGAACATGCTCACAAAAAATACAGGTGTGACAGCAGGACGAACAGCAGGATACAAACAGACCCCTGCTGGACATAAGTGTCAACGGACAATGTTCAACACAATCTTTGAAGCATTCCTTTGTGGTCAACCTGCACACACCTTGTAATGACCTGCTTACGAACTGTGCCCTGACAATTCAATACCGCACAGAAGGAACTTCCTGATGTTGCCTGACAGCACGACATCAGCTGACAACTACTGGGGACGCCTCCCAGGAACGAGTGGAGGACGGGGACTGCTCCAACTGTCCTAGCACTAGCTGACTGAGGTGCGTCCGTGTGCCCTGCCACCCAAACCGCCAAAGTGTATGATCACCAATTAGACGACTCATAATAGGAGCCTTTTGACTCTTATATATGGTGGGACTCAAGGTATGGCCGCTCATGTGAACTATCCTTACAACAATTAGAATGGTGTAAGATGGACAACTAATGACCCACATTGTTCCCTCTGCCCTGCCTACGAAACCAAAAATTTAGGTCAAATGATAAAACAGGGCGTAGCTGCCGCTGATTGAACCGATACGCTAATACCACATTTTTAATTATTTCGGTTGTCTGTTAAAAACAAAGCTATTGGCTGCAATTTGGACATTCCTGCTGTAGGCTACAAAGAGCTAGCAGCTACACAACAGCTGATCTAAAACAAAATTTAAGCATATCAAATAATTATAATTGCTTATTACGTACACAAAGTCGCAGAGAGACAGAAGTCTGTAGAAAGTATTCAGTAACAAACGTGTCCGCATTATTAAACTTTCTACCACAGGAAATATACTGAACAAATACAGCAGTTACTGTCAGACTCTAATCCGGATTACCTTGTCTATCAGAGACATGGTTAAAACCCACAACACCTTTCGTTCTAATTAATGTCCCGGGGGACAAGATTACAGAAAAGACAGATCGAGTGACAAAGGGGGGAGGAATTATGATTTATGAAAGGGAAACATTAAAAGTAGATACATTTGAGTATGTTAAAATTTAATTTAATTTAATTTTCCTCAGAAATGTATTTCAAGGTAATTGTAGTATACCGACCGACCACAGCTAAAGACATTTTTCTTGATTCATTTTCAGACATCCTCAAACAGCATAGTATGAAAGAAGTAACGTCATGGGGGACGTTAATCTGGACTGGTTAAATAAGACGCGTAGAAAGAAACTTAAGGATATTATAAACGGCTTCTACATGATACAAATGATAAGCAGCCCTACTAGAATTACAATTGGATGACAAAAATCAAAGAGAACATCTGTAAATACACGAATACAAAACCAAAAAAAAAAAGAGTGTAAAATAAAAATACCATTGGATTAATAAAACAATTTGGATTCTAATAAAGACATCGGGACTCAGCTCTCAAAAGAGCAATTATAACAGGTCTAAATACAGATCGTATGATTTTAAAAGTTTGGAGGAACAAAGTTACAATGTTTATGCGGAAGTCTAAGGCTGACTTTCACTTAGAATTAATCAAAGCTGCAAAAGGGAACATTAGAAAGTTATGGAAAACCAGATACAAACTTACGGAAAGAGAGCAAACAAGAAACAACACTATAACATTAAATATCAATGGCGCTACTATCGCAGACAGTCTGGACATAAGTAATCATTTTAATGAACATTTCATCCAGTCTGTACAAACCCTGAATAAAAAATCCCTCAAAATCAGTGCAAATAATTGTCATTTATTCAGGATGGACTAATTTTAGAATTAACAAATGAAACAAAGTTAAACAAAATCTTCACTGCATTATCAGACTCACGATCCAGAGATATATATATGGGTTGGACACTATCTTCCTAAAAACATATAAGGATTGTATTATTGCTCGTATAACAACAATTGATAAATAAATCAATAACGGAAAACACTTTCCCTACCACGTCGAGAAACTGCTACTATGATTAAATCCATAAAGCAGGAAATAAAGAAGACCAGAACATGTACAGACCAATTAGCCTTCTCCACGTTGTAACAAAAGGAATAGAAAATTTGAAATTAAAAAGTGGCTTTGGAGCAATCAAGGCTGCTCAGACGGTCACTAAGATGGGCATTATGTTGACACATCAATTTAATGAGTATTATATTTATCCATGAGAGCATTTTTGTTGTAAATTGTGAGGTATGGCTGTTAAAATCTTGGTTGTTTTTACGAATGATGACAGATGTGAACAAGAGCATGTATTGTCTTTGTGTGATGATGTAAATAAGGTGTGGTAGTATTGTATGGTAAGTATGTGTCCATGAAGGGGCATTTGGTGACTTTTCTTATAATTGATTACATGCTACAGTATGATTATTTTTGATTAATTATTGATTATTATGAATGTATATATTTATTATGATTAATTAGTGTCATAATTTTATTGCTTGATTTGTGGATCCCTTTAATTTAGGTAGCCAGGGACTACAGATGGAAAGTAGCTATTTAGATATAATCTGGTACAGAACACATCTGTTTCTGAACTTAATGTTTCTGTGCATTGTCCCATCATAGATAGACTAAATTAAATACAACTATTTAGTGAATTATTGAGGCCACAATAATTCACTAGGTGTTGTAAAATATCAAAGTACTATTGCAAAAGCGAACAGTGACCTCAAACATGACCTGTCCTCCGCCTCTGTTCTTGCTGCACTTGACTATCAGCTGTCTTTTCTTTTTCTTGGATGTTTCTGAAACTACTAATACTACTATTACTATTACTATTACTATTACTACGACTAACACTGTCCCTGTGAGAGGGACAGAGGGGGGAGGTGAGTTTGGATTGGGTCAAGTTTGAGCGTGTTGAGGTTTTATTTAATCGATATGATCAATCCGGTACAAGGATAAAGGAACGTAATGATTTAGATTGACAATTGCAGTGGTTGGCGAAAGCAACCCCAACCTCAAAGGAGGGTGCCAATTCAGTAATTAAATGTTTTGTGAATGATCTAATATCCCGACATGGTTTCCCCAAAAAGATTAGGTCAAACAACGGCACCTATTTTAAGAAAACAGGTTAATCTTCTTCAGTCACAAGATCAGCACTTCTCAGGACCAGCAGCTTCCTAGGAAGGTGGAAAGACCATGAGACCAAAATGGTAAGTTTGCAAAATGTAGAATTTGTGTGCCAGTTCCTCTGTGCAGATTTGAGGATGAAAGCAGCCACTCCAGATTCCCTTGCACTCGCTAAGAGGGGCACGGTCAAAGCCAATCCAGGACCAACACCCGATACCTGACTTGAAGGAACCAAGAGGAGAGACAACACCTTGCCAGCGATGACAAGAACGACTAAGGTTGCCAGCCAATATGTGTCCGTCGGGACTCCAGCAGCTGTGGAAGGAGGCCTTGAAGCAAGCCGAGGGCCTTCCCCAAAGCCCCCACGCCCCATACTCTGCCCCAGCCTTCCCCAAAGCCCCCACAGCTCCAACTCTACCTGAGTTTTCCCCAAAGCGGCCAGCGCGCACATGCCACTGAACAGTCTGCCCAATGGACTGAACCACACCCCAAGAAGAGACAGAGACAGACTGTTTGAGTGGATCTCTTTCTTCACCAAGGCAGCCAAAAGCCCAACGAGATGTCGGCAGGCCACCAGCCTGAGGCACCACCGAGCCATCTATACGAGCACTAATCGAACATGGACTCATACGAAATTCAGTTGTGTGTTCAAAATTAATTGGTAATTAACAATATTGGTAACTACATCCATTGCAAATGCCGGGAAAAATATTTTTGCAAATGTCTTAGTCATAAGTCTATATACATTCATCTATTTATGTTCAATGATGTTCATGATCAAAGTATTTGTTATTCCTTTACTAAATCAAAGGGTAGGCCACTAATTGTGTTCTGTGAGATGGTTTTACTGCAGGCTGGTAACAGCGATCGCTCTGAAGGAGGGTCATAGACGGAATTTTTGCCTCGTATAAAAACATTGAGGTTTTTGCCTCTATCTGTGGTAGAGATTTAACTAGTGGTCTACATCAGAAATTGTTTTGGTCCAGGGTCTTAAGACCCTGGAAGGAGGGTATGTCGTAGAATTTCTGACCTCTTGACCTATATTTCTTGTTTTTTAAGAATGTCCACTCGTTTTCAATTCTCTTGTATTTTGTGCCATTGAATGGACCAGTTGTGGGACAAAAGTGAATATTAAGTCGTGCCAACCTGTCTACAGAATGTGTTGACTGTCTAAAGCACATATGTCAGAGTCAAGGCCCGCGGGCCATATCCGGCCCGCGAGAAGGTTTTTTACGGCCCTTGGGATGATCTTGATTTATTATTAGAACCGGCCCGCAGACCGCAGATCTTTTTTTTTTTTTTTTTTTTTTTTTTTTAGACCGCAGATCTTTTACACGCACCAAGCGGATGCCGGTCCAAGGTTCCGAAAGGGGGCGAGCGGCCCGCCGGGACGCGCCTGCCGGCCGAAGGGCTGCAGCCCGGCCGTCAGTCGCGGAGCCCGCCGTGCCACGCGCGCCAAGGGGGCGGGCCGAAACCCGGCCCCGAGGCCCTGAGACTTCTGCTTTGTTTCCCCAAACCGCGCGTCACCGCCGGGCCCGCACCACCGTTGGGCTGCAGCCCGAGCGTCGGTGGCGGAACCCGTCATGTGCCGCGCGCGCCAAGCGGAGCGGGGGGGTCAAGCGGGCCGAAACCCGCAGGCCACCCCCTCACCACGAGGCCCTGAGACTTCTGCGTTTGACCCCTACGCGCGGCCCGTTGGGACGCGCCCGCCGTCAAGCCACGAGGGCCAGCCGTCGGGTCGCGGAGCCCGCCGTGCCACGCGCGCCAAGGGGCGGGCCGAAACCAGCGGGGGGTTTCGGGCACCCAACTCGCCTCCCTCCCACGGAGGGAGGAGGGGGGTTTAATGTGAACATTACTGTGCAATCACATATTTAGAGTTTTTACTCAATTCAAGTTTAAAAGTTAAAGTTTAATATTTGTTTTCACTGCATGTTACTTCTCCTTAAACAAAGTGTTGTTTTTGATTTATAGATTTTTGCACTTTATTTTATTGTATTTCAATTTAATTATATTTTAAAAATATTTCAGTTGAGTGGATGATAGAAAATTGCTATTATTGTTTTTTTCTTTGAAGTAAATTTAGCCCACTTTTGCTAAAATAGAAAATATAGGTTACTGATGGTGCCTTGAATACCGGTTTCTTTCATTTAATGTTCATGTTATGGGGATTTTTATATAAAGGAAATTTGTCTTTTGTGTCTGTTGAAAATTAAAGATTACTGACAGAGCCATAAGAAAATATTGCTTTATTTATCTGATCATATTGGAATATATTTGTTAGGTTTTCAGTAGGTTCAATTAGGTTCACTAGACTATATGCGTCATTTAAAAATTTTTCAATGAACATTCGAACAGTCCGGCCCTCGGCTTGTAGCTAAATTTTTTATTTGGCCCTCCGTCCATTTGACTTTGACACCCCTGGTCTAAAGGATTCGAGTTGTTATGGAACAGATAGGGAAAACAACAAGACATTGACGCATTTAGATAACAAACAATGACGCACAAGAGACATATAAAAAATGGCAGAACACCGGAACTGGAGAGTGATTTTGGCTTGTGTGTGTCTTGTTTGCTCCGGAGTAACATGTGGTCTGTCTGCACGGCCAACTTAATTCAACCTGCACTTCTGATAATGGGTAAATAAATTTGTTGTACTAAACTACTTTTGTTGCCTGTTTAAGCTTCGGACAATCCATTACAACATCAATATGGAATAAACTCCCAACAGGTGTAAAAGTAAGTGCATCTCTATCCTTCAAAACCGCACTAAAACAACACCTCCAGGCAACTTCAACCCTTGACTAACACCCTCCGTCTTCCACATCCCACCTCCCCGGATTGTAAATAATCAAATGTATTTCTAATGTATATACTTGTTCTTATGCTTTCTGAACTAACTATGTTCTCTGCTCGCTGTACATATCCTACCAGGTCTGACCTACACTGTTTCAATGCCCATTTCTCTGATGATGCAATTGTTGATGACTGAAGTATGCTGTTATCAACCAAACCCTCCTCATCCCACCCACTGGATTGTAAATAATGTAAATGATTAAATGTATATACTCTGATGATGAACTTGTGTGATGACTGTATCATGATAGTATATATTTGTACCATGAATTGTTTTACGTGGACCCCGACTTAAGCAAGTTGAAAAACTTATTCGGGTGTTACCATTTAGTGGTCAATTGTACGGAATATGTACTGAACTGTGCAATCTACTAATACAAGTTTCAATCAATCAATCAATCAAGCAATTGTGGAGTGATATTATGGCTGTCAAAGTCAACGCATTAACACAATCACAAAACATTGCACTATTCATGTAAAAATGCAAATTAATCATGCAATGTATTTTGAGCGCTTATGCTCCTTTACATGAATTAGTTTTAAATTATTTTACAGTGCATTAATGCAAATGGGGAAAAAAACGGTACCGCTTTTATTTTTGTATTAACACTTTGGCCACCTAGCTGCCAATACCTTAAAACTAATTTTAGATCGTGGGGTCACATGGAGAAAAATCTACTACCAAGTGGGCCGGACTGGTAAAATCACGGCACGATAACTTAAAAATAAAGAGAACTTCAGATTGTTTTGTTTGCTTAAAAATAGAACAGGCACATTCTGAAAATGTACAAATCATGTTGTTGGTTTTTTTTACACTTACATGTTGCCGTTAATAGTATTCTATCTTTATTTGTTATTTATATTTTCTGAATAAATTATGTGATAATGTTCATCAGTCAACTCATTGGTGTTCATTTTCAATCAAGATAAAAAGAAGTATATCAAAATCAAATTACAGTATATTATTTATTAGGGGTGTGGGAAAAAATTGATTCAAATTCGAATCAATTTTCTCATTTTAAAAAAAATCTATATTTTATTTTTTTTCCCCCTTTTTTTCCCCCTTTTTTTTTTTTTTTTAATTAATCAATCCAACAAAACAATACACAGCAATACCATAACAATGCAATCCAATTCCAAAATCAAACCCGACCCAGCAACACTCAGAACTGCAATAAACAGAGCAATTGAGAAGAGACACAAACACGACACAGAACAACCCAAAAGTAGTGAAACAAGAATGAATATTATCAACAACAGTATCAATATTAGTTACGATCTCAACATAGCAGTGATTAAAAATCCCGCATTGACATTATCATTAGACATTTATAAATAAATTAAAAAAAGAACAATACTGTCACAGTGTCTTACACTTGCATCACATCTCATAAGCTTGACAACACACTGTGTCCAATATTTTCACAAAGTTAAAATAAGTCATATTTTTGGTTCATTTAACAGTTAAAACAAATTTATATTATTGCAATCAGTTGATAAAACATTGTCCTTTACAATTATAAAAGCTTTTTACAAAAAATCTACTACTCTGCTTGCATGTCAGCAGACTGAGGTAGATCCTGCTGAAATCCTATGTATTGAATGAATAGAGAATCGTTTTGAATCGGGAAAATATCGTTTTTGAATCGAGAATCGCATTGAATCGAAAAAAAAAATCGATTTTGAATCGAATCGTGGCTCCAAGAATCGGTATTGAATCGAATCGTGGGACACCCAAAGATTCGCAGGCCTATTATTTATGTAGTTGGATCATTTTCCTCGACTGATGTACTAACATCATGTGGTTTATTTTGTACATATGTAGCATCATCTACAAAGATACAAAGAATTGCTATTGCGACATCCATTGGACTAATTTAGAACAGCTGTTTCTTTCATTCATAAATTTCAGGTTAATTTTTATACTTAGCAAATTCATCCCGCGGGCCTGATAATACCTGTTCGCGGGCCTGATCCGGCCCACGGGCCGTATGTTTACCCTGCAAAATCTACTGATACGCTAATTTATGTTACCCTGCAAAATCTACTGACTTTTTTAACAGTGTAATATTTTGCACAAACAAATGAGCTGCATTTAAGTAAAAAAAATGTAAAATCCCATTTTTGTCGAAATATTGGGGTGTCTTTTAAGTTAGTTAACATTTTGCACACAAGTAACTTTTTGTTACAGTTTGACAACACTGATTGATAGTCCTCAATGACTGAGACAGACCCCGCCCCTCTGAATCGCAGGTCACGCGAGTGCAGGGCAGGCCTGGGCAGCTAATCGAGCGCTCCTCCCAAACACAAACTGCTGGAGCTGGACCCAGATTCATTCCGGTCTAACGATACCGTTCTCCCAATGGTTCCTGTGCGTGGACTACAAGAACGTCCGGCAGCCAATGTCACACTTAAGTCGGCTTTGGATTTTACTTCTGGTTCGAGTTCGAGCTTGTTGTTTATGTTAGCCACTTAGCAAGCTAGCAGAACGCCCAGGAGGTCCAGCCGATCGCTCGGTCTGGCGATGGACGGAGCGGACCCGCAAAAACCGAGCGGGTCGACCTCCTGTTCGCACTGGCGTGTTTGGAGCCAGTAGCGGCAGTCTAAAAATAACAGAACCTCCGCTTCCCTGCTCACAATGAACACGAACCCGCTAGCCTATTTCCCAGAAAACTCCTATAAAAGTAAGTCCATCTTCCACCAGCTTCACTTTGGCCAGCTGCTCACCTTTTGACCTTTGCACTTTCCAGTGAGCGAGGAGGACGTGAAAAGGCTGATCCAGTTCAGAGCGTCCAACGAGGTTCTGTTCACCGGGAAAAGGAATTCTGCCAAAATAGCCTGGAGGTACATCCCGTGCTATTAGTCTAAATACAGTCATCTATTCTATTCACTGAAGCTCCATGGTTCTGGTCCAGCATCATACTGAGGGGTCTGGGCCTGGAAGGGAAGCTGACTGCAGAACAGATTGCTAAAAAGTGGGACAATCTGCGGACCAAGTACAAGGTAAGACCATCACCCTGCTCGCATTGAACAGGAACAGAACAAGTGTGGCCTCGCTGTCTTGTGTTGTGGTGCCATGGTCTCATGCTCTCATTGTATCTCAAGGTATCATCATTTTTTCACCAAATGTTCTCATATTGTTATGTCTCATGGTATCAAAATATTGTGCTACCACAATGTCACATTCTCATGGTGGCATGTTCTCATACTGTCATATATATATATGTATATATATGTATATATATATATATGTATGAAATACTTGACTTTCAGTGAATTCTAGCTATATATATATATATATATATATATATATATATATATATATATATATATATATATATATATATATATATATATTTTATTTACATATAAATAAAATAAATACTTGAATTTCAGTGTTCCGGTGGCTATCCATTAGATGGCAGTATTGTCCTGTTTAACTTCTCCGTTCATGATGAGTATATCATTTCGGCCACCGTGTTCAATGGAGAAGTCTGTTCTACAAAATTTACAGGCAACATACACCTTCCCCTTCGAACTGTCCTGGATGAACTGAAATTCTTGTTTCCATTCGTTTTGGAACTTGCAAGCGTATTTCTTCATCTTGCTCGTCGACGGCGTCGCCATGTCTGTAATTTCCTCGTTCTTCTGCTTCGTCTCCTTGTTGTGTGCGCAGTTGTGCACTCTACTCTCTAAAAGCCCTAGATGTTATGACGTCATTGGGCAGGCAAGCTGTTTATATTGTGGGAAAGCGGACGTGAGAACAGGCTGTCCCCACTCAGTCTCAGGTCCGCATTGAGCTGGAGGGGGCGTGGCCTCCAGCTCCGGCTGAATACCGGGAGTTTGTCGGGAGAAAATCTCTGCCGGGAGGTTGTCGGGAGAGGCGCTGAATACCGAATTCTCCCGCTAAAAACGGGAGGGTTGGCAAGTATGCATATTATACCCAAGTCATAAACCCATGGTGTCACATTGTCATCTTTTCACCATTACTTATCCTCATGTTTTCATCAAGGCAGCACGGTGGAAGAGGGGTTAGTGCGTCTGCTTCACAATACGAAGGTCCTGGGTTCGATCCTGCGCTTGGGATCTTTCTGTGGAGTTTGCATGTTCTCCCCGTGACTGCGTGGGTTCCATCCGGGGACTCCGGCTTCTTCCCACCTCCAAAGACATGCACCTGGGGATAGGTTGATTGGCAACACTAAATTGGCCCTATTGTGTGAATGTGAGTGTGAATGTTGTCTGTCTATCTGTGTTGGCCCTGCGATGAGGTGGCGACTTCCGCCCGATTGTAGCTGAGATAGGCTCCAGCTCCCCCCGCGACCCCGAAGGGAATAAGCAGTAGAAAATGGATGGATGGATGTAGGGCTGCAACAACTAATCGATTAAAATCGATTATAAAAATAGTTGGCGATTAATTTAGTCATCGATTCGTTGGATCTATGCTATGCGCATGCGCAGAGGCAAATTATTTTATTTTATTTTTATTTTTTTATTTTTATTTTTTTAAAATAAACCTTTATTTATAAACTGCAACATGTACAAACAGCTGAGAAACAATAATCAAAATAAGTATGGTGCCAGTATGCTGTTTTTCCCCCCAATAAAATACTGGAAAGGATAGAAATGAAGTTTGTCTCTTTTATCCGATTATTAATCGATTAATCGAAGTAATAATCGACAGATTAATCGACCATCAAATTAATGCTGTTATTAAACCCCGGCCGAGTCATACCAAAGACTATAAGAATGGGACCCATTACCTCCCTGCTTGGCACTCAGCATCAAGGGTTGGAATTGGGGGTTGAATCACCAAAAATGCTCCCCTCACCTTCCAGGGGTTGAACAAGGGGATGGGTCAAATGCAGAGGACACATTTCCCCACATGTGTGTGACAACCATTGGAACTTTAACTCTAACTTAACTTATTGTATTATGTTCTCCTATTCTCATGGTGTCATGCTATCATGCTCTCACTGTCACTATCTCATATCACCATGTCATATACCCATGCTCTCATGGTGTCACATTCTCATGTTATAATGTATTATGTCATTGTATTGTCTTGGTCTCATGGTATCATCTTCTTTTATTCTCATCACAGTGTCATTCTCAGGTTTTCACCAATACATATTGTATTGCATTCTCATATATTTATGCTCTCATGGTGTCATGCTCTCATTTTATCATGCCCTCAAGGTGTCTCATATTCTCATCACCATGCTATGTTCTCACAGTGTCACATTCTTAGGTTTTCACCTATACTTATTCTCAGGGTGTCATGTTGCCATATTTCAAAGTTTTCATGGTGTCATTAGATTTTCACCATACCATGTTCTCACATTCCCATGCTCTCACGGTCTCTCTCATGTTTTCATGCTCTCATATGATCATGCTCTCAAGGTGTCACCGTCTTATATTCTTATCACCATGCTATGTTCTCGCTGTGTTGTATTCTCAGGTTTTTACCTATACACATTCTTATGGTGTCATTTTGCCTTATTGCAAAATTCTCATGGTGTCATACGCTCATGTTTTCACCATATCATCTTCCCATATTGCAGTGCTCTCATAGTGTCACATTCTCATCCTTTCCAGAATTACATATGAGAATATGAGAATGTAATTCTCATTATTTCATGCTCTCATAGTGTCATGCCCTCATATTATCATACTCTTAAAGTGTCACCTTCTCATATTCTCATCACCCTGCTATGTTCTTACGTTGTCGTATTCTCGGGTTTTCATCTACACACATTTTCAGTGTCATGTTGCCATATTTCAAAGCTTTCGTGGTGTCATACTCTCATGTTTTTACCATATTATGTTGTTATATTCCTGTGTGCAGTCAATTTTCATATATCATGCTCTCATATTGTCATGCTCTCAGGGGGCCACCTTCTCATATTCTCATCACCATGCTAAGGTCTTACAGTGTCGTATTCACAGGTTTTCACCTATACATAATTTTATGGTGTTATGTTGCCATATCCAAAAAAATGAATGGCTCATGTTTTCACAGAATCATGTTCTCATATTGTCTTGCTCTCATGGTGTCATGATATTACTTGTCATATTTTCATGCTCTCACAATCTCATATTCTCATCACCATGGTATGTTGTCACGGTGTCATATTCTCAGGCTTTCACCTCCTATATATTCTCATGGTGTCATGTTGCCACATTTTAAAGCTGTTCATGGTGTCATATTCTCATGTTTTCACCATATCTCATATCTCTTATCTCACTGTGCCCATTGGGTTGAGTTTTTTCTTGCCCAGTTGTGGGATATGAGCTGAGGATGTCGTTGTGGCTTGTGCAGCCCTTTGAAACACTTGTGATTAAGGGCTATATGAATACACTTTGATTGATTGATTGATGTTCTCATATTGACGTGCTCTCGTCTTCATACTCTCAAGGTGTCACAAGCTCACATTCTCATCGCGATGCTATGTTCTCACTGTCATATTCTCATTCTTTCCATAATTACATATGAGAATTACTTTCTCATATTCTCATGGTGTCACCATCTCATATTCTCATCACCATGCTATGTTCTCAAGGTGTCGTATTCTCAGCTTTTCACCAATACATCACCACCACAGTACACCATCTGCACTTTTATTATTATTGTTGCTATTATCATTGAACTGTTTTGTTGTTACTATAGTAGTTAGATATATTTACGTGGGATAGTGAGAAACGCAATTTCGATTCCTTGTATGTCTTGTACATGTGAAGAATTGACAATAAAGCTGACTTTGACTATGTTGGTGTCATGTTGCCATATTACAAAGCTTGCATGGTGTCATACTCTCATGTTCTCACCATTATATATTCTCATATCAATGTGTCACATTCTCAAATCACCAATGTCAGGTTGTTACTTGTTTTCACGATATCATATTATAATGCTCTATCGGTGTGTCGTATTCCTGTGTTTTTACCTTGTTATATTCTCATGGTTTCATGTTGTAATTTTCAGGCTTTCGTGGTGTTAAGTTCCAATATCCTTAATTTCTCATGTTATCGCTATCTGTTTTTTATATTTAATTACAAATATTTAATATTTTTATATAGCGATGTTCTGATATTTCACCATATTATGTTATGTGTGTGTTTGATGATCCAGGACCTGAAGCAGCCCTACCAGGGTCAGGAGCCCCCAGGGGGCGTGACCGAGTCGTGGCCGTGGTTCCACATGATGGACGATGCCATGCAGGGTCGACTGTACAACAGCCAACTTGCGCTGAGCAACCAGAACCACGACAACAACGACATCTTGGAGTTCCTCATCAAAACTGAAATGGAGGACTCAGGGGCGAAGATAAGCGCCGAAGTCGACGGGACGACTGATGTTGAGGCTACGCCCACTGAGTGCGTTCCTATGGGCTGGAGGAGGATGAACGAGTGCTCGTACAAAAGTAGACGGCCATGTCACACACAGTCATGTGTCCTGTGATGAAGTCATCAATTCCTCCTTTCTGCACAGTGTCCGAGGCTGAAACGGATCGTCTGATCAAAGTTCGCGCCGTCAACGAGGCCATATTCACTGGCAGGAAGCACACGGCCAGGCCGGCGTGGAGGTCAGTCATATGACTTTTGTATTGGGACGGCAACACTGTTACCATAGCAATGTCAGTTGCAGACTGAACACGTGTGCCATGTGGTCATAGGGCCGTCCTGCACGAACTGGGTCTTCAGGGGAAGCTGACCACAGATCAGCTGGCCAAGAAGTGGGACAACCTGAAGAGGAGGTATAAGGTGATGATTCCGTCCACGAGAGTCCTGGTGACATAAGATTGCGTCGAGCCGCCATGTTGTTTTGTCTCCATCAGGAGCTGAAGTTTCCAGCGCGCGGTGTGGAGACCAACCCGAGCTCGTGGCCGTGGTTCTGCCGGATGAACGACGCTATGGAGGGCCGGTTGGCCGGCGCCGCGCCCGTCCTCACACCCATAGTGGACGACGAAGACGATGACTGCGAATTGCTGTCGCCGACTCCCAAAAAGCGAGTGAGGCGAAGTCGCGGTGGAATGGCAGAGTTTCTGAGCGAGTCTGAGATGGACCTCCTGGTCGACGCAGAGGAAAAAAACACTTCTTCGGCATTGGGAGATTTGCATCGAATGTCCGAGTTCAGCTATAAACGTAAGAGGATGCGTGGCGCTCTTTGACGCCGCCACGTTGGCTTTTGATGGTGTCTTGTGTACAGTGACAGAAGAAGACATCCAGCGACTGGTGGAGCTCCGAGCTGCTAACGAGTCTTTGTTCACCGGCCGAAGGAACAGCGCCAAGCCAGCTTGGAGGTGAGTGCACGCACCTCATAGCATGATGCCGCCGCCCACGAGTGCACTGACGCGTCGGCGTGCCGGCTCTGCAGGGGCATCGTCAAGGAACTGGGACTGACGGGGAAGATCACCCCGGACCAGGTTGCCAAGAAGTGGGACAATCTGAAGACCAAGTTCAAGGTGAGTTTCAATCACATGACTGGGCTACTTACTGTTTCACTTCCTGTTTGAGTGAACAGCAGGGGTGTGCTGATGCATCGATTCTTCGTGATGATCAAAATCGATGCACAGATTGATTCTTTTCATTGATCGCGAAAGCACAAACATAACCGCAACACTCGGAAATCGGCGAAAACAAAAAATCGTAGGACCCTGAAATGTATGAATTGTGAGGTCCCTCCAGTAAACTGGAAGTAAAAGCACCTGTGTTCTGCAGGACCTAAAGTTCCCCCCTCGCGGGATGGAAGTGCAGACCAACCCGGCGTCCTGGCCCTGGTTTCAGCTGATCAGTGATGCCCTGGAGGGACGACTGGCGGGGAAAGCCCCCCTGGTTACGCCCATCTGGACCAATGAGGAGGACAGCGTCTTTATCTCTTCCCCTCCACCTGCCGACAGTTTGATGGCAGAGAGGAGTGTGTGCGGATTGGAGTCCGTGGCGGGCGGCGACGGCGGCGAGCCCGACGGTAACGTCACGTACATTGACGCCAGCGGGGAGGAGTGTTCCACACCGTCTGACCTGTCTTATAAAAGTAAGATGGCAGTCACGAAGATGGAGAACATTTTGACCTTGGACGCCATGTTGTATCCGTCCGTCTGTCTCCATAGTGACCGACCAGGACACTCAACGCATGATCCAGCTGCGAGCTGCTAACGAGGCCTTGTTTACTGGAAGAAGAAATGCTGCCAAAGCTGCTTGGAAGTAAAATGCTCTACTCTTCTTTGTCTTTTTAGCATCAGCAGCACCCACCATTGTGCGTGTGTGTGTGTGTGTGTGTGTGTGTGTGTGTGTGTGTGTGTGTGTGTGTGTGTGTGTGTGTGTGTGTGTGTGTGTGTGTGTGTGTGTGTGTGTGTGTGTGTGTGTGTGTGTGCGTGTGTGTGCTTGTGTGCGTGTGTTTGTGCGTGTTTGTCTCAGGGCTATCATCCAGCAGCTCGGTCTTCAGGGGAAAGTCTCCACATACCAGATGTCGAAAAAATGGGACAACCTCAAGCGGAGGTTCAAGGTACATTTCATGTTTTCATTGTCATATTGTTATGCTCTCTCATATTCTCATGTTTTCATCATGTCACATTCACATCCTCATGCTCTAAGGTGTCATTACTCATGTTTTGACGATGTCATGTTTTCACAATCTCATGTTTTCATCATGTCACATTCATATCCTCAGCTCTCAGGGTGTCATTTCTCATGTTTTCATCATGTCACGTTCATATCCTCATACTCTGAAATTGTAATTTCTCATGTTTTGACATTGTCTCTCATGCTCTGAACGTGTCTTGCTCTCAAGTTCTCATGTTACACCATGTCAGGTTTTCAGATATGCTCATGCTTTCATGTCAATTTCATGTTTTTCACCATGTCATGTTCTCATATAGTTCTCATGCTCTTTTGGTGTCATGTTCTCATATTCTCATCGTTTGAAGGTGTCGTGCTCTCAAATTCTCATGTTTTCACCATGTCAAGTTCTCAGATATGCTCATGTTCTCATAAAGTCATTGTTATGTTTTTCACCATGTCACATTGGCATATTATCTGGTGTCATGTTCTGACATTGTCATGTTTCACTATGAACATTATGCCATTCTCATGTTTTCACAATGTCACATATTCGTATTCTCATGCTCTTCTGTTTTCACGCTCTCATTCTCAAGTTTCCACCATGTCGTGCTCTGACATTATCATATTCTCATTATCTTCCTGTGCCATGTTCTCACACTCTCATGTTTTCATCATGTGAAATTATCATATTCCTATGCTCTTCTGGTATTGTGCTACCACATTGTCAAGTTCTCATTCTCTTCTGGTGTCGTGTTCTCTCCATTCTCATGTTTTCACCATATCTAGTTATCATTTTCTCATGCTCTTCTGATGTCGTGTTCTCACTTTCTCATATTCTCATTCTCTTCTGGTACCATGTTCTCACATTCTCATGTTTTCATCATGTGAAATGCTCATATTCTCATTTTATTCTGGTAGTTTGTTCACACATTCTCATGTTTTTAACATGTCTAATTCTCATATTCCCATGCTCTTCTGGTGTAATGCCCTTATTCTCATTCTTTCATGGTGCTATGTTCTCAGTGTCATGTTTTCGCCTTGTAAAATTCTCATATTCTCGAGAACTTCTGTTGTCGTGCTCTTACATTCTCATGCTTTCACCATGTCAAGTCATCAGATTCTTCTGGTGTCGTGCTCCCACATTTTTCTGTTTTCACCATGTCAACTTCTCATATTCTCATGCTCTTCTGTTGTCATGTTCTCACATTCTCATGTTTTCACGTCGTGTTGTCATACTCCCTTTCTCTTCTGGTGTCATTTCGTGACCTTGTCATGTTTTCACTATGCCATGTTCTCATATATTTGCATGCTTTTCTGGTGCTGTGTTCTCATTCTGTAGTTTTTACCATGTCAATTTCCCATATATGCTCATGCTCTCATTTTGTTTTTGTCATGTTTTTCACCACGTCACATTCTCTTCTTTTTGCCATGTAATCATTATGCCATTATGTTTTTCACTATGCCAATTTTCTCATATATTTGCATGCTTTTCTGGTGTTGTGTTCTCATTCTGTAGTTTTTACCATGTCAATTTCCCATATATGCTCATGCTCTCATTTTGTTTTTGTCATGTTTTTCACCACGTCACATTCCCTTGTTTTTGCCATGTAATCATTATGCCATTGTTATGTTTTTCACCATGTCATGTTCTCACATTCTCCAACTGTCGTGTTCTCACATTCTCAATATTTCACCATATCTAGTTCTCATATTATCATGCTCTTCTGGTGGCGTTTTATTCACATCGTCATGTTTGTACCATGTTTCGTTTCTCATATTCCCATGCTCTTCTGGTTTGCTGCTCTCACATTCTCATGCTTTCCTGGTGCTGTGTTCACATTCTCATGTTTTCACCATGTTAGATTCTCATATCCTCATGCTTTTCTGAGGTTGTGCTCTTACATTCTCATATTCTCACTCCCTACTGGTGCAAGGTTTTCACGTTCTCATGTTTTCACCAAGTCCCGGTCTTACATTCCCATGCTCTTCTGGTGTTGTGCTCTTCTATTCTCAAGCTCTTCTGGTGTCGTGTTTTCACATTCTCATGTTGTCACCATGTCTAGTTCTCATATTCTCATGCTCTATTGGTTTTGTGCTTTCAGTCTAATGGTTTCACCATGTCAAGTTCTCATTCTCATTCTTTTGTTGTCATGTCATGACCGTGTCATATTTTTACTATGTCAGGTTTTTATACATCCTCATGCTTTTCTGGTGTTGTGTTCTAATTCTAAAGCACCATGTCAAGTTCTCATATATGCTCATGCTCTCGTGTTGTCTTTGTCATTTTTATCACCACATCACATTTTCATGTTTTTACCATGTCATCATTATGCAATTGTAATGTTTTTCACAATGTCATGTTCTCATATTCTCATTCTCTCCAGGTGTCGTGTTCTTACATTGTCATGTTTTCACATTGTCTACTTCTCATATCATGCTTTTCTGGTGTCACGCTCACATCCTTGTGCTCTTCTGGTGCAATGTTTTCACATTCTCATGTTTTCACCATGTCTTGGTCTTATATTCTCAAGCTTTTCCGGTGTCGTGTTCTCACATTGTCATGTTGTCACCATGTCTAGTTCTCATATTCTCTGCTGGTTGTTCAGGGGAGTGTGTAGGTCACATTTATTTGTGCAGCTGGTTTGTGGGAGGAATGTCTCATCGACACAAAAGCAAAAAAGCGATCCACATGTTAAAGTACCAATGATTGTCACACACACACGAGGTGTGGCCAAATTATTCTCTGCATTTGACCCATCACCCTTGATCACCCCCTGGGAGGTGAGGGGAGCAGTGAGCAGCAGCGGTAGCCGCGCCCAGGAGTCATTTTAAAATACAAATACAAAATCAAGCATATTTATATTCAAATCTCAAATATATATTTACAAATACATGTTTATTTATACAAATTCTTGATTTATTTGTATGTCACATTTTTATATTTATAAATTGTATTTGTATATATTTTCAAATCTCAAAAATATATTTACAAATACGCATTTATTTATACAAATTATTTATTTATTCGTATATCCCATTTGTATTTGTATTTGTATATTTATTAATATATGCATATGTATTAATATCATATTGATATACCGTATATACGTTTTCACCATGTCAAGTTCTCATATAGTCTCCTTCTCTCATGGTGTCGTGTTCCCATTCTCATATTTTCACCACGTCTAGTTATCATATTCTCGTGCTCTACTGGTGTTGTACTCTTACAGTGTAATGTTTTCACCATGCCCAGTTCTCACATTCTCATTCCCTACTGGTGCGGTGTTTCCACATTCTGATGTTTTCACCATGTCTAGTTCTTATATTCTCATGCTTCTCTTGGTGCTGTGCTCTTCTGTTCTCATATTCTCCAGCACTTCTGGTGTCGTGCTCTCACAAACTCATGTTTTCACCATGTCAGGTTCTCATATTCTCATTCTCTCACAATGCTGTTATCATATTCTCAAGCTCTTCTGGTGTCGTGTTCCCACATTCTCATGTTTTCACCATGTCAGGTTGTCATATTCTCATTTTTTCATGGTGCTATGTTCTCATATTGTCATGTATTCCCCATACTAACTTATCATATTCTCAAGCTCTTTTGGTGTCGTGTTCCCACATTCTTATGTTTTCACCATGTCAGGTTGTCATATTCTCATTCTCTAATGGTGTCACGCTCTCACATTCTTATACTCTTTTGGTGCCGTGTTATCACATTCTCATGTTTTCACCCTGTTAAGTTCTCATATTCTCATGCTTTTCTTGTGTTGTCCTCTAACATTCTCATTCTCTACTGGTGCAATGTTTTCAAATTCTCATGTTTTCACCATGTCTCAGTCTTATATTCTCAAGGTCTTATGTTGTTTTGTTCTCACATTCTCATGTCACCATGTCTGTAGTTCTCATATTCTCATGATTAATTGGTGTTGTGCTCTCACAGTCTCATGTTTTCACCATGCCCAGTTCTCATATTCTCATGTTCTATTGGTGTTGTGGTCTCAGTCTCATGTTTTCACCATGCCCAGTTCTCATATTGTCATTCCCTACTGGTGCCGTGTTTTCACATTCTCATGTTTTTACCATGTTTAGTTCTTATATTCTCATGCTCTTCTGGTGTCATGCTCTTCTGTTCTCATATTCTCCAGCTCTTCTGGTGTCATGCTCTCACAATCTCACGTTATCACCATGTCAGGTTCTCATATTCTCATTCTCTCATGGTGCTATGTTCTCACATTCTCATGTTTTCGCTATGTTGTCATATTCTCCAGCTCTTCTGGTGTCGTGTTCCCACAATATCATGTTTTCACCATATCAGGTTCTCATATTCTCATTTTCTCATGGTGCTATGTTTTCACATTCTCATGTTTTCGCCATGTTATCATATTCTCAAGCTTTTCTGGTGTCGTGTTCCCACATTCTCATGTCTTTACCACGTCATGTTGTCGTACTCCCATTCTTTTCTGGTGTCATTCTCTTCTCATGTTGTCACGGCCTCACGTTGTCACTGTGCCCTGATGTCATTTTCTCTCATGTCTTGATGTCATGTATTGACGTTGTTCTCATGACATCATATCACTGCCCTCAGGATCTCAAGTACCCTCCAGCGGGCATGGAGAGTGTCAGCGATGGTGCCGCCTCCTGGCCGTGGTTCCACCTGATGAGTGAAGCCATGGAGGGTCGTCTCGTGAGTAGCGCACACCTCATCGCCCCCGCCACCCGGGGCGATGGTCAGCATCACCCTGACCCCGCCCCCAGACATCGGACTCGCTCTGCCCCTCCCCCCACTGACTATACTCAGGAGTCGTACGGCGACGCCAGCGGCGTGCAGGACCGGCTAGGAGGCTTGGAGAGGGAGTGGGAGACGTTGCAGCGAGAGCGGGTGGCGGTGGAGCGTCAGCGGGAGATGCTGGAAGGAGAACGGGCGGCGGTGGAGCGGGAGCGAGCGGCGGTACAGGCAGAAAGGCAGTGGCTAGAGCAGGAGCGTGTGGCGGTGGAGAGGGACCGTGCCATGCTGGAGCAGGAGAGGGCGGGGCTCAGCAGAGAGAGGGCGATGCTTGACCAGCGCACACTAATGCTAACGCCCGTCGTCCACTCCGGACACCTCAACTCTCTTTTGTAGACTCCGCCCCCACAGGACATCCCACATTGTCATGTGACTTTACAGATCACCTCTTTGCATTTTATTTCGGTGAGCTGAAGCAGTTTCCCTGGTGTTGCATTTGAGGGCGATCCAGGCAGTTTCTATTTATTGGAGAAGACAACGGTAACGAGGGAGGCGGGACTTCACTTTGTGCCTCATGAATACCAGTTACAGTAGTTTGAAAGCCTTTTTTTCTAAAAAAAAATAAATAAAAGTGATGGCATAAATTCGCTTCTTGCTTGCTTTTGCCATATATTGCTGACCTCATGTGACCTTCAAATAGGCGAGCAGGTGACGGTTGTGGCACCTCCTTGTGTCAACAAAAGGTGAAGTCATGTGACCTATGGCTATAGTCTCTTTCAAAGCAGGAAGCATTCATTTAGCCAGTGTCGCAGCCTACGTGTCAAATTGGACCTCAGGTACAGAGCGAATTTCTTTTTTTCCCCATATACTCAATTTAGGTTCCCCCTAGGTGGGATTGATTTTGGCGTGGCGCACCGTGTTAAAACAAATTTAAGTGAACGTTGTAGAATGGATATATACTTTATAGGTTAATATTCACGCACTACACTGGAAATAATGAGTTTGAAAAACATCTCAAATATTAAAAATGTTCCTCAATGTTTTACTTGAAAGACGTGCATCGGAATTGCCTTTCAAAATAAAAGCGCTACCGCTGCTCGCGCACCTGATCGACCCTGGAATGGAGTAAAGTGAGCAGAGACAGAAAGTTCAAATTAATTAATGCATTTCTTGTTCAAGCCTATGAAAAGAAAACTACCGTATTTTTGAAATTACTAGTACTGACAGTAGTGTCTAACTTTACGGCGTGTGCGTCTATCGAGCTTCCATTTGGATATCTCTTTGCGTGCGTGGGTTTCCTCCAACATTCCAAAAATATGAATGTTTTAGGTTATTGGAGACTAATTTGTCCGTAAGTGTGAAGGATTGTTTGTCTGTTGTGATAAATTATATTATTCTTACAACTTCTCCAAATGAAAAATACTCCGGATTTGCGTCAACATAATTTGAATGCCGCAGAGCGCGGCCATATGGAACAGAGTGCCATATATCAGTGGTCCCCAACCTTTTTGTAGCTGCGGACCGGTCAACGCTTGAAAATTTGTCCGACGGACCGGGGGGGGGCGAAATTTAATTTAATTTTTTTTTTTTTTTTTCATAAAGAAATACAATCATGTGTGCTTACGGGCTGTATCCCTGCAGGCTGTATTGATCTACATTGATATATAATGTATAAAATGTGTTTTTCGATGTTGATTTAATTAAATAAATAAAGAAAAAAAAATATATATATATATTTTTTTTTCTGGTACCAATCGGTCCGCGGCCCGGTACCAATCGGTCCGCGGCCCGGTGGTTGGGGACCACTGCCATATATGGAGCACACGGTGGCACAGGTGGTATTACTCCGCAAGGAAAAATAGGTCCATACACTACTACATGATGTGCCCTGGGATTGACTGGCGACCACTCTAGGGCAGGGGTCTTTAACGTTTTCCAGGTCAAGGACCCCCAAACTGATGGAGAAAAGCTACTTGTATAGCTTGTATAAAATAATGATTTTGTTTTACAGAAAACTGGTCCTAAATTTACCTAGTTATTGTGGAATAATTACGATACAAAATAACAGTATTGTGCTGCTAATTGCTACCTGACAACTAGTGCGCTAATCACTAGTTGTCGGCGAAAGCGCTATACGCTGGATGACAACTAACGCTAATCTCTAGCTGACGATTAACCAGAGCGGCAATCGCTAGCTGGCAACTACCTCCCTGCTTGGCACTCAGCATCAAGGGTTGGAATTGGGGGTTAAATCACCATAAGCACCGCTGCTGCTCACTGCTCCCCTCACCTCCCAGGGGGTGATCAAGGGTGATGGGTCAAATGCAGAGAATAATCTCGCCACACCTAGTGTGTGTGTGACAATCATTGGTACTTTAACTTAACTAACGCGTTAATCACTAGCAGGCAATTATAGTGCCAATCACTAGCTGACCTCTACAGCACCTATTGCTAGCTGACAGCTACAGTGCTAATCGGCTGCTGACAACTGCAGCGCCAATCACTAGCTGACTCAGTGGCCTAGTGGTTAGAGTGTCCGCCCTGAGATCAAATCCCAGCCGAGTCATACCAAAGACTATAAAAATGGGACCCATTACCTCCCTGCTTGGCACTCAGCATCAAGGGTTGGAATTGGGGGTTAAATCACCAAAATGATTCCCGGGCGCGGCGCCGCTGCTGCCCACTGCTCCCCAAGGGGATGGGTCAAATGCAGAGGACAAATTTCACCACACCTAGTGTGTGTGTGACAATCATTGGTACTTTAACTTTAACTTAACAACAAGCGCCAATCGCTAGCTGACAAAACCTTTTTGCAATCACTAGCTGACAACTGGAGCGCTAAACGCTAGCTCGGAACTAATGCACAAATTGCTATTTGGGAGCTAACGTGCTAATCGCCAGCTGACAATTTGAGAGCTAATCGCTAGCTGACTACTAGAGTGCTAATTCCAAGATGTATTTGTCTTGTTTCGTACTGTGGAAAATAAGTGGAGCCAACACACGACGTGCTGCTAACTGTACTTTTATTCACGACTCTTGGGAAAAACCATTAACATCTCTGGCAACGATAAACAGGAAGTCACATGTGACAATCACATTCATGTACACTTCAGGGACCGATCGGAGATCGTATTACCTAAGAATATTACAGTATTAAATGCTAACATGAATATAACAATGTATTTATCTAACAATGTTATTATTTTTTACATTCAGCTAGATAACAATGTGTTGGCATAATGTTCATGCGTATTTAAAGAAAATTACATTCCTGGAAAAATTGCAGGAGGGATTATATATAAAAAATATATATTTGAAAATGATCATGTTCTCCGGGGGCTTCTATGCCCCCTGGTAGGGTCTCCCAAGACAAACAGGTCCTAGGTGAGGGATCAGACAAAGAGCAGCTCGAAGAATTCTATGGAAATACAAAAACCGAGACTCAGATTTCCCTTGCTCGGACGCGGGTCACCGGAGCCCCCCTATGGAGCCAGGCCCGGAGTTGGGGCACGATGGCGAGCACCTGGTGGCCGGGCCTGTCCCCTTGGGCAACACTCATGGGAGGGGCCATTGATGTTGGGTGCGATGTGAGCTGGGGGGCAGCCAAAGGCAGGGCACTTGGCGATCCGATCTTTGGCTACATAAGGTAGCTCTTGGGACGTGGAATGTCACCTCGCTGGGGGGGAAGGAGCTTGAGCTAGTGCGCGAAATGGAGAAGTTCCGGCTGGATATAGTCGGACTCACTTCGACGCATAGCAAGGGCTTTGGAACCAGTTTTTTCAAGAGGGGCTGGACTCTCTTCCACACTGGCGTTGCACACAGTGAGAGGCAACGGGCTGGGGTAGCAATTCTTGTTGCCCCACGGCTCAAAGCCTGCACGTTTTCAGTTAAACCTAGCGGACGAGAGTGTAGCTTCCCTCCGCCTTCGGAATGGCTGCGATGGTTGGGGAGGATGCCGGACAGACCTGGCAGGCTCAAACGCATTGTGAGGGTCTGCTGGGAACGTCTAGCAGAGTCTCCTGTCAGAGAGACATTCAATTCCCACCTCCGGAAGAACTTTGAACATGTCACGAGGGAGGTGCTGGACATTGAGTCCGAGTGGACCATATTCCGCACCTCTATTGTCGAGACGGCCGATTGGAGCTCTGGCCGCAAGGTAGTTGGTGCCTGTCGTAGCGGTAATCCTAGAACCCGTCAAGCTGAAGAAAGAGTCCTATCGGGTTCTTTTGGCTCATAGGACTCCGGAGGCAGCGGACAGGTACCAACAGGCCAAGCGGTGTGCGGCTTCAGCAGTCGTGGAGGCAAAAACTCGGACATGGGAGGAGTTCAGGGAAGCCATCGAAAACGACTTCCGGACGGCTTCGAAGCGATTTTGGGGAAGCAGTGCACTGTCAACACCGTATATGGTGAGGATGGTTTTCTGCTGACCTCGACTGCGGATGTTGGGGATCGGTGGAGGGAATACTTCGAAGACCTCCTCAATCCCACCAACACGTCTTCCTATGAGGAAGCAGTGCCTGGGGAATCTGTGGTGGGCTCTCCTATTTCTGGGGCTGAGGTTGCTGAGGTAGTTAAAAAGCTCCTCGGTGGCAAGGCCCCGGAGTGGATGAGTTCCGCCTGGAGTTCCTTAAGGCTCTGGATGCTGTGGGGCTGTCTTGGTTGACAAGACTCTGCAACATTGCGTGGACATTGGGGGCGGTACCTCTGGATTGGCAGACCGGGGTGGTGGTTCCTCTCTTTAAGAAGGGGAACCGGAGGGTGTGTTCCAACTATCGTGGGATCACACTCCTCAGCCTTCCCGGTCAGGTCTATTCAGGTGTACTGGAGAGGAGGCTACGCCGGATAGTCGAACCTCGGATTCAGGAGGAACAAGGTGGTTTTCGTCCTGGTCGTGGAACTGTGGACCAGCTCTGTACTCTCGGCAGGGTCCTTGAGGGTGCATGGGAGTTTGCCCAACCAGTCTACATGTGCTTTGTGGTCTTGGAGAAGGCATTCGACCGTGTCCCTCGGGAAGTCCTGTGGGGAGTGCTCAGAGAGTATGGGGTATCGGACTGTCTGATTGTGGCGGTCCACTCCCTGTACGATCAGTGTCCGAGCTTGGTCCGCATTGCCGGTAGTAAGTCGGACCCGTTTCCAGTGAGGGTTGGACTATGCCAAGGCTATCCTTTGTCACCGATTCTGTTCATGACTTTTATGGACAGAATTTATAGGTGTAGTCAGGGCGTTGATGGGATCCGGTTTGGATTAGGTCTCTGCTTTTTGTAGATGATGTGGTCCTGATGGCTTCATCTGGCCAGGATCTTCAGCTCTCACTGGATCCGTTCACAGCCGAATGTGAAGCGACTGGGATGAGAATCAGCACCTCCAACTCCGAGTCCATGGTTCTCCCTCGGAAAAGGGGGAGACCCTGCCCCAAGTGGAGGAGTCCAAGTACCTCTGAGTTTTGTTCACGAGTGAGGGAAGAGTGGATCGTGAGATCTACAGGCGGATCGGTCTTCAGTATTGCGGACGCTGTATCGATCCGTTGCGGTGAAGAAGGAGCTGAGCCGGAAGGCAAAGCTCTCAATTTACCGGTCGATCTACGTTCCAATCCTCATCTATGGTCATGAGCTTTGGTTTATGACCGAAAGGACAAGATCACTGGTACACGTGGCCGAAATGAGTTTCCTCCGCCGGGTGGAAGGACTCTCCCTTAGAGATAGGGTGAGAAGCTCTGCCATCCGGGAGGAGCGCAAAGTAAAGCCGCTGCTCTTCCACATCGAGAGGAGCCAGATGAGGTGGTTCGGTCATCTGGTCAGGATGCCACCCGAACGACTCCCTAGGGAGATGTTTAGGGCACGTCCAACTGGTAGGAGGCCACGGGGAAGACCCAGGACACGTTTGGAAGACTATGTCTCCCGGTTGGCCTGGGAACGCCTCGGGATCCCCCGGGAAGAGCTGGACGAAGTGGCTGGGGAGAGGAAAGCCTGGGCTTCCCTGCTTAGGCTGCTTACCTGCGACCCGACCTCGGATAAGCGGAGGAAGATGGATAAATATTTGAAAAAATCAACCAAAAATTTCACGGCCCCAATGTAGGAGCCTCGTCTTGAAGACCGCTGGTATAGGGTGTTCTCTGCGTCCCGCCAGAACTTAGCTGGGAGAGGCTCCAGCTTACCCCTGCGACACTTTGAGGGTATGCGGTATAGAAAATGATGAAGGTAAAAGTTTGTTCTGCTAAATTTCGTTAGCCTGTCAATGAGCCGGTCCATTATATGTTAGCATTAAGATAGCGGCATTAGCCAACCTTCATCCTGTATAATTGTATTGCTTTATTTCAGTTTATCCCAAACTGAATTATTAATTTAACATGATTCCTACATGTATGTGCACTTCATAAAATGTACAGTACTTTCCTTTGTGTGCTTGGTATTACAGTAGATTCATTGTGGAGAATATCAACAAACCACCTCAACTTACTTTTTTCCATCTGTAATTCAAAGGAGTGTTTTACATATTTGTTACATTGTACAATAAGCAGCAACAATTGAAAAATAGAGCAAAACGATATACGTAATAAAAACACATGTTAATACTAATAACACAGATTTCTATTTTAATGTATGTATACATGGCATCATCACCAATTATGCTAATTATCAGATGTCGCCATGCCCCCACTGCCACAAGTATATTAGAAGTCTGAGGAAAACACTGATTTATACTTATTTCTCATAGAGATCATTTCATTAATACTTCCTCTTTGCAGTCGTATCTTCGAAAAAACAACAATGGCTCGACGGCACAACCTGAAAAGTATGTTTTCATTTTGTGTGTGCGTGTGTGTGTGTGTGTGTGTGTGTGTGTGTGTGTGTGTGTGTGTGTGTGTGTGTGTGTGTGTGTGTGTGTGTGTTTTGACATACCCTAGCATACCATGTTACAGTACAGTATCTCTATGTGACTCCGCCCCACAGTGGCTGTGACCTGCACGTTGGTTTTGGTATCAGCTGGTTTGTTCATCATCATCCTTCTAAAGCTCAGCAACACTTCCACAGGTAATAGACCTCCTTGACCTCCCCTCTCACATGACGAGATGTATATATATACAGTGCCCTCCAAAAGTATTGGAACAGTGAGGCCAATTCCTTTATTTTTGTTGTAGACTAAAAACATTTGGGTTTAGCATCAAAAGATGAATATGAGACAAGAGATCAACATTTCAGCTTTTATTTCCAGGTATTTACATCTGGATCTGATACACAACTTAGAAGATAGCATCAATTGTAATGGAACACAACATTTTTAGGTGAGCAAAAGTATTGGAACATATAAACTTAAAATAGATTAAAGTGAATAAGACTTAATATTTAGTTGCGAATCCTTTGCTTTCAATAAGTGCATCAAGCCCGTGAGCCATTGACATCACCAAACTGTTGCATTCTTCTTTTGTGATGCTTTTCCAGGCTTTCACCGCAGCCTCTTTCAGTTGTTGTTTGTTTTGGGGGGTTACTCCCTTCAGTCTCCTCTTCAGCAGGTAAAATGCATGCTCTATTGGGTTTAAGTCTGGAGACTGACTTGGTCAGTCCAAAACCTTCCACTTCTTGCCCACGATGAACTCCTTTGTTGTTTTGGCAGTGTGTTTTGGGTCGTTATCTTGCTGCATGACAAAGGATCTCCCAATCATTTTGGTTGCATCTTTCTTTAAATTAGCAGACAAAATTTTTCTGTAGACTTCTGAGTTAATTTTGCTGCTGCCATCATGTGTTACATCATCAATGAAGATGAAAAAGCCCGTCCCAGAAGAAGCCATGCAAGCCCAAGCCATGACATTACCTCCGCCGTGTTTCACAGATGAGCTTGTATGTTTGGGATCATGAGCAGACCCTTTCTTTCTCCAAACGTTCGCCTTTCCATCACTTTGGAAGAAGTTAGTCTTTGTCTCATCAGTCCATAAAACTTTTTCCCAGAATTTTTGAGGCTCATCTCTGTACCTTTTGGCAAATTCCAGCCTGGCCTTCCTATTCTTCTTGCTAATGAGTGGTTTGCGTCTTCTGGTGTAGCCTCTGTACTTCTGTTCATGAAGTCTTCTGCGAACAGTAGAATGGGATACCTTCACTCCTGCCCTCCGGAGGTTGTTGCTGATTTCACGAACGGTTGTGTTAGGGTCTTTCTTTATAGCTCTCACAATGTTTCTGTCATCAACTGCTGATGTTTTCCTTGGTCTACCTGTTTTGCTTAGTACACCAGTGTTTTTTTTCTTCTTCAGGACATTCCAAATGGTTGTACTGGCTATGGCCAATGTTTGTGCAATGGCTCTGATTGATTGTCCATCTCCTCTCACATTCACAATTGCTTCTTTTTCACCCATAGACAGCTCTCTGGTTTTCATGTTGGTTCTACCTCTAAATGCAGTCTGCATAGGCAAAATCTATCCTACCCAATCTGAAACTGCGCTCAGACATTCAGTGCTATTTATTGTTTGAATAATCAATGTAATTGGGAGACATCTGGGCAACAAAACACACCTGTCAGTCACATGTTCCAATACTTTTGCTCTGATGAAAAATGGGTAGTTTCAAACAAAATGTGCTATCTTCTAAGTTGTGTATCAGATCCAGATGTAAATACCTGGAAATAAAAGCTGAAATGTTGATCTCTTGTCCCATTTTCATCTTTTGATGTCAAACCCAAATGTTTTCAGTCTACAACAAAAATAAACAAATTGGACTCACTGTTCCAATACTTTTGGAGGGCACTGTATGACACAAAAAACGATATAAATATCTGTATATGTATACAGGATATACAGTATTTGTATGTATGTAAGTGTATATATATATGTATGTGTGTGTATATAGGTATGTATGACAAAAATGTATATATACAGTACAGTGAGCGGTTAGACAGGACAGACGTAAAATAATAATTTAAAAAAAATAAAATAAATAATAATAAAAAATAAATAATAAATATATATATATAAAAAAATCATAAAATATATATATATATATATATATATATATATATATATATATATATATATATATATATATATATATATATATATATATATATATATATATATATATATATATATATATATAACAGGTCCTAGGTGAGGGATCAGACAAAGAGCAGCTCGAAGAATTCTATGGAAAAACAAAAACCGAGACTCAGATTTCCCTCGCCCGGACGTGGGTCACTGGGGCCCCCCTATGGAGCCAGCCAGGCCCGGAGTTGGGGCACGATGGCGAGCACCTGGTGGCCTGACCTGTCCCTTTGGGGCCAGGCCGGGCACAGCCCGAAGAGGCGACGTGGGTCCCCCCTCCAATGGGCTCACCACTCATGGGAGGGGCCATAGAGGTCGGGTGCGATGTGAGCTGGGGGGCAGCCAAAGGCAGGGCAGATCGGATACATAAGCTAGCTCTTATATATATATATATATATATATATATATATATATATATATATATATATATATATATATATATATATATATATATATTATTACTTCTCTTGTTGCCTTTTACTGTTTGGCGCAGCCTGACAAGAGCAGGAGACCTAAAGTGATTTACATTGTGATACCCATTATCTACATTTTTAAACTACAATTAAACCAAGGGGTAGAAAAAAGAGGGAGAAACTATGGGGACAAGACAAAAAAATTATATATGTATATACATATATACTGTGTATATATATATATATATATATATATATATATAAAAATATATACATATATATATATATATATATATATATATATATATATATATATATATATATATATATATAAATATATATATATATATATATAAATATAAATATATATATATATATATATATATATATATATATATATATATATATATATATATATATATATATATATATATATATATATATATATATATATATACATATTTATATCTATATATATGCATGTACGTATATATATTATATATTTCCTTATGACACACAAAAAATACTTTTTTTGAAGCCTCTTTCTTTGCGCTGTCCTCAAATCTAAACATCAGACATGGATATGATCAGCTGGACTCTCGACGCAATTGACAAAGTCTTTTCGACGAGGAAAAGAGGTTCGGGGAGCCTGGCTCCCCTGATGGAACCATTGCTGCGGGGTACGTGAGAGATTCCTGGGATAAATGGAGAATCATGTGCCTCTCAGTCTTTTCCATCGAGGACGTGGAAGACATCTACCTATTTGGAACCGTGATCGCGGGGCACCTGCTAATTGGGCTGGGCATTGCTCTGGTGTATCGTCAAATTCGTAAGACGATGGCAGCCACTCAAGGAGCCCAAAGGCTGTTCATCGCAATGGAAAGTTTGGGCAGGGCTGTGGGAACACAGACTGCAGCGATTTATGAACTGAATCGCAAGATGGATCACATCACGGAGAAGCTTGCTGAAAAGGAAAATTGAATTGAAATTGAGAAAAGCCAGCATGGACAAATAGAACAGACAAGCCATTGTTTTTTGTCTGCTCGCGGAAAACAAACATCCTAATCTACGATTTGACTCCCTCGAATGGCCTTGACGCTGTGAACAACAGGGACAGGCTGTTTTGAAAAACACCCCCGAGGACACCTCAATGATGGATGCTTTTGACCTCCCTCCCTCCTCGACACCTGGAGTGGAACTTTTGCAGATCGGCCTCAGCCCATAAAAAAACATTACATCATAACACCCAAGGACAATTGGGCACATGCAAGCCCCCCCCCCCCCCCCCCACCCCACGCCTTCACCACCGCTTCTTTCTCGGGGTGATGGTCGGATGGCAGCGCTTCATGGCAGCGGTAGCCTTCCAGGGCCCCAACTCCCTGCCCCTCTGTTGAGAGTTTGTGTTGATTAAATGTAACATGTCTATGTGTGCATTGCATGTAGGTTTTTTCCCCACTTCAGACTACGCCCCCTTAGGAGCCCAGTCTAGATTGTATTTTTTTTACTCATCTTTTTCCCCAGCGTTACCTTTTTCCCATCTTTTACGGGGCGCCTTAAAATGGTGACCCATCAGCATTCCTGTTCTGTAACCCTGTACACCGTTTTTTTTGTCTAATCTTGAACGGGTTTGTGCTGAAAACAAAGTTTCGTTGTACTTGTGCAATGACACTAAAGACCTATCTGATCTGATCTCTATCTGCCTGGGCAGGTAGACAGGACAGATTTAAAAGAATAATAATAATAAAAACATATATATACTGTATGTATGTATGTATGCATATAGAAATTGGTGACAGCAACTATCTTGCCTGTAATTGATTATGGAGACGTGCTTTATTTTAGTGCTTCATCTAAATGCCTCCAGTCCTTGGACACTGTTTTTCATTCAGCACTAAGATTTGTTACTGGCTGTCGTAGTCTCACCCACCATTGTCAACTGTATATGAAGTCAGACTTATCTTCATTGAGTGCATGCAGATACACACATTGGCTAACTTTAATTTATAAGGCTCTTTTAGGTTTAATACCTCCATACTTGTGTACTCTGTTACAAAGAAAAAGCAGCTCTTACGCATTACGTTCTAACAATTTGTATGTTTTAACTGTTCCTCATGTACGGACTGAATTTGGCAAAAGAGCTTTTGGCATTGCTGCCCCTGTGGCATGGAATGAATTGCAGACGAAACTGAAACTTACAGAACTACTTCCATTTGGAGCCTTCCGTTCTGTCCTGAGGGACAAACAGCGAGAGACGTTTGCACAGTGCCTGTGTTTTTAAATATGTAAATCTCTGTTGTTTTACAGTTCTCTTATGTATTTTAAAATGTATGTCTTAATGTATTTATTTTGAAACTGCTCTGTGACATGTGCTGTTGACCTCTTGGCCAGGTCACCCTTGTGAAAGAGATCTTGATCTCAATGGGTTTTCTTATCTGGTTAAATAAAGGTTATATATATATATATATATATATATATATATATATATATATATATATACACTACCGTTCAAAAGTTTGGGGTCACCCAAACAATTTTGTGGAATAGCCTTCATTTCTAAGAACAAGAATAGACTGTCGCGTTTCAGATGAAAGTTCTCTTTTTCTGGCCATTTTGAGATGTTTAATTGACCCCACAAATGTGATGCTCCAGAAACTCAATCTGCTCAAAGGAAGGTCAGTTTTGTAGCTTCTGTAACGAGCTAAACTGTTTTCAGATGTGTGAACATGATTGCACAAGGGTTTTCTAATCATCAATTAGCCTTCTGAGCCAATGAGCAAACACATTGTACCATTAGAACACTGGAGTGATAGTTGCTGGAAATGGGCCTCTATACACCTATGTAGATATTGCACCAAAAACCAGACATTTGCAGCTAGAATAGTCATTTACCACATTAGCAATGTATAGAGTGTATTTCTTTAAAGTTAAGACTAGTTTAAAGTTATCTTCATTGAAAAATAAGGACATTTTAATGTGACCCCAAACTTTTGAACGGTAGTGTGTATATATATATATATATATATATATATATATATATATATATATATATAATTTGTATTTTAATTTTTTTATTTAACTCTTTTGCAGCTGATTGGCTGCATGTCTTCTGGTCCAGGCAGAACAAGAGCACCCCCAGGCTCTCAGGTCAGAGGTCATTCACACCTCTACAAGTGCCTCAGCGTAATAGTTACTGAACATTCTCTGTCCTCCTCAGCTGGCTCATGTGTTTCGAACAAACGTTGTCCAGAACACCACTTCAGCTTCTATATGCAAAGCGGCGCTGCTGACGTGGTGGCACCAAAGATCTGCGTTCAGAACAAACTGTAATCAACAAATGTAGAAGTTAGCGCTTATGTCCGCTGTTCAGGCACATGCCAGTGATTATGGTACCGCTTTGTGGCAGCAGAAGCATGTGACACATAGTGATAATGTTCCTCACAGGGTTCTGGGGTCAGTTCTGAATAACGCGGGGCCGGGAATAAATGTTGTGGTTCTGAATGGTAAGTGGGGCACCTTACTAGTGTCATGCTGACAATGTTGTAGTGGTCATGCTAATGTGCAATTCCTCTCAGGTAAGACGGGGGCCGTGGTGCAGAGTGACCACTTCAACATGTACAGTGATGGTAAGAAAGAGCTTCATCCCCAACATCATGAATATCTCCATGCCACTGGGATGTTTTCAACTGTCATTTTGTCATCATGTAGAAGACAAACCTCTCATTGACTTCCTGAAGAACATCCAGCAAGGTTCTATTGTCCTCATGGCGTCCTACGACGACCCGTCCACAAAGTAAACCATCGTCACCTTTCCTCTGAGTTAACATATTAAAGAAGAATACTTTTTAGAGTATCTGCTGGGGGAGGAGCTTGAACTTTGTAAACAAGAAGTCACATGTTGTTGTCTCAGCATGTATTTTAAACAGGAAGTCACGTGTGATGCATGATGGGAAAGTTCCTTACAATAATTGATGTGGCACATCAGGGACACTATTAAAATGTGTTTGTTGTAGGCTTACAGATGAAGCCAAGAAGCTGATTGGTCAACTCGGAAGTTCTGTCGTCCAATCACTGGGGTTCAGAGATAATTGGCTCTTTGTTGGGGGCAAAGGAGAAGTGGTCAGCAGCAACTTCGAGAAGGTAGAAGTAATTGTATTTATTTATTTTTCTCCAACAATTAAAAAAATGTGTGTGTGTCTCAGCTGCTAAAGAATGACAAAGAAAAAAACAAATACCAGAACTGGCCCGAGCTTATCCAGCTTGAAGGATGCATCCCAAAATCTTTTGAGTGACCTTGCATGCTGGATCAACTGCAAGATGCTGTTTTTATTCATGTTTTACCTAAAACAAATGATGGAAACACTTCAGTGTATGTGTGTGTACAGTATGGTTCAATCAGGAAGTGATGTTTTTGATTACGAAAACATGTTATGAAATGATGTAGACCTATATTATTTTCTACTGTTGTGTTTATTAATTGTTATGTTGTTAGTAAACAAAATATTTAATAATACTATTTATGAATTGCTGGGGAAGCTTACAAATAAAGGTTGACTTTTTCTTATCACATTTACAGGGTTAAAAGGGATCAGTAGGAAATTTTTTGTACACTGGATGTTACTGATTTTTTGCGTTTTGAATTTTGTGAACTTTTTTATATCAAGCTCCGCTGACAATTTTAATGTATAAAAAATGTGTAATCAAAATGTGTTTAAAAATTAAATGTTATAAAAAGGTTTTTATTTTTATATTTTATTTTTATTGACATCCAGCATCAGACATTCCCATCCATTACATCATATTCACACAAATCATATATCTATTGTCTGCCCTAAATGTCAAAATATTTTGTTTATATCCCACCCATACCACCCACCCCCCCCCCAAAAAAGAAAGAAACAACAAAAAAACAAAGTAATATCTACAAATACATCGATTAAAAGAATAAAGAAAAAAATAAAAGAAATAATAATACATTAATAATAATAATAATCAGAAATAAAATAAAATATAAACAGATACATACATATATATATATATATATATATATATATATATATATATATATATATATATATATATATATATATATATATATATATATACACACACACACACACACACATACATATATAAATATATATATATATATACATATATATACATACATACATATACACATATAGGGAGTAATCCCTTTTTTTTATTTTTTATTTTTTTAGCAGTACAATCACTAATTCGAAAAATTAAAGTCAGGTTTATGCGGCGTGAGATAGTTGACCCAATTTTCCCAGTATGAAGTAAATGTCTCCAATTTATAATGAATAAAGGCAGTTATCTTCTCCATTGTATATATGTCCATTGTTGTTTCCATCCATTGCTTCAAAGTTGGGCTCTCCTGGGGTATCCATTTCCTAGTAATGGTCTTTTTATAAGCCACCAGTAGGATATTCATTAAGTGTTTATCTTTCTTCAGCCAATCCTGAGGTACATGTCCAAAAAACAAAGTTGTACTTTCGAGGGGTATTTCACGTTTGAAAATATCCTGTAGAGATTGATGTATCTCTTTCCAATAGTCCTTTATGGTGGAGCAGTCCCAGAAAACATGGTAGTGATTTGCATTTGAATTCCCACAATTTCTCCAACAGGCAGGGGAGTTGTTATCATAGTGAGACTTCTGAGAAGGTGTAATAAAAAATCTCATCAAATTTTTTGACCAAAAAAATAAATAAAAAATTGGTGAAAAAGGTGTTTAAAAATCAGTGTATCAATATTTAGAGTAAAAAAAAACATCAGTGGGGGGGGGGGGGGGGGGCAGAAGCATATAATTTCAGGAATCACTTTTTTTTGATTGATTGAGACTTGTATTAGTAGATTGTACAGTATAGTACATATTCCGTACTACTGACCACTAAATGGTAACACCCGAATAAGTTTTTCAACTTGTTTAAGTCGGGGTCCACATAAATCAATTCAGGTAAATCAAGACTGAGGCAAACGATCCAGTCTTAGCACCAACCAATGAGACACTTAAGTATTTAGTTTTGAAGCAAAGAATATTTCAGCACTGATTTTTTTTTTTCACTTCAGTTTTTTTTCCACTGTGAATTTTAAAACACACACACTTTGCTCAGAAATGTGTGCATGAATGAAAATTTCAGCCCAATTTGATGTAAAACACTTAAATTACATACATTCAGTGTCCAAAGAAAGCGTTCTTGATTAACACACAAATTAACCTCCATAGAGAATGCAGAAGTGCGCGCGAACTGTATTTATGTTGATGTGTGTTTCCGCCCGGAGGATTGCACATAGCGCTTCGGATTGGCTGGCTCAACAGCCAATGATCTTAAACAACCAGCGGCAAAGCGGAAGTGGACCCAATGCAGCAATAATGGAAGGACTCTTCTGTAGTTACACGCTCACTGTGGAACTGTCACGCCAATTTTCTTCCCATCACAAAAACCTTCCTAACCCCCATTTACTTCCGGGGTCATTTCCGCTTACGTCAGTTCCTCTTACTTACGTCATGTCCTCTCACGTCATTGCCAGCGATCGATAAATCCAAATCTCCTGAAAATGGTGGTGTCACTGGATGATATTCGTCTTTATCTGTCCCAGGGGACTTATGTCAAACACCAGCAGGCTAAGCAACATTTCAAGCGGAGTGTTAGGGCCGCTGCTGCGAACTTCTGTCTTCGCGGTAACGTGCAAAAAATATTAATTAATATATAATACTGTTAAATGTCTGTACTACTTTAAATCAACATTATTGTTGAAACCATTTCACTAATATTAATTAATATATAATACTGTTAAATGTCTGTAGTTTAAATCAACATTATTGTTGAAACATTTCAGTAATATTAATTAATATATAATGTTAAATGTCTGTACTTTAAATCAACATTATTGTTGATAATTCAGACGTTTTGTTAACGCTGTATTATAAAAAAGAGTCAAACGAAGTGCTATCGATCGCTGTCAATGACGTAAGAGGAACTGACGTAAGCGAAAATGACCCCGGAAGTAAATGGGGTTTAGGAAGGTTTTTGTGATGGGAAGAAAATTGGCGTGACAGAACCGACATGTTGACTTCTTTGTTTTAAGAGCTTACTTCGGACTTAAACAATGGCTACTTTAGTCCTGGACAACGGAGCCTACACGGCAAAAATAGGATACAGTTCGCAGAACGTTAGGTGAGTTTCCCCTCATCTAATGCTTCTGTTACTCTTTCTTTGTTTTCTCCTGTTAGCAGAATTTTAAAAAGCCAAACAAAATACAGTGACAGCTATTTTAATAGTAGCTGACAGAAACACCCATGCTAGAAAGGATAATGCATGGGTGTAAAAAAAAATTAACTAACGTTGAACGATTTGGGGGTGCAATGTGTGAACTGTCCAGCAGAATGCGCTATTTACAAGAGCAAACTACAAGTGTTCACAAATTACACAGAACAATAATTATGATGAACATCTTGAACCCTTTTTGCCATCCATACATTTTCTACCGCTTGTCCCTTTTGGTGTAGCGGGGGGTGCTGGAGCCTATCTCAGCTGCATTCGGGCGGAAGGCGTGGTACACCCTGGACAAGTCGCCACTTCATCGCAGGGCCAACACAGATAGACAACATTCACACTCACATTCACACACTAGGGCCAATTTAGTGTTGCAAATCAACCTATCCCCAGGTGCATGTCTTTGGAGGTGGGAGGAAGCCGGAGTACCCGGAGGGAACCCACGCAGTCACGGGGAGAACATGCAAACTCCACACAGGACCTTTGTATTGTGAGGCACATACACTAACCCCCTGTTCCACCGTGCTGCCGAACCCTTTTTTGTTTAGATACAAATTATTTATGTATTTAATATTTGTTTACTTACTATGGTATATTATTTATTTACTATTTATTTATTCAATGTTCTGTTAAAGAGAACAAGGAAATGGGATAAAATTGCTATAGTATGAAAAGGGGCAGAATTAAATAAGCTCAGCTTCTTTCTACTCCTTTTCCGACGTGCTGTAATGAAACAACTGGAAATATGTGATGCATTACATTGTATTGTATGCATGTGCGAAATAAACTGAACTGAACTAATGTTGACATAAATTGCAATTATTTTGTCGTCCTCTCTGTTAGCGTCATTCACAACTGTCAGTTTCGTTCCAAAACGTCCCGAATGAAGACCTTCACTGCCAGTCAGCTGGATGAGATCAAAGATCCTTCCGGTCTTTTCTACATCCTGCCCTTCCAGAAGGTGACATCTTGACTCCAATCACATGTCACACTTATAAATTGGAGTTGTTGCTGCTGCCTTAACACATGTCTCTCATGCTCAGGGTTACCTGGTCAACTGGGACGTCCAGAGGAAAGTTTGGGATCACCTGTTTGGAAAGGAGATGTTCAAGGTAGACAAAGACCGCCATGTCTGCTTAAGAAATGGGGTTTATGGCTCTTTGAAGGGACCCAAATCTTGAGGAGTTGTTCCTTTCAAAGAGCCTTTCAAAAGACTGACTTGTTTTTATAGGGTTTTTTTCAAGTACCACCTAAGAAAACGCTTGACTCTCCAAATACCACAATAATAACCCAAATTAAAGTACAGTAGTGTGGTCTGCCTAAGTATTCATTAACAACAAGGCAGAAGTTTTATTTAACATGTATTTATAATATTTTTGGCCAGTGTAACATTACAGTTTGAACAGTAACACTATTTGAATATAGGAAAATAAAACACTGTACTTTAATCAACTAATTATTTGGTGTACCAAGAGATGGAGCCCACATTCCACTGTTTGAGAATGACTGAGTTATACGATTCGATGTAGATTTACACAAATATTCTCTATTGGTGGGAATTATTCCTAATGATTGGCTATAATTTTTGTTGTTGTTTTCATATATAATATTTCATCAAACGGTGCCATATTTCCATGCTTTGACAGTAACATCACTACTTTGAATTTCCCCTCACCTAAAAAATTGTATAGTATATGTTAAAAAAAACAAAAAACATAATAAGTACGAAATGCAATAATGAATATAAAAAGTATAAATAAAACTACAATAAAAATTGGGACAAAATGAAAATGTGAGTACAAAATTGTACTTCCACCCTTTAGAATAATGAACCCGAAAAGTGAATCCAAAAATAAAAAATTATTATAATTAAAAATAATGATGAAAAAATATATACTATTTTTATATTTAAAATATATCCATCAATCCATCCACTTTTTTTTTTTAAGTTTATCCAAATGCTGCTAAGTTTGCTTTAGCACTTAGTCATTTTCTAGTTCAGTTAGAAGTCAGGTGGCATATGTGCAGTGTGGGCAATTGCAGACGCTAAATCTGCATGTCCATAGAAACGACTCCAAAACAAACGGCTCACAACTGGGAATCGGTTCTCATCGTTCACTTAAAAGAGCCGTTCACAAGACTCGTTTAATTTGCGAACGTCACAACTCTAGTCTGCTTTACTTTCCCTCTCTTGCCGCAGCTCATCTTCCCGCTGTGTGTTTGCAGGTGGACTTTGCCGACACAAGCGTGGTTATCACCGAGCCCTACTTCAACTTCACTTCCATCCAGGAGTCCATGAACGAGATCCTCTTTGAGGAGTACCAGTTCCAGTCGGCTGTCAGGATCAACGGTGAGTCGCTAGCTAGCCAAACCTAGCTTGTAGCTTAAGCTCACTGCGCGTGTGTGGCTTTTCAGCGGGTTCTCTGAGTGCTCGTCACTACTTCCACACCAGACCATCTCAAATTTGCTGCCTGCTTGTCGACAGTGGCTTCTCCTTCACCCACATCGCCCCGTACTGTCGCGGCAGCAAAATGAAGGACGCCATCTGCAGGTCACAAGCTGCACTGATCTAATTGTTGCTTTCTTTTTGATGATGATGATGATGATGCTCTCTTCATGTAGGATCAGCATAGGAGGAAAGCTACTGACCAATCACCTCAAAGAAATAATTTCTTATCGGTAGGCCCGCCTTCTCATTTACATTACCAAAGACTGTCAGAAAGTTCAACAAACTTCTCACTGTATCCTTCGTGTGTGTGTGTGTGTGTGTGTGTGTGTGTGTGTGTGTGTGTGTGTGTGTGTGTGTGTGTGTGTGTGTGTGTGTGTGTGTGTGTGTGTGTGTGTGTGTGTGTGTGTGTGTGTGTGTGTGTGTGTGTGTGTGTGTGTGTGTGTGTGTGTGCGCGCCACGCGCACAGCCAGCTGCATGTGATGGATGAGACGCATGTGATCAACCAGGTGAAAGAAGATGTGTGCTACGTGTCCCGGGACTTCTACAAGGACATGGCCATCGCACAGTAAGACTTATCTGACTGACCGGTTGGTAAGCGCCATTAGAGGCGTGTGGGCGGGGCCGGAACTCATCCTTTGTTTTTGTGTGCGTCACATATGCGTGGAAGCTGATAGTAAAAAAATGCTTTGGTAATGATGTAGGCCTGGGCCAGTGAAACAAGATCAACATATATCGCAATAGACATGTAATTAATACAAAAAAATAATGCATTTGATAAAACGTTCAATATATAACATTTTTTTGGGCCGGAAGAAACCGGAAGTTACGAAGCAAGGTTGCATGAACAAAGGCACTCGCTTTCTGGTACCTGAACAAAGCAGGAAGTTATCACTGATCAGTGGGAGGGACAAGCTAACAGCCAATCAGGTAAAGGTAGCAACAATCAAGTTGGTTGCGCCATCTTGCTGTCTTGCGGTTGATTTTAAAAATGAGTGCTGCAGAGAGCAAAGAAATTGTTGATAAAACAGGAAAAGTCACCTCGACAGTATGGCAGTTTTTTGGATCTTTTTAAACGGACTGTAGTCCTTAGCAGCGCTCACCACTTTTCTTTTTAACCCTTGTTCGTTTCTTATTCGGGTGTATGGAAACAACAGGTAGAAACTGAAGTGCAAGACTTTATAAATAAAATCCATCCATCTTCTTCCGCTTGTCCGAAGTCGGTTCGCGGGGGCAGCAGCCTAAGCAATGAAGCCCAGACTTCCCTCACCCCAGCTACCTTGTCCAGCTCTTCCCGGAGGATCCCGGGGCGTTCTCAGGCCAGCTGGGAGACATTGTCTCTCCACCATGTCCTGGGTCTTCCCCGTGGTCGCGTACCAGTCGGATGCGCCCGAAACACCTCCCCAAAGACCACCACCCGACGGAGGAAACTAATTTCAGCCGCTTGGACCCGTGATCTTGTCTTTTCGGTCATAATCCAAATCTCATGACCATAGATGAGGAGAGGGACTTCGATAGATCGACCGGTAAATTGAGAGCTTTGCCTTCCGGCTCAGCTCCTTCTTCACCACGACGGATCGATACTGGGTCCAGATCACTGCAGACGCCACACTGATCTGCCTGTCGATCTTACAATCCACTTCTCCCTCACTCGTGAACAAGACCCTGAGGTATTTGAACTTGGAGCAGGATCTCCTCCCCAACCCGGAGAAGGCACTCCCCCCTTTTCCAAGTGAGAACCATGGACTCGGACTTGGAAGTGCTGATTTTCATCCCAGTCACTTCTCACTCAGCTGCGAACCGATCCAGTGAGAGCTGAAGATCCTGGCCAGATGAAGCCAGCAGGACTACATAATCCTCCACTCACCAAACCAAATCCGCTCAACGCCCTGACTGCGCCTAGAAATTCTGTCCATAAAAGTTGTTAACAGAATCAGTGACAATGGTCCTACCCTCACTGGAAAGGGGTCCGACTTACTGCCGGCAATGCGGACCAAGCTCGGACACTGATTGTACAGGGAGCTAACCGCCACAATCAGACGGTCCGATACGCCATACTCTCTGAGCACTCCCCACAGGACTTCCCGAGGGACACGGTCGAATCCCTTTCCCAAGTCCACAAAACACATGTAGACTGGTTGGGAAAACTCCCATGCACCCTGAAGGACCCTGCTGAGAGTAAAGAGTTGGACCACAGTTCCACGACCACGACGAAAACCACACTGTTCCTCCTGAATCCGAGGTTCCACTAGCCTCCTTTCCAGTAAACCTGAATAGACCTTACCGGAAAGGCTGGGGAGTGTGATCCCACGATAGTTGGAACACACCCTCCGGTTCCCCTTTTTGAATAGACAAACCACCATCCCAGTCTGCCAATCCAGAGGCACCGCCCCCGATGTACATGCAATGCTGCCGAGTCTTGTCAACCACGACAACCCCACAGCATCCAAAGCCTTAAGGAACTCCGGGCGGATCTCATCCACTCCTGGGGCCTTGCCACCGAGGAGCTTCTTGACTACCTCGGCAACCTCAGCCCCAGAAAAAAGAGAGCCCACCACAGACTATAAGTATAAATGAAATAAATTATAAAATATAACAAATGTGCTACTTTAAAATAATAGTAGTTTGGTGCAATAATATTTAAATAATAATTACTGAATAACATAAATTAATTTCCATACTTAAATAAGAATAACAGACCATATTAAATGTTACACAGCTGTAACTTCCTGGCACTATACCTGCAAAAAAGAGTTCTTCTCAGGCTTCTCTGTTTACATTTTCACACTTTGCACTATTTTGTTACACTTAATTAAGCATTTCTTACATATTCCTAATTTTTGCACCTTCATTTTAAGAGCTTATTGTTAAGTGTTCAATGTGGTTTTAGAATTTAGTGTACATTGATTGTTTGAATGTTTTCCATGCTAGTGTTGACATTTCCTTTCCTTTACGCCTAGATAGCTGAGGGGATTATATTCACAAGAAGGTTACATTTTAAGTAAAAATGTTTACATGATTTAATATGTTATTCTCACGGTCCTTATTATAATAATGTGTCCTTCCAGGCTGAAGGGACATGACAACACTGTCATGAGGGATTATGTCCTTCCTGACTTCAGCACCATCAAGAAAGGATTCTGCAAGGTCAGCATTTTATATCTATCTTGTCAAGACACAATACTATAGAAATTAAACATTAGTATACTTTAGAGTAGTCAGTGTAACGCTTGTATGGCTACAGTAGCTTCCTTATAATGGTGGAAAACTTACATGCAGTCTGCTTCACAATGTCGCAGTACATGTAGGAAGGAATCTCTTCGCCAACGAACCGCAGTTCCCCAGTGCCAGCATCACTCGTGCAACCACAGACTGTGATGCTATCACTACAATCCCAATGCTTGACTGTAGGCAAGACAAGGTCATGTCATCAGGGACCATTCCCATGTCTAATAAACACATCTAATGCAGTGAGACCTAACTCCATACACAGTAACAATCAATTAATTCCATGAGAAAGTGTCTCCAAATGTTTGACTCAAATTTATTTAAAAAAAAAAAAAAAGAAAGCGAACTTGGAAATACTTTATCCCAAAGTAGGGGATCATACCCTCCTTTACACCGTCACAGTACACATTGGAATAAATCTTTCCTTCAATGAACCGCAGCTCCAGGTGCCAGCAGCATTCGTGCCCCAGACCGTGACGCTACCATCCCCATTGTTGACTGTAATCAAGACACAATTATTCTACTACCTACTTGTTTTGCCAGATATTTACACAATTATGGCTGTGCTATACAAGCTGTACATTGACTACTATATAAAGTGTATATACAAGTATATGATCTACTGCACAGTATTGTCCCTTGACAAAACAAAATTGTTAAAATGTGACGGGTGTGCTCACTTTTGTGACATAGTGTACTCTATGTAATTTCTTCTCTTCCAGCCAGCTGAGCAGGTAGTCCTGAGTGGGAAGTACAAGACTGGAGAGCAGATCCTCAGGTTGGCCAACGAGCGGTTTGCCGTTCCCGAGATGCTCCTCCACCCATCGGACATTGGTCTCCAGGAGATGGGCATTCCAGAGACCATTGTGCACTCTGTCCAGTCGTTGCCGGAAGGTCTAAATTTCAATTCAGACTTTAATTCCTCGTTATTCACCGAGGCAGAAACAAGCTTGTTCCATTGTGATGGTAGCAGGTGTTGACACATGTGCTTCTGTGCAGACATGCAGCCTCACATGTACAACAACATCATCCTGACCGGAGGCAACACCTTGTTTCCGGGCTTCAGGGAGCGACTGGAAGCTGAACTTCGCTCTCTGGTTCCCACTCACTTCCCCGTTTCGGTCACGCTTCCCGACAAGTGAGTTGCACTTGGCGTCCTCTGTACTCTTGTCTTTTTGTGCGTGCAATGACGTGGTCCTCTTGTGTCACAGTCCCATCACATACTCGTGGGAAGGAGGGAAGTTACTGGCACAAGATCCCGATTACGAAGAGATAGTGGTCACACGAGACGACTACGAGGAGAACGGACATTTTATCTGTGAAGAAAAGTTTGACATCTAAACGACCTACATAACTAAGCAACTTTTAATTAATTTGTTTTCACTTTTTTATTTTACATTGTATGTTAATTACAGCGTTTATATTAATATTGTGTCAGTGTTCACTGCCTGACAGAAAATGTTTCAACAACTGCATGAACAAATGTGACTTCTAAGAAAAGTTGGACCTGTGAATGACCAACACAACAAAACTGTGGATTAAATTTGTTTTGTAGATTTTTTTTATTTTTTTTTACTTTTGATTTTACAATGTCTAAGGTTAATTACAGTGTTTACATCAGTAGTGTATCAGTGAGGTCAAAATAGAATGCCTGTTTACTGCCTGACTAATATTTTTAAACACTATAAACAAATTTGACTTCTAAAATATGAACCTAATAAAGAATTATTATTAGCAGACAATACACTTAAATGAGCATTCCAGGAATAAATATATGGGGATGGATTAATTCTGAAAATGTTGACAACGTTTAGAAGGTTTGTTTCTGGGGTCCTTCGCGTGGCGGGATTGACTGCTAACTAGCTTAGCCGTGAGTGTTGTGTTTCTGAAACTATTGCTGAGTATGTTCGCTTAGAGCACCGAACCCAGAGGAGTTTTATCATCACTAAGACAGAGTAGAACCCACAAAAACTACAAAGAATCAAGTAATTATAATTTTCGAGTTTAAGATTTATGAGCACATTTGGCTGCTCGTGCTAAGCCACCGCTAACGTTAGCCGCCTAGCTGACCACACTGAAAAAATGTCTACTGGCAAAAGAATGAGGAAAAGAAAGCTTACAGACGAACATTCTGACAAAGTATTCGATTTTTCTCCTGACGTGACGAAGAATGGTCTTAGTGGTTCTGAAGACGACCTCAGGAAAGGTAAACGCAGTTTTAGCAACTGCTACAAAAACCTGCTAATTGAAACAGTTTTTTTCTCCATAAAGGCAATGAAACTGTAAGTGTGGACAAATCTTCAAAGAAAAGACTCTCTGCTGACTTTAAAGAAGACGATGCAGCATCTGCTGTTGTTGGGTATTTACAAAACATTATTTTTTGCACATATGTGTCATATTTCCTCATATTTGCAGTTAATAATGTGGTTTTGTGCGTGTGTGTAGGAATGAAGTTCATTCCATGTTGGAGCGCTTTGGAGGTACTGTACATTTTATTAATATTAAGCTTTCCAGAGCACTCAAGAAAACTAATTCAATAAGTAAAATATGTAAAACACAAGTAGAATACCGGTAGTTTATTTTGTGAAATGAGTCGAAGGTGTGTTATTATTAAGATATCAGGATGAACACATAGACAGAAGAGGCTTATACAGAGTTTCGGTCATTAAAAGCCTTGAAAGTCATTACATGGATTTTACGAAAATAAGACATTTAATGCCATTAAAAACATTACGCTCAATGCCTGGAGGTATTAAAAAAATTCATACAATTGTGAGTCTGGGATGATATTCAATAAGTCAATAAATCGGACCATAAATGAAAATGAACTCAATAACCTAGAACATTGATAAATTGCTACGTCTTTGTCTCTGGCTTTCAAATTGGATACGGGAGGGCTCACTCTGTGCCTCGCTCTCAGCACTTGAGCAGATTTATGCGGCAGTAGAATTAAATGAACAAAGTGAGCCTCTTGTCAGTCATTCACAATCTTTGTTTCGGTAGCCGCAGGCGGGACTTACTTGCATTTCTCTTCCACAAGGTTTCTTGTCTTTTTAGCAGTGGTAGCTACACTTACTGTATTTTCCGGACCATAGGTCGCACCGGATTATAAGGCACACAGCCGATGAATGGTCTATTTTTTAAAATCTTTTTTCATATATTAGGCGCAGCGGATTATACGGCGCATTAAAGGAGTCATATTTATTTATTTTTTCTAAATTGAAAACACTTCCTGGTGGTCTACATAACATGTAATGGTGGTTCTTTGGTGAAAATGTTGCATATATTATTTTTGACAGATCATCTTCCAGCCGCTTTCTGACAGTCGCATCCGGATGCGCCATTTTGTGGGCGGTCTTGTTTATGTGACTCACCTTCGGCAGCGTCTTCTCCCCGCCATCTTTGTTGTAGTGGTGTAGCATGCAAGGACGGGAGTGGAAGAAGTGTCAAAAGATGGAGCTAACTGTTTTAATGACATTCAGACTTTACTTAAATCAATAACGGAGCAGCATCTCCTCATCCGGAAACAACAACACAGGAAATGTGTCCCGTGAAAAACTGTCCGACCGGAACTGTAATAACCAAAGTTCCTTGGGTGAATAATGTAAACTCACTACACTGGTATGTTTTAGCGCTTTCATGGCGAGTTTACTGACAGATATAAGTAAGAACTTTACACTATATTAGAAATGGCAACAGTGGGAGATGAATGTCACATAACAAGAAGATAGAGGAAAAAAAAGAAGCTAATCGACTCGCGGACGCGCACAATTTTTCAGGACTTCTACAGATCACAAATGCAGACCAGCAGGTACCAGAAGGTAAGAAAAGTTGATTTTGCATAATATTGTGAAACAAAATGCCAGATAATATCTCTTCCCTTAAACACACACCGTAATAATACTCGTATGTTTAATGCTCCGACAATAATTCAAGCAGTGCGGCTTCATAGCTTACCAAAGTCGTAGTAAAACATTTTGATATGTTTTTGAGCGCCATGTGTAATGTTCTATGTTTTCAATGGAACATTTAACATTTTGGTGTTGTTTACTTGAGACATATTGCAATCATAGTGCTGTCTACACTTATTTCTTACGTTTGCCATCTACTTGTCACACTTATCATTACACCATGTACCAAATAAAACAGCTTAGAGGTGAGTAAGCTCAACCAAACTTATTCCTTACATTAGGCGCACCGTGTTACAAGGCGCACTGTCGAGTTGTGAGAAAAAAAAAAAGATTTTAAGTGCACCTTATAATCCGGAAAATACGGTACTTTAATGTTGGAGCTAGAACTAATGATTTTAATAAAACGGTCACTTTTAAAATACACATAGCTTCGAAACCGTAGAAGACGTTCGCGAAGGTGGGCTGTGTGAACCCTCGGATATGATGTCAGAAGAAGCTGAGCAATCACAGCTTTTTTTTCGAACTTTATTTCGACAACAATATCCATCTATCCATTTTCTACCGCGTGTACGTATACATAAAATTCCAACAATTAGAACATACAAGTAAACATGTCACCATACATTTTCCACAATATCAGTTGTACATAGAAACCTTTTTTTCCCAATAATTTTCAAACAGTAATTAGGAAATTGAAACAAATCTACCATAAAGGAAAGAATACACAAAATAAACATGAAAAATGTGCAAGAGACAACAAACCAAAATAGGGAGAAAAGCATTATATTGAAATTTGTATATATTTTTTATATTTTGTAGACTTTCTAATGTCTTTCAGCATGACCTTCATTTTGTAAGTGGCATTAAAAAGCATTTCATTAAATGGGTTGGCACTCTGCGATGAGGTGGCGACTTGTCCAGGGTGTACCCCGCCTTCCGCCCAAGTGCAGCTGGTATAGGCTCCGGCACTCCCACGACCCCGAGAGAGACAAGCGGTAGAAAATAGATGGATGGTTGCTGAAAACTGTAGAAACCTTGTTATTGGACACACACATTTGTAACATAGTTGTTGTTTGTCTAGCTGACATCAGTAAGGTGATGCAGGCCAAGAGAAAGCGTTTGGAATGTCTGACCAAGACATACATGAGTGGAAGTCAGCAGAAACTGGAGCAACTCTGGGCCACCTACCACAGCCAGAGGTACGGATCCACACACCTGTAAGATCTAGCAGAGATGTGTGCACACACTTGCTTACCTCCGTACTTGTGTGTGTGTGCATGTGCAGGCAGAAGATGACTCAGGATTACTCACAGCAGGTGTCAACGGTCCTTCAGCAGTGGGAGACAGAAGCGCAGCGGGTGGAGGAGCAGGAGGAGAAGCTCAACGTTGGTCATCAATGCTAATAACACACTACCACATGCCGTCAATCATGACATGAAACCACCACGTCTTGTTTTTCCATTTTCAGAATCTGCTCAGACAGCAACAGAAGCTCCTTCAGCAGACCAAAGTTTTTCAGAACCAGAAACTGACGGCCGTCCGGGAGCTCTATGAGCAGTTTGTCAAGGTTGAAAGATGAAAGGATTACCAACAAAAAGTCATGTATGTTATTTGTTAATGAGTGCATGTGTGCCCAGAACATGGCAGATATGGAGAAGAGCCAAGAGGGTTTCATGCAGGGGGCGCAACAGGTGCTGAGAAAGGAGATGGCCACCTTGCAGAAGAAGATTCTCATGGACACGGTAAGCGAGCATGGGAGGAAGCAAATAACACAATATACCTTTGTAATGCAGACTGTTGTTCCCTTTTGGAGGTAAGTTGCTGATTATGTATTTGTGTAATGACCAAGGTGTGGCCTAAGGAGGTCAAAATCACTTACACACATTTACTCGGCTAGCACTGCATCTATCTTAATAATACTTTTTGGATAAATAAGGCAAGAGAAATGGTGATGATGTTGTGTCTTGTTTCCGCAGCAACAACAGGAAATGGCCTCCGTACGCAAGTCGCTGCAGAGCATGCTCTTCTAGCTTGCCATGATTGTGCTGTTAATGTGTTTGTCTTCTTCGGCTTATGAACCCCTTCAATATGTTATGAAATACATACAATTTTTATTTGATGAGCTTGAATAGACCATGCTGTCTACCTCTGGGTAGCACTGTGTTCAAAGTGTTTTGAAAAATATTTCAAAATGAGAAGTTGGACTAAAGAAAATAGTTCTGTTCAAAGGAATTGGAAAAACAGTTGGAAATGAAAAGTCTGGACTACAGAAAATAGTTATCTGTAAATTAAATTAAGAATAAATGTTTCTCTACATCCTCATTTGCATCTTTTTATTCCAATCCTGCTGACTGATCTTTATTTCTTCATTGCCTTTTTATGATTTTTTTTAACTAGTTATAAGATGCACTCGAGCCCCTCCAAACTCCTTTCAGTGCGTTATCCAACATATAAATATTTGTGTCATGTGTGATTAAATATAAACAATTATTATTAACATTTTAACACAACGCCTCTCAAGATTTTAAATGTTAGCGAGTAAAAGGATAATACCAATCAGAATCAGAATAGTTTTTATTGCCATTGTTTGAGAACGGGTTCACAAAGTAGGAATTAACACATATAACATACGAATATAACAGGCTGGATCATTCTTTAAGGTTATAGACAGGCATTGATTGATTGATTGATTGAAACTTTTATTAGTAGATTGCACAGTACAGTACATATTCTGTACAATTAACCACTAAACGGTAACACCCGAATAAGTTTTTCAACTTGTTTAAGTCGGGGTCCACGTTAATCAATTAAACGTTAATCACATTCAAGTGTCGCGCACTTACAAACTTAAATTAATTTGGCTTCGTTATTTTCAGTTTGTTTTATTTTATTTTTTTAACTGTCAATGTATTTGAGTTAAATTTGTTTAACGGGAATCAGGGTTTGTTTTCACATTTTAGAAATGGCTAACACCGAAAGTTACCTAACACACTTCACGTTAGGTTTTTTTTCCAACATTTAAATATTTCAATGACGTGTGATTAAATATAAACGTTTGTTATTATCAATTCATAATTTAAATGATTTAACACAACGCTTCTCAAGATTTAAACGTTAGCGAGTCAAGGTCCGTAATACCAAAATGATTATTCAGGCGGAATTATTCGTTAAGGTTATTGACGGACATATTTAAGAGTTGCGCACTTCCAAACCTAAACTAATTTGGTTTTGTTATTTTCTTAATTTGTTTTATATAATATTATTTTACTGTCAATGTATTATAGTTAATTCTGTTGAACGGGAATTAAAATGTGTTAACATTATAGACATTTCGGTTATTGTTGGGCTAATACCGGAAGTTACCTACCACACTTCCTGTCAGGACTGAGCCACCAACCATTTGCGTTTCGGTTATTTTTCAAGACGTTTTCTTCCAGAACACAACACGGTAATACATTGCTGTACTTTTGGTAAAGTCTTCACTTTAATATGTATTTATTGTAGTGTATATGGTATCAAATTGTAACTTCTTCTTTCACATCAGTATATTTCTCCTCTGTCGATGCTAACGCTGCTAGCACTATTTGTATTCATTGCATTTGTACATTGTTAGTACTTTTGTTATTAATTTGTATTGTGTAATCCAATGCGTAATGTAAGATGTTATCGTTGTCAGTCAGGAATGCGGGGTCGATACAATGGAACCTTCTATCGCGTCCGAACCCAGCAGTCCTGAAGAGCTTAACAAAGCTCGTTTTTTTGATCTCACCGTTGACCAGTGTGACTTGTCCATTCTCGTACCGGAGACCCCAAGGTACAAAAGTTATTCTAGCAAACCATCATCTGAATTTCCGAGTTGCGATCATATAGTCTCTAAATGCACTCTTTTTGAATCATGACCAGATATTCTAACTTGTCAAGTTCTCTCATGTGTTGTTCGTGTCAGCTCGCAGCTCCCCAAGCGCAGGAGGAGATGTACACGACATGAAGAGGAAGCATTTAGCCCGGTAAGTCCAACGTTCCATCGCCTCGCTGCCTGACCTCTGACCTTGTATCTCTGCGTACATAGGTAACGACGCGGCGCTCAGTGGACCGAGCAGAACGTTCCGATGGGCCGTCCAAGCGCAGGAGGCTATCTAAGGCGAAGTCGGGGCGGAACTTTGGCTTTGTGCCCGCCTCCTCTTTGGGTCTATTTCCTGCGGGCAGCTGGTTTGACGCTTCGTCCAGTTCCTCGTCTTCGTCCTCGTCGCCCTCTTCATTCCTCACGTTAGAACAGGATGAAGAGGCGGGGCTGATGGTGGCAACGGCGACAATGCGGCCTTCGAGTGGTCGCGACTCGTTGTCCTTCCTGACGGCAGAGGAGAGGAGGTGGCTGAGCGGCGAGCAGGCCGACGCCAGAACACTGGGTGGGATGACTGGCGCGAGGAAAGCAGATGAGGATGATGGCGGTTGCTTCACAAAGTGTTTGTTTGCTGTGCAGAGGCGTTGCCGGAAGTGGTCATCAGTGATGATGAGGACATGCCGATCCGCATGGCGCAGATGGAAGAAGATGAAGTGTTTGCCCGAAGCCTGCAGGTAGGCGGAGCCCTCTAGCATGACTTTTTTCCACAACAACCTTTTTTTTTTCTTATTTCCTGTTTGCATACGCAGGCACAGTATGACCAAGAGGAGGCGGAGTCACATCATCACTACCATCAGATGGTGAGCCTGCATTTTTCACTCTGCCACATTTACACGTGCCTGACTCTTCCCTGTCCTCACAGCAGCATCACATGCACGCCGACGCCACCTGGACGCCACATCTGCTGGCGGCAGCCATGTCCCCGCTAGCCAACCTGGGACAAGGTAAGACGACCGCTCTGCTACAGTGATCGGCAGTGGCGCTTAATGTCCGAGTGATGTCTGCATGCAGGTGGTGTCCGTCGCCAGCCCAGACGGGGGCGGGGCCGAAGGAGGGACACGCCACCTCTGTCAGACGACCCCACGGCGAATGACTACGAGGTGAGTCAAGCACGGTCGATTCTTCAACCCGCCGCCGCTACCATCTTGGCATCCCTAGGCCCTGCTGGAATTTGAAGAGCGCCAAGGCGCCGTCGTGTCCAAGAAGATGACCCGCTCCGAGATCCAGAGGTTCCCTGTCAAGTCCTTCCAGAGCGGAGGCGGGAACACACAGTAAGTGGCGTGGCGAGTCACTGCTGCTCGCCTGTGTCAGCTGGCTTGTCACGGTAACGCTTTGATTGGCAGGTGCCAGATCTGCTTCTGCGACTACGACCAGGGCGACAAACTGAGGATGCTGCCTTGTTTCCACGACTACCACGTTCCCTGTATCGACCGATGGCTCAAGGTAATACCTGACCCTCTGCTGGTTGTCTAGCAACAGATGACTGTTGCTAATTAGCAGCTTATTTCTTGCTGACAGGACAACACCACCTGCCCCATTTGCAGGGTCAACCTGGCTGACGACGACATCGTGCACCAATAATACCTGACCACCTTTTGTTGTTAGTTAGTGACTTGTCACTCTTGTTTTAATAAAATAAGAATAAAAAAAAACAACTATTTCCATCAGCTTCTTGGTAAGCCGTCATCATTTCACTAAACTTGATGAGCAGCCCACGTGGTTGTCTCACGGCTGATGATCACATGACAAACATAATGGAACTGCTTCTTTTATTTCATGAAACAAACTGGTTGTTTTTGTGTCATGACTCATCACGGTTATCTATCAAAGTTTCCAGTCTTTCCACAGGTGTATGCTGGGACTTAGATGGTCCTCGTGCACCGGGTCAGCTTGTTGTCATGGCGATCGGCCCATTAGAAGTTGGTCTTGAGACGGCGGTTCTCCTCCTTCAGGCGCTCAATCTCCACCACAAGGGACTCGTTAAGCGAGTACTTCTCAATGAGGCCGTGGATCTCATTCTGCAAAACGTGAGGTCTTGTGATTCTCTACCTGGTCACATTATCTTTTTTTTTTTCACGACATGGGCTTCTTACCAGCTGGACATAAAAGTGGCGAACCATCTCCACCTGCAGGTTGACGATATCTTGGTGACATGCGTCTCTGCGCAGAAAGAGAGAGAGGTGGCACATTGTGTATGAAGCGCGACAATGTCAAAGTTCAATGGCTGACCTGAAGTCCTCCAGAGTGTCATGGATCATGCGCTGGATGAAGTGGATCTGCAGGGAAGTGAGGGGTGCGGCTCCACCCTGCGCCGCCACCTGAGCAATGTCGGCCGTAAGCGCTGCTGCCGTGGACAAACCTAAACACAGTAAAACACCTGTCATGGCTGCTGACTAAGCCCCGCCTACTGACGATCCTTACCCGCAGTCGGGTTGGGGGGAGCTCTGTGGAAAGGCGAATCATAGTCCAGTTGCGTTTGAACACTGTTGGCTCTGCTGAGGCCAGGCTCTGGGGTGAAGAAGGGAGCGGCTGACTGGCAAAGATTTGGCTGCTGGGATGAGATGGGCGGGGTCTGATTCTCCCCCTCCAGACTGGAGCTGCTGGTTTTGTCAGTCTGGCAGCAAAAAACCTTTGTTAAGATCTCACTCTTAGTAAATCTAGGTCAAAGGTCACAACCTTTCTGGGGTCACACACTTTGGCAGGCTCCTCTTTGATGGTGGGTGTCTGGCAGACGGACAGCGGGCTGTAGCACCGACCGGCTGAGGCCAACAACGGCGTCTTACGGAGCGAGCCGGAACCTGAGTCTGAAACACAACCTGTCCTGTTTACCTGATGTTGACCCCCTTATCATTGCAAATATTCAGATAACACTACAATTAATTTGTGCTATGTTTGTGCAGTAAACATTTTCACTGGTGCCATTACGGTTTTTAAGTTACTCAAAAATACATTTTCTGACAAGTAACATCATCCTGCCCCCCCACCATGTCCCATTCATTTGTGCTGCAAAATGTTTTGTCAAACTCAGCGATTCTCAAACTCTAGTGGTATGTCAAATAATCAAACTCTGTTCAAACTGTGTGGAATGTTAGCAGCCAAAAATATGAAATATACTTGTTAAATAAAACCTCTGCCTTGGTTTTAATAAATATTTAGGCCTACAACGCTACAGTATTTTAGTATTGGTCATTAGGATGGTACATGGAGAGCCAAGTGTTTTCTGAAGTGGTATTTGTTAAAAAAAGTTTGAGAACCACTCGTCAAACTATTATAGCTTTCATGTTATTTAGCATTGTATTTTTAATAACCAGCCCCGACCACCTTGTCCCATTTGTTTGTGCTACAAAAATGTTTTGTCCTAACTATTACAGTTTTTATGTTAATCTTTTATAATTTTAGTTTATTAATGTGTTATTTTTCATAACCACCCCAAACTTGTCCCCATTTGTTTGTGCTGCAAACATTTTTTTGTCTAACGCGCTAATAATGTTAAAAACTATGACGGACAAAAAAATTTTGCAGCCTAAACCAGGGGTGTCAAAGTTGTTTTCATTGAGGGCCACTTCGCAGTTATGGTTGCCCCCTCATAGGGGTTAGGGAAAAAATCGATTCAAATTCGAATCGCGATTCTCACGTTGTGCGATTCAGAATCGATTCTCATTTTTTAAAAATCCAACAAAACAATACACAACAATACCATAACAATGCAATCCAATTCCAAAACCAAACCCGACCCAGCAACACTCAGAACTGCAATAAACAGAGCAATTGAGAGGAGACACAAACACGACACAGAACAAACCAAAAGTAGTGAAACAAAAATGAATATTATCAACAACAGTATCAATATTAGTTACAATTTCAACATAGCAGTGATTAAAAATCCCTCATTGACATTATCATTAGACATTTATAAAAATTAAAAAAAAAGAACAATAGTGTCACAGTGGCTAACACTTGCATCGCATCTCATAAGCTTGACAACACACTGTCCAATATTTTCACAAAGATAAAATAAGTCATATTTTTGGTTCATTTAATAGTTAAAACAAATTTACATTATTGCAATCAGTTGATAAAACATTGTTCTTTACAATTATGAAAGCCTTTTACAAAAATCTACTACTCTGCTTGCATGTCAGCAGACTGGAGTAGATCCTGCTGAAATCCTATGTATTGAATGAATAGAGAATCCTTTTGAATCGGGAAAAAAATCGTTTTTGAATCGAGAATCTTGTTGAATTGAAAAAAATCGATTTTGAATCGAATCGTGACCCCAAGAATCAATATTGAATCGAATCGTAGGACACCCAAAGATTCACAGCCCTACGGGGCCCCTCAGAATGAATATTTTATATATATATATATATATATATATATATATATATATATATATATATAGATAGATATACGTATATAAAGCAGTGGGTTTTTTACAGCATATAAAAAAATTGAATAAATACAACTAATACAACTTTTTAGCAGTAAAATTCAAGCAACAGAGCTGCCAGTTGTTGGGGTTTTTTAACCGTAAAATCTTGTTTTAATGTTTTTTTTTTTTTAATGTTTTAGTATGTTGCTGTATATGGGAAAAACAGTACCAAAGTTGATTTTATGGTAAAAAAACAAAACAAAACTTACATTTATTGTCAATTTTACAGTCTACAATTTGATTGATAATTTGTTTTGAAATCATAAATCAAGCAGATATTTAGGTACAGTATTTACCCTTATTTTAACAAAAAATATTTTTGGGATACATGATAATATTTTGATTTTGATGATATTGAATTTTAAAAGATATGCAATTGCGTGCAGTACATGTTTTTTAATGTTAAAAGGGAAAGAACAAATATATTTAGTAAGAAAATATTAAGCATTTCATTAATGCATATTATTTCCAGGCTTTTGCTATGTTTGACACCTGTGGCCTAAACGTTTCGGACAAGTTGAAAAACTTTGACAATGTTTTTTGTCTGACCTTCTCTGACAGGAGAAAAGATGTCCAGACTGACGCGTCCCGACGCCTGAGGAGGACCCTCGCCTTCTCTGCTGGGCAAGGTTGCCGTGGAAACAGCAGCATTAACAGCACGCAAGTCTACACGAGGACTCAATTGAGCCGGTCCAAACGTCTCATCGGCGCCGGCCAGCTGCGTGTCTGCATCTGGACCGCATTGACAAGTGATTAAACGTCACTTTGACAAGATGTAAAATTCCCAAGCAGAGGTCAGACCTTCTCGGGCAGGAGAGAAAATGTCCAGACTGTTTCGTCCGACGCCGCTGAACTTCCCGGGAGGATGATCTTCCCCTTTCTGCCCGTCCGGCTCGCGACTGGCCACCTCGTCACCCCCTGCTGGGAACAAAACAGTTTGTAGATTAGCTCCGCCTCAAAGTATCATGTAGGCCAATTAGGACTAACCCGCACTGGTCTGCATTTGGGGGGAGGAGCTTGCGGGGAGGGCGGAGGCTATATTGCTGCTGCACACCCTGGAGGTGGATCTCTTACTATTGGAGACCCTGGATGATGTCATTTTGCTGGACTGACAGGAGGAGGAAGACGACAAGTGTCAACCTGGCACTGTCATGGCGTGGCGCGTGGGCTGGCGGCTACCTTGTGTCTGCTGCCGTTGCTCTGGAAACGCAGACAGGTGACGGAGGTCTTGTGTGCCACGGTGATCTTGGAGGGGGTGCTGCTGTTCCTCAGGTCATACTGGAAGATTTTACCCTGCGTCGACCCGACGACCAGACCAGAACCATCCGGAACAAAGTCCACTGAGGTCAGCGGACTTTCCACCCGTATGGTCCGCAGCACCCTGCGCAGACAAAAACACGCTCGGCATGAGCTTACTCGCAGCGTAGTACCAATTTCATCCACAAGGGTACAAAGAGTTCACACTTTTTGCTGGCGGTGTCGAAGCAGATGATCTTCTTGTCCAGACCCACGCTGGCCACCAGCAGGTCGCTGGCCGGAGAGAAGGTGATCCCTGTGGACGGCGCTTTATGCGCGCTGTCGAAGACCTGCAGCTCCTTTTGCGTGTTGGCGTCCCACAGGACCACCGTGCCACTGTCTGACACACTGCCCAGCAGGGCGCGCTTCAGTATGGACAGACGCAGGTCGTGGATGGGCTGAGGACCAAACATCCGTGAACAAGTGAAGAAGGGGGTGGTTGTGATTTGTTACAAATAGAGATCGACTAAACAACTGCATCAGTAGAAACAATATACACACGCATATTCCAGTATTGACTATTTAAAAAATAATAATTAGTTAAGTAGATAATAATAACTAGAGCTGTGAATCTTTGGGAACCCATGCATGATTCGATACAATCCTTGGGGGTAACGATCTGATTGAGAATTGATTCTCGATCTAATACTTTTTTAATAATATTCGGTGCCACTTATATGATTGATTATGTTCCTCCAAAAAATAGACAAACAGCTCTGATAAGTTTTTGTATCGTGTAAAAGTAAAACTGGATTTGGTAAATACAATTTTACCCAAACAATTAATAAAGTAAAATACAAAGAAGCCAACGAGAGAAGCATCCCCCTTTTTTCTTTTCTTAAGTAAAGCTGTACTGCAGATATGGGCATCGACATCAAAATATGATTTACCTGAGTCACAAATTGTTCCGTTTTTGTTTGTTTTTTATCGATTTTTTTTTATTTTTTAAATAAATAAATGTTTAAACCCTTAGTAATACCACTGCTCAAGCATCAGCCTGTTTGCCCAACATGAGAAAGTCACCTTTTTGCTGAAGTTTCCCCCCCCCCCAATTTATCGAAAGATTTAAAAAATTCTCATTGTAAATAATTCTCCCCAAATATGTTATGATATCTGACAGGTCATTTGTTTGAGTTCTTGTATGAATTGTTCTTCGGTCTGTTTGACCAATGCTTCCATTTTTTGCCGGGAATTCCAGGTTTTGTCTTTCTTTCCTGGAGCATGGGCTCATTGAATGAGCGCGGCGAGTTTAGTGTTCTGTGATCCAATCAAACAACACGACAGAGAAGGGTGGACATGAAGACAACAGAAAAAAATATCTCTGCCAAAAATCCAAACTTTGTTTTAATATGTTGACAAATATGAGTCTTATTATACAAGTAAACAAGAGCAGGCAGGAGCTCATTTCCACATACTTTCTGTAACAACCAGGAAAAAATTATGTCAGCCATCTTAAAAAATGTGTCAAAAGTAATGTATGTGAAGGAGACCAGAATTGTTTGTATTCAAATGTTCGCAATATTTTAGGGTTCCTCGCGAAGAAACTTGACAATGTATTTAATCCATTAACTGCTAAAAAAATGGATAAAACTGAATAGATGACAAGTTGTTATCATGTAGAAAAATTCCATATTTTAACCAATTTTCCAGGAGATTTCCTATATTTTCAAATGCAAATGTTGATGCTCCCTTTACACAAAGGTGTTTGTGAAACCCCCTGATGTTTTTTTGGTGCTAAATTAACCACATAAGCGCCGCATAAAATATTATGTCGCTACTGGTATAACGTTCCCCCTCCAAAAAGTTGAAAAAACATTTCAAAACCTTGTCCAGCTGTTTACTGACAAATACTATTAATGTTTGAATCAATTTTACTGCAAATAAATATTGGCTATCGGCCTCCTTGACTACTAATAATCGGTATCGGCCCTGAAAAAAACATATATGTCAATCTCTAGTTACAAACCTGTTGGTTGCCGTGCCCAAAGGCTTTGCTGGACAAGTTGGTGGTGAGACTGTGGATGACGAGATCTCCACTGGTGGATCCTGATGCGACAAAGCTGTCGTTGGTGTTGAAGGACACACACGTCACATCCTCCTTGTGCTCCTACACACACACCACAGTGTCAAGTCACGGTGTCAGCTCAGAAAGATGGAAGTCATGTGATACCAATAGGGAGCGGTGCAGTCTCTTGGTCTTCAGGTCCCAGATGTGGACGCAGTGGTCCAGACCTCCACTTGCAACAAACTGGGACGACGAGCTCAGACACACACGCACTTGTTTTTTCTGAAAGGACAGACAACGTCATCATTGTCACTGAACAAAAAAAAAAAGGCAACTCATGGGAACGTCTTATCACGTTGTCATCGTCCTCACCCCCTCAGCCAGCTCCAACAGCGGAACCGGAGTCGACTTGAGGCTGGAAAGGACCACTTTGTCACCACTGCTACTGGCACTGACTAAAAACTGGTCTGGATCACAAGGTTAAGGATCAAAAGAATAGACACTTTATGAATTAGTTGCAAGACAGATAAGGGGGTGTTTTTCTAATTCCATTTTGGCCTTTGGTCTGTTTTCATGAGGACCTTGACCACAAAGTGAGGGCACATCCGACTTATTAGTGATTCCCAGAGCCCAAAAAAAGTCTGCGGGCTATAGAGCGTTTTCTATTTGGGCTCCAGTACTATGGAATGCCCTCCCGGGAACAGTTAAAGATGATACTTCAGTAGAAGCTTTAAGTCCCATCTTAAAACTCATTTGTATACTCTAGCCTTTAAATAGACCCCCTTTTTAGACCAGTTGATCTGCCGTTTCTTTTCTTTTCTCCTCTGCCCCCCTCCCCCTTGTGGAGGGGGAGTTACACAGGTTCGGTGGCCATGGATGAAGTGCTGGCTGTCCAGAGTCGGGACCGGGGGTGGACCGCTCGCCTGTGCATCGGTTGGGGACATCTCTGCGCTGCCGACCTGTCTCCGCTCGGGACGGTTTCCTGCTGGCCCCACTATGAACTGGACTCTCATTATGTTGGATCCACTATGGGCTGGACTTTCGCTGATATGTTGGATCCACTATGGACTGGACTTTCACAATATTATGTCAGACCCACTTTACATCCATTGCTTTCGGTCTCCCCTAGAGGGGCGGGGGGGTGCTTACCCACATATGCGGTCCTCTCCAAGGTTTCTCAGTTTCTCATAGTCATTCACATCGACGTCCCACTGGGGTGAGTTTTTCCTTGCCCTTATGTGGGCTCTGTACCGAGGATGTCGTTGTGGCTTGTGCAGCTCTTTGAGACACTTGTGATTTAGGGCTATATAAATAAACATTGATTGATTGATTAGGGTGCTCTGAGGATACTGTTGGAGCTCCAGCAGGCTTGGGCCACCGGGTGGCTGGTGCTGTGCGGGTTAAAGTACTCCTGCAGTGCCATGGAAGCTGCATCCCAGATCTTGACAGAGTCCCCCGTGGACACCAGGCGCGTGACGACGTCGTCCATGACAACCACCTGGACAACATTGATGCTATAATTACACAATGCTGTCCATACCTTGGACATAGGTCCACTCTCGATTAATGTCATCCATCTACTAGTCGAACATTGTCATACATTTAAAAGATTTGACAAGACAAGACAAAAGAAAGTTGGATAGGTACATGAAATGTGTCGAAATACGTTTGTCGTCATCAACCTGAACAATATCATTTTGGCATTTTAACTTCCAGCGATAGAAAACATTGTCAACATTCTAGTGAAGTCAGAAAAACGACTATATTACGAAGTAAAAATAGACGGGAGCTAAGCTAACACGGTAGCAGCTAACTTTGCTAACTATTAGCCACCACACAGTAGACAAATTAGCGAGTCTTAAGTTAGCCACCAATGGCATAAAGCACTTAAACAACACCCAAGTCAAACTCAGTGGTCAACAAAACCCCAAAACTTCATAGGAATGAGTAAAAAAAAGTATACAACTTACCCTTCAAGACGATAACTAGTTGACAAGTTGTTGTCAAATATTCGGAGTGCAGCTGCCGCCAATACGGACGGCCAGGAGGGACAAACTTAATTCGAACAACACCCTGTTAATTATATTGTATTTCTTCTAAACTGAGTTTGGCCATTCTAAACTGTATTTAAAACAACTTAATGCATCTTTGTGAGGCGGCGAAGGCTTAGTAAATCAGCTGGGCTCTTCAAGTGGTGCACAGTGGACACTTCGTTAGGTACACGGTCAGTGTATGTCACTGGACTTTAATCATTAATAGAAATTTAAAAACAAACAAAAAAAGATACCTTTATTTGAATTTCTATTTAAAACGCAAAAAAAGAAAACACAAAACTATTTCTTTTTTTTTACGTCTAAAGGACGGACACCGGAAGTTTTATTTTCAAAGTAAAAGAAGGGATGTTACGGTACTGTCACGCCAAATGTCTTCCCTCTACAAAAACCTTCCCTCCCCCATTTACTTCCGTGGTCATGTTTCCTCTTACGTCATTGACAGCGATCGATAGCACTTCGGCTTTGACTGCCCGTCGCTGGAAGGATACTTCGTCTTTGACAGCTGCTGGAATCTGAAGAAATCAATTATTGTTTTTTTTGTACAGGCGCGAAACAGGACAGTCGCGTGTAGGTTAAGGACCCCCGGCAACTTTGTGATTTTATTGGACGCAGCCCCGGAAGTAAATGGGGGAGGGAAGGTTTTTGTAGAGGGAAGAAATTTGGCGTGACAGTACTAGGGATGGGCGATACCACACTTTTAGGATTCGATACGATACCGATACTTTTTCTTGCATTTTCATCGATACCGATACCATTAATTTCTTATTGGCAATTTTTGTCAGTCAAAAATATTATTACTATTATTATTTAAGACAAATCACAAGACAAATACAGACCATTTATACCACATGTACTATGGTCAATATATAATAAAAGTAAAATTAAAATAAATAACATAAATATGAAAAATAAATTAAATATTATATATAATAATAATTATTATATATTATATATAATAATAATTAGATATTAGGGCTTTCCAATTAACTGTCAAATCCGAATCGCAAGAAGCTGCAGTTATTTTTTAAAGTTTGTGATATAATTAGCAATTAATGAAATATGAAATAGGCTAATGTTTTCGAAATGTAAGAAATCATGTTACAGATTAAAACCAAAATCACATTCAATCATATATTTCAAGATTTTCTTGGAAAAAAAATAAAACTGTAATGCAAAGATGAAGAATCTCCAAATTGTATCTCTTTCTTATCTTGTTTTAAATACTCAAGCAATTTTCAACTAACAGTAAATTCCCCTGTGTGGAAATTATTTGAATTTAGGATAATCATTTAAACAAAAATATTCAGTAAAAAAATAAAATAAACAATGCCTGACACTGGATATGCCTGGCTGCATCGCTGTCGGCTGGCTCCCTCTCCAACTCCGCCCCTCCCCCTCCCTCCCCCTTCACCTGGAGGAAGATGCCTCTCTCTCTCTCTCCTCTCTCTCCCTTCACTTCTTCAACTTCAACAGCAATAACAACCAAGAACTTTTCTGGTCAGTACCACAACACAGCGGACTCTGATGCTCTTTTTGGTTCCAGTGGACTACACATCATCCACCTTAATGTGAACATCCTCTCTGGAGCCAAACTCGACCAAATCAGAGAAATGTTCCTCAACACGAAGGTAAAAATTTTGTGTTTCTCTGAAACCAAATTTGATCAAAGTATTTCTGACTCAGAGATAGAAATAGAAAACTTTTCGGTTATCAGAAAAGATAGGAATAAACACGGTGGGGGCGTTTGTATGTATATTCACCAAGTAATACAAATACATAACTCGCACCGATCTTAACCACAATGACCTGGAATCTGTGTGGGCGGAAATCAAATTTAAAAACGCTAAGCCGGTACTAATAGGGACTGTTTATAGACCCCCTAATCAGAGTGATTTCTATGGGGCTTTGGAAGAATGCTTGGCAGGGACAGACAACATGGAGAAAATTATAACTGGGGATCTGAACACAGATATTCAACGCAAAGATGCCCCTGTCTTCAGATCCTTCAGCAAGTTTTGTAATCTGCACAGTCTTTCCCAGCTAATAGCGCTACCTACAAGGGTGTGTGATTCCACCCAATCAACCATAGATCTCATTCTCACTTCAGACCGGCCTAAAATAAAAAATAGTGAGGTCATGATCTGTGGTCTTAGCGACCACTATCTAACCTTCTGCACCCGCAAAATAGCTAAACCCAAAACCAATGGCCACATAACAGCCCAATCCAGATCCCTCAAAAAATAATCCAATGACAATTTCAATTTAAAATCAGATGAGTGGGACTGGTCCCCTGTGCTCGCGAGCAACCTGGTCGATGTTGCTTGGGATCGCTTCAAAACGGCGTTCCTAAAGATACTAAATGACATGGCTCCCGTGAAAACAGTCAGGATCAAAGCCCGCTCGGAACCATGGATGAATCCGGACCTATTAGCTGCCATTAAAGACAGAGACAGAAAATACTCTGAATACCAAAAATGTAAAACAGAAGTAGATAAACAACCCAATAACATCAACCTCAAATTACTCCTTTCAACTCTCAAAAAGCAATGCAATAAATTAAGAAATAAGTCAACCAACCTGACTAAATCCTTTAAAAAAAATTACATTAATGACAAAATACAGGAAAACACAAATAAGCCACGTGAGCTCTGGAAAATTCTCAACAACCAGCTTCCTGGTTGCAGCCAGAAACTTAAAACAAGACTCACCAACATCAGCATCAAGGAGGGTGACTCCCTCATTACAGACAAAATGGAGGTAGCTAGCAGACTTAACATCTTTTTCACCAGCATAGCCGCAACTCTTGTCAACAAGCTGTCCCACCACTCTGGTCGCTTTGGTGTAGAACACATTAAAGCCTTCTACAGAAAGCTAGGAGTATCCAATGATGATTTCAAATTAGAAATGGTCACAGCTGATGAGGTGTTTAAAAAATTGAGCGCGCTCCACCCTAACAAGGCCACCGGCCTTGATAATATTCCCTCCAGATTCCTCAGGGACTCTGCCTCCATCATTGCCCCGATCATCACGCACATAATAAACCTATCAATTACACAAGGCCAAGTACCAAAAGATTTTAAGATAGCAAGAGTAACTCCCCTCTTTAAAAAAGGAAGCAAATTGGAACCTGGCAACTACCGACCTGTTTCTATTCTCAGCTCCATTTCGAAAGTAATGGAGAAAATAGTTTATGAACAGGTCGATAGTTACCTTGCCACTAATAAACTCATGTACAAATTCCAATCCGGCTTCAGAACTAACCACTCCACTGACACATGTCTTCTCTATCTGACCGACCACATCAAACATGAGGTGGACGCGGGCAAATACTGCGGCATGGTCATGCTGGACCTTCAGAAGGCCTTTGACACCGTTAACCACGCTATACTGTTGGATAAGCTCAGAGCAATCGGATTTAACAAAACCTCATGGAGCTGGATGCAATCTTACTTGGAGGGGAGGGAGCAGGTGGTAGAGGTGAACGGCACCGTGTCCCCCCCCCCTCTCGGTGAGCTGTGGAGTCCCCCAAGGCAGTATATTGGGACCTTTACTGTTCCTAATATACATAAATGACATGTCATCGGCATGCGACTGTGAATTGTTTTTGTTTGCGGATGACTCTGCCCTGCTGGTCTCCGGCAAGGACAAGTCACAGGTGGAGAAAATCCTCAGTGCTGAGCTGTGTAGAACTTGCACCTGGCTCGCTGACAACAAGCTATCCATACACTTGGGTAAAACAGAATCCATCCTGTTTGGGTCCCACATCAACCTTAAGAAAGTCAATGACTTCACCATAAAAGTGGGTGACATTGTTATCACCAGGAAAGATGAGGTCACCTACCTAGGTTCCATTCTAATGGCAACCAAGGTAATCAGAAAGGTTAACCAACGAACGAGATTTCTCTACAGAATCTCCTCTCTGGTCAACAAAAGCACCTTGATGATTCTGGCGGGAACTCTTGTTCAACCCTTTTTCGATTACGCATGCACCTCCTGGTACCCTAGCACCTCCAAAACCCTCAAATCTAAACTCCAAACATCTCAGAACAAGCTAGGCAGGTTACTTCTAGACCTCCACCCCAGATCCCACCTCACTCCTACCCACTTCTCTAAAGTGGGCTGGCTCAAGGTGGAGGACAGAGTTAAACAACTTGCACTGAGCCTAGTCTATAAAATCCACTACACCTCCCTGATACCGAAGTACATGTCAAACTACTTCCTTAACGTAAATGACCGCCATAACCACAACACCAGGGGGAGCTCCACTAACCACGTTAAACCCAGATTCCGAACTAACAAAGGTCTTAACTCATTCTCTTTCTATGCCACATCAATGTGGAATGCGCTCCCAACAGGTATAAAAGAAAGGGCATCTCTATCCTCCTTCAAAACCACAATAAAAGTTCACCTCCAGGCAGCTACAACCCTAAACTAACACCCTCCCCGGATTGCTAATCATCAAATGTAAACAATCAAATGCAGATACTTTTTCTTATGCCTTCTGATCTCTCTCTCTCTCTCTCGCTCTCTTTCTCTCTCTCTCTATATATGTCCACTACTTGCTGTCCATATCCTACCCCCCACCCCCTCCACACTCCTGATTGTAAATAATGTAAATAATTCAATGAGATTATCTTGTGTGATGACTGTATTATGATGATAGTGTATATGATAGTATATATCTGTATCATGAATCAATTTAAGTGGACCCCGACTTAAACATGTTGAAAAACTTATTCGGGTGTTACCATTTAGTGGTCAATTGTACGGAATATGTACTTCACTGTGCAACCTACTAATAAAAGTCTCAATCAATCAATCAATCAAACTGTGTGTGTGTTGCACGTTGACGACGCTCATTCGCTGTCTCCTGTCACGTGACTGGGCCAGCTCTATACTCTGCCAGGTACAGGGGTGTCCCAGCACATAGTAAGTTAAGTAAGTCATCAAAAACATCTGAAAGTGATGCTTGCACCCCCCACACGCCGTTTTTTGGTTTATATCGATACTTTTTTCAGAAAAGTGATGCCAAATGAGTAGCGTGTGAGTATCGATATATCGATACCACAGGATCGATACGCACATCCCTAGACAGTACCCGTGTGCCTGTGACTCAGAGTAAAATGTATTTGGAGCACTACACAAAAATGACTTTAGAAATGGCACAACAAGGTCGAATATGTACAGAAATCTCTACGCGAAACTGGTAAACGGGCCAAAACTTATGTTTTTTTATATTCCGAAACCGTAAGTAGCACTTTTATATTTTAATTGAACAATTGCACCCACAAACAGCATACATTGACAATAAACTTAAGACACACCCAGTACATTTCATCATACAAACAAAAATTTTTAAAGAAAGTAACGAGACAATACAAAAAATAAAAAATAATACCAAAAAAAAGAACGCAAAAAAAGTGGGCTCATCTAAAAAATAATAATTTTTAGGGCTTTTTTATTTTTCAATATTTTATTAATAATTTCAAATCAGTAATCCAATGTGGAAATTTTGGTTTCACTTTCAGATATTAACTTTTGTGAATGAAAACATTTGCTTGCAACCTAATGATATTATGGTATTGTCGCGATTATAAAGACAGAAACTCGGACGGACCTGTAGGAAAAAATACCGTACTATAATGCGTGATCAAATCCTTTTTGCCCCCGCTTTTGTGTGGTATGTGCATATCGATTTCTGTAGATGTCATTCCTCCTTGCACCATGCTTAAAATATTTTTTGTAAAGGCTCACCACACATGTACCATAGTATCCCCGCATTTACTTTGGAAAATACAAATTCTACATTGAAAATAAATCTTCCGTTTTGCTCTGTTTTTCCGTGTCTGTTTTGGTCCAGCAGGGTTTGTAAATGTTTTTTATATAAAATATAAAAATAAAATCCATCCTTAGATATTGTTATTGTTCTTCGACACCAAAAAACAAAAACGTTCCGTTTTTTTAATTTTGTTTTTTTCACGAAACAAAAAATAAATGAACAAAACATACACTGAGCGCACTCCAATACAATTGCACAATTGCAACATTTTTATACACAATACACTGTCTGGCCTGTTAAAATAAACATTTATAGTTGTTGGCGCCCCTGCCTTCCGCCCGAGGGCAGCTGGGATCATAGATATCTATGGCGAGGATAGGCTCCAGCACCTTTGGGACCCCAAGATGGACAAACGGTATAAAATTGACGAATGGATGTGTTACATAATGAAGGTAATTAGAGATATCCGATATTATCGGCCGATAAATGCTTTAAAATGTAATATCGGAAATTATCGGTATCGTTTTTTTTGGTTTTTTTTTATCAAATCAACATAAAAAACATAAGATACACTTACAATTAGTGCACCAACCCCCCATTTACACTCATTCACACAAAGGGGTTGTTTCTTTCTGTTATTAATATTCTGGTTCCTACATTATATATCAATATATATCAATACAGTCTGCAAGGGATACAGTCCGTAAGCACACATGATTGTGCGTGCTGCAGGTCCACTAATAGTAGTACCTTTAACAGTTAATTTTACTCATTTTCATTAATTACTAGTTTCTATGTAACAGTTTTTATATTGTTTTACTTTCTTTTTTATTCAAGAAAATGTTTTTGATTAATTTATCTTATTTTATTATTATTTAAAAAAAAGGACCTTATCTTCACCATACCTGGTTGTCCCAATTAGGCATAATAATGTGTTAATTCCACGACTGTATATATCGGTATTGGTTGATATCGGTATCGGTAATTAAGAGTTGGACAATATCGGAATATCGGATATCGGAAAAAAGCCATTATCGGACATCCCTAAGAAAATCGTTTTTTAATACAAAAGTAACGTCACTGTGTCCCTGTAGAAAGCAAGTGCCTGCAGCCAGGGGTTACTCGTAGAAAGCGCGCGCATGCACAACAGTAACCAGTTTGACCGTTAGGTGGCAGCACGGAGCCGAGCTGAAACTGCACGCAAAGACACCAGCGAACAAGACATCTCCCGCCCCATCCGCTGTTCTTGTTGAGGAGAGGCGGGAGAGCCAAGTTTGCTTTTCAAGCTCGACTTTGGAGCTTTCTTGCTAGTTCTTCCTGCTAAAAAAAAAGGAATCACATTCCGGTTACAAATGGTGCGCACTAAAGCGGACAGTGTTCCCGGGGCTTACAGAAAAGGTAAATCGTGACGAAGAGCGCTTTTCTTTTTTTGTAATAAAACTGCACCAGCTAGAAGATGCATTGTTTGTGACGTAATTTGTTGGTTCAGACTAGAACTCCGTCATAAGTTTCTTATTGAATCGTTTTTATTTCCAAACTAATTCAAACAGGCTGCAAAGTTAAACTGATAATATAAGGCGTTCTGAAGTCGCTTACAGTCAGAATTTTTGTAATCATATCCTCCCGCCAAAACCGCGCCTATAACTCATTGTCAGTAAATGTGTTCCCCAAAGTATTTGTATAGTCTTATGTATGCCGAACAATTCATACATACTCTAATTTGATGCCTTAATGTGTGTTGGGATTGTTGTGTCGGTGATCTGCCGCCAATTTTCGACATGGTGGTTTGATGAGCACCGAACTCATTCCACTTTCTGTGTAATCTTCATTTACGCTTTATTCAATAATCATCCATGTTAGGACTCCAAGTAGTCAGAAAGTTTCGTTGTACTTGTGCAATGACAATAAAAACCTATCTGAATCTAGTCATTTGTACAGATGACTATACTTTTGAGGCTAAAACTGATGATTTAGTAACGTGGTAAATAGACGGTCATGTAACCCTAGGCCCATTGTAGCTTTTCTATGTATTGACAGCCATTTTCTTTTCTGTCACTTTGCTTACAGCTGTTGCAGCTTCTGCCCCCAGGAAGTCTCTGGGCTCCCGTTCAGCCAATGCATCCTCCTCGTCTTCCTACTCCAGCGATTCAGCCACTCCTGGTCAGCCTCTACTTACAGAACACGCTCATGCACGTTGAAGGTGTCTGATACTAAGTTTTATTATTCCACAGTAAAGAACAAATATGCCGGAGGGAACCCAGTGTGCCAGCGACCCACCCCTACCTGGCAGAAGGGCATTGGGGACTTCTTTGGTGGTCCAGGAATGAAGCCTGAGAAGGAAAACCAGAGCCCCCCGCAGCCTAATGAGGAAGACAATGAAGAGGCCGCAGGCAGTAGCATGTCCAAGACCAGCAGGAAGTATGTGTGTGTTTATTTGCAGAAGAAATGCAGCTTTATTTAGTGTTTGGATAAAACGTTCATATTGTCGCTGATGAAAAGCATGTCCTCTCTTTAATTGGAAAAAGCATGCCAAGTGTTGACGGGCAGGAAAAAAACAGAATTATGTTAGGTATCATCTACTACAATTTATCTAGAAAGTTCTTTGTGTAACCAACATGACTTTGTGCGTACAGGTCCAGGCCATTGCCTTCTGAGGATGAGGGTGAAGAGGACTGAGGACATTTGTGTTAAACTGTAAATGTGTATATAATTGCTGAATTACCTGTATTGTTCATTGCTGCAATTAATTTTTTTTAAAATAATTTTAAAAATGGAATAGTTCTGGAGTTTGACTTTTCACAGGTTCCTCTTGCTTTATTTTTTTCTACCTACAAAATAAAATGCCTTTTTATACCGTGTCATTGAGATGGTTTGTCATCAGTAATTTTTTTAACAGAATTTGTTTTCATAAAATTACAATACAATTAAAGATAATTCAGAGAATTAAGTATGTTTTGGAGGTTGCTAATTACAATCAATGAGCAAACATTTGGAAGAATTTACACCTTGTGGAGCGCTTTTCATTTCCATCATAGTCACCGCCCGGTGGAGACGTGCCAAAACACCAACAAGCGGCACTGACAAAGCTGCGGAAGTTCGAGTAGCCCAGACTCATCGAGCGAAGGTTTTCAAACGATAACAACCTATACAGAGTTGTTGTCGTTTTATACTCAAATCGGACAATTACTGGATATGATGCAAATGCAGTACTCGATAATATATTGTTTTATTTATAAAGGGTTCCTTTCATAGTTCGGCGGGTTCTGCTCTATGCTAGCTTGCAAACAGTTGCGGTTGGTGGTTAGCTGTTTATACAACTGGGAGTGTATCCGTTTGTTCGTTTTTTATATTATTGTTTACTTTTACTACCAGGCAAGCTATTCTTTACATACAAAACATGTAAATATCACACTGTGCGGTGGCAGAACGCCGTCGTAAAATATTGCTAAAAAAAAAAAAAAGGAAGTGACGAAGTTTTCGCGCATGCGTGAATCGATCGGGTAGTGACAGCGCCTCTTCAGTTGAATGAAGAAGATGTCTGACTTCACCTGGTCTGTGGTGGTGCTTACCTGTCAGCACAAAGACAGTGTGTACGCCTTCCAGAGAGGTGAGCTCACCTGACTTAGTCAGTGACCTCTGATAGTATTATTTATATTGTTAGTAACGGATTTTGGGGGTTTTCAGAACTGGAGTTGAGGCAGCAGCGTGGTTCTGTGTCTCACAGTACCTTGGTCCTGACAGTGCAGGACCGCCAAGAGCCACTGGGCAGTGGGGGGGCAACACTCAACGCCCTGGTGGTGGCGGCCGAGCACCTGAGCAGCCGAGCAGGACACACTGTATGACTGACACGTTCTGGTTCTGCAATAATGTACTATGGTTATCTAATCTTCTTCGACATCTTTCTTTAGGTGGTGACAGCTGATGTGCTAGATGAAGCTCACATCCTCATCCTCCATACTGTGAGTCCATAAATTTAAATGAAAAAGCGCTATGTTAATGCTTGTCAAAGATCTTCTATGTAAAAGCAGCGCTCTCGAACCTAGTCTTAAAAAAACAAAATGTGTCCTAATCTACTGTTAAAACGTTAGGCAAAGATCCTATCATCCATGTGCTCTCTGTCCAGGGTCGGGATTTTCCTTGGAGTTCGTGCAGCCGAGCCTTCTCCTGGCTGCCGCTGGAAAAAGCTACTCAGAGGGTCCAGGCACCGGTCTGCTGTCTAGACCTGCTGCTGGACTGCCTCACAAACCAGGTTGTGCTCGGCACTGGTCCAGATTCTTACATCGCATGTATCATACCAGTGTTTCCCACACATTCATTTATTTGTGGCGGCCCGCCACGAAAGAATTACGTCCCCCACAAATAAGAAAAAAAAAATATATTTTTTTGTCCTGTCCAGCTTCTCAGGCAAATCATATAGTTGATGTAGATGCCCATATAGGCTGTTCAGATTTACTTTACAAAATAGAAGTGTAGGATACTTCTCTTGTTGCCTTATTTGTATTTGAGCACTGCTGTTTTCTGTTTATTTGTTACTGACTGTGGCAGGACTCTGCCTCTGTTTCACTTTATGTTGCTGGTAAATAATATGGTTGTAGTAGTAGGCTAAAGTTAAATTATTTATTATGCACTAATTAAAGGGGCAGAGATTTAAGAGACATTTTAGCTTTTATATTTTATGAGATATATTTTTTGTAAGAACCACAATTAATAAATATATTTCAGTGAGTAACTTATTGTTCAAATCTGTATATAAATATGTAAATAAAGTTTTGTAATTATATTGTAAAATGGATAGATGGATGGATGGATGGATGGACGTTTAAAACAAAACTGTTATTATTAATTAGTAAGTATACATTTTTTGAGCCTTTTTAGAGAAAATCATATCATTGCAGTAACTTATGCAAATTACTCAATGATGTCATGGTGACCACGCCCATAGCCACGCCCCCACCGCCACAGGTATCTTGGCAGTTTATGGAAAACACTGCATACTGAGGTGAAATTAACTCTTGTTCATGCAGGTTTGTCCTGGTTCTCCTCCTGGCGTTTGGGTCTGCAGCACCGACATGATCCTCAGCATTCCGCCACATTTTGGTGAGTGGACCGCCACAACTACAGCATTTGCGCTGACCCTCCATACCAGAAGTGGCCAAAATATGAATTAATGTAATCACTATTATAATATTGTACACGTTCCTTGCCCAACCTTGGCGTTTCTTTGCTCATATGTGTATTAGTGTTGTCCTGGGACAGCTTCTCAGGTGTCCGTGTTCTCGCACTCCCCGGTGATGTGTCCTACGCTGTCAATCATGGCGTCTACTTATGTGACAAACAGGTAACACAGATAGTTTCTGGATGGGTAGGTCCTTTAAAGGGGAATTGCCCCTTTTTTTGGCATTTCGCCCTTTATTCACAATCCTCATGTGAGACAAGAACACATCTTTTTCTTTTATTATGCATTCTAACTCGTAAATAAACGCCAGCAAAAGTCAGCTAACAATGCAGCCAATTGGAGTCGTGCTTTTTCGCCTATTAAACGCTTTAAAAATATCCCAAAGCCTTCGTTTTTTATACATGCTGTAAGTATATATGTCATGTAGAAACAGGCACATTAATAATAACATGTAATGTTTACGTATTTTGCTTATTTTAAGCATTCGGCAGCGTAACAATTTCACAGACGCATCGCAATGTTTGCTATTTCCTACAACAACAACTACTACTAATCATGACAGACTTCACGAGAGCCAACATAGATTACTTTGGGACAAATAATGATCCAGAAACATATGTTTTTGAGCTTGAATATAAGGAGGATGAGATACAAGTTTTAGAAGCTGTGCGCTAAACATAGGCAGCTATAGTGAAACACTAAGCATCATGTATCACTATTGCTGAACAAGATTTACAAACTACAAACATGGTAAAACAATCACTTACTGTACAAAGTCTGCTGTCACTGGGATGCCGACTGATGGGGTGTTCATTTTTTCCTGTTTAGATAAAAAATTAATCGTAATCCTCCTGCAGGTTACAAAAAAGGTGCCGCAAATGAGCGTTTTTCGTGTCTGTCTCGCCATCTCCAGATATAAGTTGGATGTCAAGGTTGACCAACTTCTTGGTTTATGGTCACATCCTTCTACTACTTCTACTAGTTGGCTATCTGTGATCAATGCGCCGGTAAAAGTAGTCCTTTAGTGTTAGGCCTTAAAATAACGATATCACTAATACTTGGCTAATATTCATGTCACGACATGTAAATGGAGTATTTTTGGCGGTCTTTGAATGTTTTTAGAGGGCCTTATGGGCGCAATAGACACAGTTTGTTAAAATGCATAAAAAAAGAGAAACATATGTTGTCTTAAATAGGGATTGCGAATGATAGGCAAAATTAAAAAAAAAGTGTTGTTCCCCTTTAATAAATGATTGACAGGTCAAATCTGCTGTTTTTCCAGGATCACATAAGGGACATCATATACAAAGGAAGCAAGGAGCAGATACAGCAAGCAGTGATGCATGATGGGAAAGTGCCTCTGGTGACAGGCCTCTCTTTTACAACGATTTGTGTAACATTAGGGACACTTTTAAAGTGCGTGGTTTGTGTGTGATCAGGTCTCAGGTCCAGTCTTCTTTAGCAGGACGGTAACGGAGAAACTTCTACAGGCCCACGTCACGCCTCCTCTGGACGGGTGCACCTACTTAGGTCTAGACTCTGGAGCTCCGCCCCTCCAGGTCATCCTTTCCCGTGCGCTCTTTTTTTAGATAAACTTGCTGAGTCGGTGTCTTGGCTTCTTCAGATCTCGCTTTTCCTGGACGTGTTGAAGTGTCTTTGCTCGGATCAGACCGAGGAGCAGTTTGTGGGCGGGGACGGGAGGGTCTGCGCTCATGCTGGAGAGCCTCACGGGGCAACGGTGAGGAGCGGCAGGCAAGAGTTGTGGAGGATCCTGAGAGGGACGCCGCTCAGCATGGGTGAGCATGACCACGCCCACTGAGGACACACAATGTCTTCTTTGAAGTCCTGATGTCTCGTCGTCTTGTCAGTGTATGTCCCAGGAGGTCGCTATGACTACATGTCTCTGTCTGGGAAGCAACACGTTGACCGGCTAACCTCCGACTGGACACATGGGCACGCCCTCTCCTACATGCAGGTGATCTAGTCAGATTTCAATCAAGTCCTCCGCCTCTAACCCCGTCTCCTCATCCCTTTTCAGTTGGACAGCAGTGTGAGCAAAGGAGGGCGGGTGATCAACAGTGTACTGGAAGGAGAGGTCGCTGTGGAGACAGGCGCAGTGGCGCAACACTGCCACCTGCAGGTAAAAAATACACCTAAATGAAATAAGCAAACATTCTATATGCAAATTCAATAACTTTCCTGACACCACCAGGGTCCCCTGCGCATCCCGTCTGGTTGTTTACTGTCAGGTCTTGAGGAATCCATGTCTCTCTGGATTAGACAACTGCCGCCGGTCAACAACATCATCATTCAGGGACATCGCATTGAGCTTGGGGACTTGAAGCTGAAGGTTTGCACGGTGATGGGAGGACTGGATGACCTGGAGGTACTGATCACACAATTTTTCATGTCCTATTATGTCTCATCACTTCCTCATCATGTCCTGTTATGTCTCACCGTCTCCTATTATTTCCTTTTATATCCCTTCACAACTGGCCATGTCCCACTGTGTGCAATTATGTCTCATCACATCCACATCCTGTCACGTCTCATTGTGTCCCAACATTACCTGGTCCTATGAAGTTACCTCATGTCCCATCATGTCTCATTTCACATGATGTCCTATTACATCACATCTAATCATGTCCATCACATCAGTAAAACTGACAATGTTTACATTGCAGGCCAAGTGGCCCAAATCTGATTTTTTTCCAGCTGAAATCTTTATCAGACTCCAGTATAAACGTGCACAGGTCCCAATGCATGCACAGTTCGATAAAATGAAAATAAAGGAAGTTGACCGGATTCCGTAAATGTGCAAGAAAGTCGCTACTACTACTACGAAATAAAATAAGTTGCCACACCTAAAAATTTGTGTTGTCGTAAATGAAAATAAATCAAAGTAATGTAATTTATGACTGGAGATATATAGTGTAATATATTTGTGAGGGTTTTAATCTTTTTATTGTTGTTAAGTAAAGGCAACACGGATATCAGCGTGGATCTACGTTAGCTTTATTTTTTTAACTCACTTACGTAAACTTATGCAATGTACGTAACAAGTAAGCAAATATACCCCAGCGTCAATTCCGGTCCTTCAACATTTGCTATTTCTTTGGATTCCAAATATATGTTCATATATTACATGTTGCCTATTATTTGCGCACTACTGACTAGTGATGCACCAAAAATTTGGCCGCCAAAAAATTACTTTGCTCACCAAAACCGGATGTTTTGATGAAGCATCCACTTCTACTTGCGGGCTGCTTTTTTCCCCCCGCGTACACGAAGGACATTGCTCGCCCAAATCTGACGAAAAAGTCGCATTCAGGTCGCATTGACTGAAGTTACATTTACGTAAGATCAGATTCCTTTTTTGGGAGGCCAAATGTTCGGTGCGTCTTTAGTCAATAATGTGCAAATTATTATATTTTTTGATTCAGAAGAAGTAACAATTTTTAAAGGACAGGAATTGATGCTTATCAAAAAATTAAGGTAACGCAGATCCACGCTGATGTCCGTATTGTCTCTACTCAACAGCCATAAAAACATATTAGAACCGTCACAAATATACTACATGTTATACATTAAATTATACATTATATTACTTTAATTTATTTTCACATAAAAAAAAAACACACATTTTTAATGCGGCAACTTTTATTTAATTTTGTAGTTTTAATAGCAGCGACTTCCTTGTTCATTTACGGAATCTGGTAAACTTCCTTCGTTTTCACTTTATCAAACTCTGCGTGCAAGTGACACATTGGGGCCTGTGTGTATTTATATCGGAGTCTGATAAAGATCACATTTTACTTGCAGTGTAAATAGTCAATTCGAAAAAATCTGATTTGGGCCACTTAGTCCTGCAGTGTAAACTGATGTGACCCAAATCTGATGTGAAAAGATCAGATTTGAAGCACTTTGGAGCGTTAAGACTGGCCAAAAAAAATCTGATTTGTTGTGCAGTGTAAACAGGGCCACTGATATTGGTTCCCGCCTCTTCCTAATCAGCTGTGCTGTGATGATGACGGTGCCTCCTTCCTCAACGTGAAATGGAGCGTCTTCTTCAGCAGGACAAGCGTACGGTAGGACTTCAACCTTTGTACCTTTATGTTACCACTGTAGTTTTCCATGTAAACTGTAGTAAGCATTGTAGGTGAACGGTGGAACCTTGATTCACAAATCTGATTGGTTCTTGAGCAGGGTTTGTAAATCAAGCATATTTCTCCATTAGAAACAATGAATATCAGAGGTGTGGACTCGAGTCACATGACTTGGACTCGAGTCAGACTCGAGTCATGAATTTGATGACTTTAGACTCGATTTGACAAAATGTAAAGAGACTTGCAACTCGACTTAGACTTTAACATCAATTACTTGTGACTTCACTTGGACTTGAGCCTTTTGACTTGACATGACTTGCTACTTTCCCCAAAACCCAAAGCTTAAAAAGTTATTTGGGAGCGCTCCGTATCTTTCATTTTGTACGTGTCTGTCTGTCTATCAGCGTGTGTGCTGCCTGTCAGCTGGTGTGCTGTCAGTACAACAGCCAATCAAATTAGTTATACGTTGTATTCATCACACAGCATTCATCCAATCAAATTGCAGGACAACCACCGAACAAGAGTTGTCAAACAATGCGGCAGTGAGAAACAATTATGCCAAAGATGGTTTCGGTCGGGTATAAAAACTACGACTTGGTCAACAAAAAACGAATTGCGTATGCAAATCACGCAGTTTGAATATTACAGACGGAGACGCAACAACTTCCAACTTCGTTCGACATTTGAAGTTGCCCAAAGAAGGGTCAGTTTTGAATGTAAGATAACGTTTATTGGCTAAGTAACATGACTTTTATTTGCTGTGTAGTTAAATCAGTGAGGCTGTAAACTCACTGCTAACGTTATAACCATAGACATGTTTTAAGGGTACGCAGCATCGAGCGCTACTGCCTACTGGCGCAGACGAGACGCGGGGCCGCCATCTTGGAGTGGTGATCCGCTCCACTCAGTGCAATTCATTTGTCAGGAGCAATGAACTGTCAGCGCATTTAATTCATTTTACCTCACTGAATACCACTGATTTTCACGCGGTTTTTTGTCATACGTGTAGCTATGATAACGGACACATGTTTTGGCAAGTTTTATTATTCATAGTTTGCTTAACAGTAATATAATATTCTTATACGCTATAAGTGACCATGCAGACGTCCGAGATCAAAACTGGGAATATAATCCCAGAGAAGGGGGAAAAAACGGTAAACTATTTTTAAATTGAAGAAACAATATGATTAGGTTATATATACATGCGTATATCCTACATAAACAATGTATGAATACATTAGATATCTATATATCTTAGGGACCTATAGACTGTATCTCTGTTGCTGCAGCAGCAGAGAGTTTATTCTGTCTTGACACTTTGTATTGATATTTTGTATTACATTCTTCCCTTAAATGATCATGTTTACAGTGATTGTTATGTATGTATTTTTTATGTATGTCGCTTTGGATAAAAGCGTCTGCCAAATACTTAAACTTATATAAACACCTGAAAGTCTTTATATCAGCTAAAACCACCAATTTGTTTCACTACATTCAGAATAAAACCAAATGTTGTTTTACCCAACAATGTTAGTATTTGAATATTGTTACTTGAAGACTTATTCCTGGTTACAATTATACTGTTAAGAAAGTATTGTCTTATATTTTGCCTAAAATGAGAATGCATCATAATCAGTGGCGGCTGGTGAATTTTGTTTTAGGTGGGGCTGAAAGTTTGTAAACCAAACCCCTGTAGGGGCGTCATCCTCCCCAAGAAGATTTATTTGTGATTTTCACATACAAATATTGAAGATCTTTGCTCCTTCTCAACTCTGTGGTAATATTATTTTCATAAAATACAACCAATAGTATGTTAATGTTTGTTTTTGCAAATGTGTTTATTCTGTAAAGGAATTAGTTAAATGTTTAAAATTGTTTAAACTATTAAAATTACTGTTAATAGTGCTATTATGAATTGCAATGTCAGCACTATTTTTTTCTTGCAATTTCAAATGCACTTGTTTTAATAAATAAATACAGCGTTTTAAAAGCATACACTATCTGTGTAAAAATATTAGTCTGTGGTTAAAAGGACTTGAAAGGACTCGAAACTCAAAATGCAGGACTTGGGACTCGACTTGAGACTTTCCAGTCTTGACTTTGGACTTGACTCGGGACTTGCCTGTCTTGACTCGGGACTTGACTCGAGACTTGAGGGCAAAGACTTGAGACTTACTTGTGACTTGCAAAGCAATGACTTGGTCCCACCTCTGATGAATATATGAATAATGTGTTCCAGCCTCGACAAAACTCCATATTTTAGTGTATGTTTGGACAGTTTAAACACAATACAAAGTGCTATACAGTACTGTATATCAGACACAACAAGGAGGTGATGTATCAACTTTTTCTTTATTAACAAGCCAAGACAACAATAACAACATGCGCTTATCTGCCAGCACGCACACACACAAGACCCATCAGTGCCCTCACAAATGATCAGAAATGACAAAAATCCTTAACTCTATCCACAATATTCCTACTATAATAAATATTTTAAAAAAGGTAAAATCCACTTACATTAACATTGGCGAGGGAGAAGCTGACTAGAAAGGAGCACAGACAGAAGGAGGACGGGGGAAGTTGCCTTGTGCCTTAAAAGTGGTGCCACAAAACAAGAGGAGCTCTTCTCTGCTCTAAAATAAGTCTGCTTTGGCATCTTTTACTGGCAAAGTCCAGTCTCATCACAATCAAAACTTGCTGTCGTACAAAGCCTGCTTCGTCGAGGCTTCCATACTTATGAGCACCATTAATGTACTCCTCTCAAATAGTCTTTTTTTATTTATTTTTTTAAACTCCACAGTAAGGTTGCCCCGATACCAATAATTTGGTACCGTTACCAAAATGTATATCGATACTTTTCAAAATAAAGGGAACTACATATAATGTCAACTTTGGCTTTATTTTAACAGACAATCTTACATTATATATGTTTCCTATTTCACTGAAATAAAATTTTTAAAATGTTCAAAATTAAAAGGCACTTAACACATTGGGCTCTTCTTGTTGCACTCTAATAACAATTTACAATTTACCATATTACATATAGTCTGCAATAATCAAGGATTAGGTTAGAATAGAATAAAAAGCTTTGTGACATTATATTAAATTATTAATGATTATTGGTTGCCACTCCTGGTTTGTGCTTTAAGAGAAATGCAATTAGTAAATACTAAAAACAAAACTATGGATAACAGTACACAGATAAGCCATGTAGCAGGTAAAACACACATTGTTAAAGACAAAACCCAAATTGTAGGAATTTCTTACAAAATTCTGTCATTTCACTTGCATTGGTTGACGCTAATTGGGCGGTTTTAGCTCCGCTAATATTTGGCATCAAGCCAAGCAGCCGTGTGCGCGTCTACGTATCTACATGTGCACAGCAGGGAAGCTAGTTAACTTGTGAGAGTAGCCTATGTGTGTAGTTGCGAGAATGGCAACGTGTTGGCTGAGTGACGTCAGTGAGTGAGTGGGCGAGTAAAGAGAGAAAGAGTGTGTACTGTGCTCTGCACAGTAGAGTAATGAACGGGTCCAGTTGTGTCCTGCAGAACTAATAATTAAGCGATTGCCACGAATCGGCTGCCTCGTCATTCTGACCTGAAAGTGAAAGCTAAGCAGACCCATTGCCAGGTAAAGTGAAGGGTGTTACTCCCGACGAAAACATCGTCCCTGGAACGAACGTCTGCCCTGCGCTCCTCGACTACGGTCTGCATGGGAGCCGAACAGCAGGATAGGTGTAACAACTACATTATTACCTGTCACACTTTATAACTCCTTGTGCAGATCTGAATGCTTAATATTTAAATGTTTACCTACCTTTTAAAGTAAAGGTGGTAAGAATAATTGCCACGTTTGGCGAGGCATGTTTTAATGCAACACTTGCAGTGCGTCGCCTCCCTGTTTAAAGCATTAACTTTATCGTTAGTTTTGAAGCCCAAATACCTCCATATTGCGGTTTACGCGCCATCTTTATTGCCATTCTAATTCTCCAGGATGTTATTGCTTGTTTGCGCCTTGTGTGTGCGTTTTGACACAATCAACATCATGCGTCCTGTAGTCACCCCTGCACAGCAGCATGTGTATGAAACAGTACCTGTATTTTTCAAAAGCAGTATAGTACCGTTTCCAAGTAATTAGTACCGCGGTACTTTATTAGTACTGTAAGGAACATTCTTCTTGTATGTGGCGGCCATCTTAGAGAGGGCCACTTTCCCATTTCAGGCAATACAATACAATGCGCTGCATATAGAAAATGAATTATAACGTGCTTATTTCTCAACCGACTTTCATGCTGTTTACATTATTGACACTGTAAAAACATGTGCTATTAATACACTTAATTGTTTTGTAAATTAACAAAAAATTACGGAATAATGTGCAACGTATGCCGGCATTGTTTCCGAGCCACTTCTAACAATGGAATACGCTGCCCATTAGGCACGCAACAAAAAGGGGCGTGGCGTATGTAGTTATATATATATATGGTCATCATCATCAAAAGCAAACATCCTGTACAGGAAGTGATCTTGTTGTGTCTCAGGCCAGAAGACTTGTGGTTCCCGGGAGAGCCGCGCTCCCTGCTGGATGCTCGCCTCTTCCCAGCATTCCACCCACACGAAGGCCCTGTAGGCGTGGTGGGGGGCGTGGCCTGGCTTTTGGGCGGAGCAGGCTGCATGCGGAGGTGGAGAGAGGCATGGCGGCTTTCATTGAGGGAGGTTCTGTCACTCACCCACCAGGAGGCGGAGCTCCAGTGGAGGGAGAGCTTGCTCCTCCTGGCGGGAAGGAAGCAAGTGACAGACGCCCTGACTAGTGGGAGCAACGCCTGCCTGCTGCCTTACTTCAGGGCGGCTGTGCTGGGCAGGCAGTACGAGGCGCTGCTGGACACGCTGGACAACAGTGAGTCACAACATGATCATGATGATTACTTTCTTTCATTAATGATAAAAACTGTCAGTCGCGGCAGGAAGAGGAGCTGAGCATGGGGCGGAGCAGGAGGCCCAGCTGGGTATGGCTGCTCGCTCCCTCTCCTGCATTGCTGACGTGCTAGTGTGCTTGGCCGAAGACAAGGGGGGGCTCAGGAGTGGGCCAGCTGCAAACAAGGCTTGGAGCTCCGCCTACTTCCTGTTAGGAGAAGGTGATCTGAAGGGTGGAGTTAAGGCCCTGGCTGCGCAGAGAGTGCATTGGCTCAGCAGGTGAGCATTACACTGCTGTAAATAATGTCGATAAGCGCCCACGTTGGCTTACACTCCCTCCGACAGGCCAGACCTGCTGGTGCGGGCAGCGCGGCACTATGAAGGCGCCGCCCAGGTGCTGCTACGTCAGGCTATGATGTCATCACAGAAGTTCATCGCCATTGGCCAGGGTGATGTCCCGCCTCTTGAGCAATGGCATGAAGTGGAGTGTCCTGCGCGACTGGACCTTGCTGGTGAGCTCACGGAACTGACTATCTACTTTATTGGAGGACACTGATCACCAGTCGATCAATAAGCTGATCATAAGAGACGAAAGACAAACGATCGACAAGCTGATTGCGTCGCAGGTGGCTGGAGCGACACTCCGCCCATCGCTTTCGAGCATGGCGGCTCTGTGACTAATGTGGCAGTGAAGGTTGATGGCAGGCGTCCGATTGGTGCTCGGGCTCGTCGCATCAGAGAACCCCACCTCCTGCTGGTCAGCCACATTGGGCAGCGGGACTCTGGTGTTTCCACGAAGACCGTGTGCACCAGCCTGGATGACCTGAAGGACTACTGTCAGCCGCAAGCACCTGGTACACCCTTCATGTCTGTCCACAAACACCGGCGGCCAACTCCGACTGGTCATGTGAACCTGCTTTGTGCGGCAGGAGCGCTGCTGAAGGCCGTGTGCGTCTGCAGTCGTTTGGTGTCGCTCGCCTCCCAGCATCCTCTTGGGCATCAGCTGCTTCAGCATTGGGGTGGAGGATTGGAGCTGCACAGCTGGTCGGCGCTGCCCACTGGCTCGGGACTCGGTGAGACGCAAGCGCCAAGGTGGCGTGTCACCGGATGACTTATCCCTGTCATTTATGTTGCAGGAACCAGCAGCATCCTGGCGGGGGCGCTGTTGGTCGCAGTCTACAGATGCACGGGTCAAACGTACGACAGCGACGCGCTCATTCATGCCGTCCTGCACCTGGAGCAAGTCCTGACCACCGGTAGGTTTCTGCACGTGCACGCCCACGCATGTTCCTGTTGATTTAACTCCGCCCTGCGCAGGCGGAGGCTGGCAGGACCAGGTGGGAGGTCTGGTTGGGGGACTGAAAGTGGGCCGGTCCAAAGCGACTCTGCCACTGCATGTCCAGGTGGAGCGTTTGTGTCCCCCAGAAGACTTCTTGTCGTCTTTGGAACAGCGCCTCCTGCTGGTGTACACCGGAAAGACTCGGCTGGCTCGCAACCTTCTGCAGGTCCCGCACACCGACACACATTGTAATGGTCATATACTCTATGTTAAAGAAGACTAACATGTCCTAATGTGTGAGTGCAGGATGTGGTGCGCAGCTGGTACAGTCGTCTTCCTGCAATGGTCCACAACGCCCAGCAGCTGGTGTCCAACTCGGAAGAATGTGCTCAAGCTTGCTTAGATGGAAAGTAGTGTGTAAATATTCTATATCTGGAAGAAGTCAATGTGTTTATGGAAAGCACGGGTGTCCAAACTTTTTGAATTGGGGGCTCCATTGGGCTAAAAAAAATTTGGCCGGGAACCGGAAAAAAATAAATAAAATAAGAAATATATATATGTATATATATATATATATATATATATATATATATATATATATATATATATATATATATATATATATATATATATATATATATACACATATATATACACATTTGTGTATATATATATATATAATGAAAATAATTGGATATTAAGAGTTATGTGAAAGTTTGACTCCTACCTTGTTTACTTCCATGACGGTCGCTTTAAAGTTTTGTAATCATTCAGAAATATGAAGCAGCTAAAATGAGCCAAAAATGGAGAAGTGTGAAGAGTGTTTTGCATTTTCCCCACCATGCATTGCAGGGCATTTATATGGGTGTATTTGAATTATGTGTTGTACGTGGACGTTTTTTTATATTATTCACAAAGTTCAGTGAGCAGGTTACGTTACGTGTGACAATGTGTGTTGACTTTTTGTGTTAGTAACACTAAATTGGCCCTAGTGTGTGAATGTGAGTGTGAATGTTGTCTGTCTATCTGTGTTGGCCCTGCGATGAGGTGGCGACTTGTCCAGGGTGTACCCCGCCTACCGCCCGAATGCAGCTGAGATAGGCTCCAGCACCCCCCGCGACGCCGAAAGGGACAAGCTGTAGAAAATGGATGGATGGATGGATGGAGTGGGAAAGGTTGTTTGGATTGGGTCATATATAAAAATGCTGTGCTGTCTTTACTTCAAAGTGCAATGCATGGTCATTAACCTGAATTGTGTTGTACGTGGACAATTTTTTATATTATTCACAAAGTTCAGTGAGCAGGTTATGTTTAGTGTGACCATGTGTGTTCACTTTTTGTGTTAATATTTTGGCGCAATGAGTGGCAAAGGTTGTTCGGATTGGGTCATATATAAAAATGCTGTGCTTTGTTTACTTCAATGCGCAATTCATGGTCATTAACCTGAATTACAGTATGTGTTGTATGTGGATGTTTTTTATATTATTCACAAAGTTCAGTGAGCAGCTTATGTTAAGTGTGACCATATGTATGTTGACTTTTTGTGTTAGTATTTTGGCGCCATAAGTGGTAAATGTTTGAATTGGGTCATATATAAAAATGCTATGCTGTGCTGTGTTTACTTCAACGTGAAATTCGTGGTCATTAACCTGAATTACTATGTTGTCCAACACACGAAGTTGTAGCAATTATACTGTCAGGTATTTAAAATTAAATTTTCAAATCAGATTCCTTAGTAAAGTTGTGACGTCTCGCAGGCCAAAATGAACATGCCCGCGGGTTGTAGTTTGGACACCCCTGATGTAAAGCATGTTGCAATGGTCCTGTATTCATAGACAATGAATGCTCAGGTTCCTTGTCAAGACTGGGCTGCTGCGTGGACCGCTCGTGGCACCAAAAAAAGCTGATGGCGCCGGGCTGTGAACCAGCATCAGTCCGCGTCATGATGGACGCCTTGCGCCCTTTGGTCCTAGGTCAGAGCCTGGTTGGAGCAGGGGGAGGTGGCTTCCTTTGCTTGTTGACCCGCCAGCCTGAACAGCACCAGGCGGTGCTTCAGGTCCTCAATGACACACCGGTAAGAATAAAAGGGAATGGTCTAGCTCTTACAATTAGTATAGTATTTATTTTGGTGCCAAATGTACCGTGTGGTTGTTTCCAGGGTCTGGGAAACTTCAGCGTTCACACAGTTGAGCTGGACATGGATGGCATCACTGTGCTAGCATCAGCATGACCTCACAAACTTACTTGCTGTGTCTTGAAGTCATCCACACAATCTGGTGGGCAAACTTGGTATGTTTTTTTGGGGGGCTTGAGAGGTAATTATGATTGAGCCCTATGAACTCTGCCTAGCAACAAGTGGCCAGGCAAAACCATGAAGGAAATAGTACATTTATATTATTTTTTAATGATAAATCATGCACTATAAATGTTATATATTTTATAATGGTGTGAATAAAAAAAACTGAGAATACTGTTATTTTGCATTAGTCAACATAAGGCTGGACCATACCAACACATTGTCAGGCAGTCACCTAGGAAGCCTTCATTTGCCAGCGACCACAGACAGTTGGTCCCGAATGCGTCCCAGTCCGTCCAGCATGGTGTCCACGCTCTCTCTGCTTAGCTCCACAGTCGCCACGGCAACCGACTGACCTCCTCCGGTAGGACACGGCTCCTCTGTCTGTAAAGTAGCACGCCAAACAATGAAGTGCGTGTCGTTCACATGACCAAAGTCCCGATTGGAAAGCACATTTGCACCTACTTTAAACTGGACCAGGCAAGTCGGGACGCACATGCGACTGACGGAGTCTGAGCTTGTCACCATGTTGACCCTCCAGTCCAGCTCCTTCAGCCGGGGGAGGAAGACTACACACACACACACACACGTATCTTAGTTGAAAGGCACAACAGCTCTTGATGAAGATGAGTCAACTCACTCTGATTACTGACTGCTTGTGTTTTCCACGCTGCACTGAAACCCATCACAAACACAAAACATCACTACAGGTCAAAAATAAGAAGAGGCGGGGCCATAGGCGCTGACCTGTTCTCCAAAAGGATCTTGGTGAGCAAGTTCTTCAGGCTGGAGTGGAATGACTCAGGGAAAAGATGGAGGATCTGCTCAGGGGAGTTCAGGTTGTGGAAGATGACGTGATGAGACAGGGCGTGAAGTGAGTGGACCAGCTGGATAACACACATACAATGAATACACGCGAATGATAGCCAAATGTGTGCGTTGCATGCAGGTTCTTATAGTAACCTCTGCAGCTTGAGCTTCGGGGATGGCAAGCGTGGTGGCTGTGCTTTGAGTCAGTGAGCTACTAAGACCTTGATGACTTTTCACACAAACGTCCTTCACAGCATCTTTGGATGGAGCCTGAACACACACACAAATGTATTGTAACAATTGTAATACTTTTTTGATTGCTGACAGAAAACTGCATTATTCTGACCAGATAAGCTGATGATGGAGAAAGGCCACAACCTTGGTAAATAAGTAAAGTTGGTATGGTATGGCTCTGAAAGGCTCATGCACTATTAAAACACTTTCTCTTATTATTTTACATAATAGTTTTGAATATTTTGTTGATACAACTAAAAATAACTAATTAATAAGCGCTGCATAAACTATTGATCTAATGAAATTGAAATATCAATTTTTAAGGCACAAATCCAGTTTGAAGTCTATTGTTTTTTTAGCCTGTTCAACGGCGGTTTAGAAGGCTAACTACACGAATAAAACACACAGTGGCAGGAGACAATCACCAAAGGTTTACCGAGAACTGCAAATAAAGTAGCTAGATTATAAATGACAACAAAACCTTAAGAAGAAGCTGCAAGTTGTTGAAATGTTCGCTTGGTAGTGTTGCAGACATGTTGATAGTCACATGACAACCTGTTTTTTTCTTCTTTATTTCCGGTATACAGAGTTTGGTCGTACATTACTGCCCTCCTCAGGTGTTTAAGTGCCATGACACGCATAAGACGCGTGTTCTTGTCTTACTGTTACTTTAATAAAGTACTAATTCTGGAGTCCGTGTGTGTTTTTGTATATATGTTACTATATTTTTTAAATGCACATAACAATAGAATACATCGTTTTAATCTATATTTACACTTGTACTTACGACTCCCAACCAAAAGATGGCGTAGAATCAGATGCCTTTGAATCGACTTCCGCCGGATCGTATAAACCTTCACCGGAAGTGTATTTTGTCCTCTTCTACCAGGCCGATCCATCATGGTGGGTGTTTTTCGACGTGCTTTGCTAAGCTATCCGAACTAATCCTGCTATCATGCCTGGTTACACCACCCGGCTTTATCATCTGTGGTCGTGTTAGACTTTGTTTGATTTAATCCGTGCTATATTTGCCTTCGATGACATAAACCATTCGTTAAATGCACGACATATTTTTAGGAAGTTGCTGCTAATAGCTAGTAGCAGTCAATGAATTGCCTGGTTTAGTATGAGTCGTCTTTTAGCCATTAAATTAAATTGAACAACGTGCATTTATCCGACTATAATTGCACTTACATTATGAGCGTATACATATATTTACTGGCGACGTTAATCGGGAAGTTGTTCTTGAGATTAAACCGAAGCTGAGCTTTTAGCTAATGCTAACACTTAGCCTCTGGGAAAATAGTTTATTATCAAAATGAGTTCTCTCTTATTCTATTTTGTACATGATTATAGGTAAGTGTTGCTAGTCTAGAAACGTCATATATTTTAATATTTAAGGTCATGTGACCCACAGTCTGTATTTGGCATGTCCGTCAAGCCAACCAGGATAATGTGCATGGCACTGACGATTGTGTTTGGTATCTTTAGGGACGCGTCAGGACCAAGACGGTGAAGAAGGCCGCCAGGGTCATCATCGAGAAATACTACACTCGACTGGGTAATGACTTCCACACCAACAAAAGGGTGTGCGAGGAGATCGCCATTATTCCCAGCAAGAAGCTCCGCAACAAGATAGCCGGGTGAGGTTGTCATGTCTATAAGACCATGTTGTCACCCTGTATCGAAAGTGATTATGGCGTCTGTATTGCCAGGTCATTTATAAGCAGGAAGATCAAATTGAGAGCCTTTCCCGTGTTTGAAGGAATGCATTTTCCTATCAAACCCTGATGCTCTCAGACACTAAAATGTTTGATTGAAGTGTTGGCATGTTCAATCTTTCCTTGTCCTAGCCATCACTGTGTTGTCGTTGCAGATATGTGACACATCTGATGAAGCGCATCCAGAGAGGCCCCGTCCGAGGAATCTCCATCAAACTGCAGGAGGAGGAGCGAGAGAGGAGGGACAACTATGTTCCTGAGGTCAGTGAATCCATCATTTTATGATAACAGTAGCCTGCTGCTCCGATATTCAAAATTGGTGCATCAGAGCCGCAGTGGAAAATCTAGTCACTTGAGCCTTTGACGCATAACTTAGTGAAGGGTGAGCAGTATTGCTCAGTTCCATTTTGTCATACAAAAATATAGTCAGAACACCACCGACTAGCTTATGTTGCCATAAGTGGTTTAACGGAACATCGTTTTTTTAAGTGTCTATTCTTTACATATTACAAATTATATTTGGGAAAAAATTGCCTGTCGGTCATTGAATTCGCTTAGTGTTCAGGCTTTGCACTGCTTTCTTGTCTACGTACACACATTCACATACACTAAAGCAGTCCCAGAAGAGGCAACTAATAATTTGCAGTCTGATTGTTCTTATAGAAAATACATTCAATGATGGCTAATCTTAGTCATCTAATAACACACAAAGTTAATGTATGTGTACGAGGTATGCACGGGCATAATTGTGTCATTTGCACAGTGCTGTAAGAATGTGAAATATAATTAGGGATGTAATGAGTAATTGATGCATCGAATTATGTTCTTTAGATTCAACTACAATCTGTGCTTGGCAAATTTGCCTTCCGGAAGATATGTATTGACCCAAGATCTTTTTAAAAGGGAATCGTTTGATTTTATCGATACTAGAAGAAGGAAAACTTTGGACTTGAATACGGCAGACTGTATTTGAAGTTTAGCACCTTTATTGATAAGGACGTCAAAAGTTACGTCTGCCTGCACGTCCATGGCATCATCAAAACAAAGATGGTAGCCAGCTACAGTGGTCGAGAATTGCAAACGCCATAAGAAAATACAGGTGAAGGTTAATGTAACACGGTCCGATATAAAGCGATGTTCTATAAAACGACGTCGTGCCATTGACCCTGAATTATAGCCCGTTCTTTTTCTCCAGAGTCAACCGTGTTTTCTTCACCAAATGATCAACTGTTAACACTGTATCGACCTATTGGTGGATAGTGCCCGCCCCATTGCGAAGTGTAGCACAATTTACCATTCACGTCACTTGGGGGGGCTTTGCTGGGCTCTTTTTTTTTATTCCGCCTGTCTACATCAAAAAGGAAAACTACCTTTTTATTGTCGTTTTTCGCAAAAGTAAAGCCACATTTAAAACATTTTGACAAAGTACATTTGCGACTTAGGTGTTTCCATTAAAGGGTGTTACGCGTCATGAGCCGTAATTCTCGTGAAATCTCGCCCATTGAGACTAGGGATGTCCCGATCCGATATTTGGATCGGATCGGCCGCCGATTTTTGCCAAAAAATGTTTATCGGCAAGGCATGGGAAAATGCCGATCCAGATCCAGTTTTTAAAAAATCCCGTCCGTGTTTTCCAACGCACCGATTTAAATAATACATTCCACTTTTCTGCTGCTCCCTAATTTCCGTTCCACATTTTCCAGCACACCTTCAACACACACAGGTCTGTGTCCTAACCGTTAAGACGGCCATGTGAATGAAAAGTTACTGGTAAAAATGTCAGCTGTCTTTGTGCGATATAGTAAATGACTATATCGTGATATTCGAGTATACATTCTCACACAGTTTCTTTTAGCTGCTGGCATTACACGACAGGCTCTTCCCACTCCTTCCTGTGTCTCCTTCTCACAGACAGACAAGCGCACCTTCTACATACGTCACATACGTATACGCCCTCGCGGAGCAGAGAGGTAGCAGCATGGCTAAAGTTAGCTGTGATGCTAGCGCAGCCGTGTGAGCGGTAATAATGAAGGAAGAATTAATTAATTCCCCCCAAAAACATCAGGGGGTCCATCGTCTGGCGGTGGTTTGGCTTCAAGTGGGAATATGTCGAACAGACAACCGTAATTTGTGAAGTGTGGGGCAAAAGCGTTGCTATAAAAAGTAGCATTACTGCTAATGTGTAGCATCGTTTGAAAAGTCCCCTGCTAGAAAATGAAGCGTGCTTGAAACTCCGCATGTCAACATCTCCATTGTGTATTATTCAAACTCACCTAATTCAGCTGGCTAGTTGTTATCAAGAGTACTAAAACCCTTTTCAACATGAATCTGACAACTAAATAGGCTAAAAAACTTTAATACATGCTCGGATAAGGCCAGTATCGGTATCGGATCGGAAGTGCAAAAACAATATCGGTATCAGATCGGGACATCCCTAATTGAGACTGAATTTTAAGGAAGATGGACACTTTGCGGTTTCATAGTTTTGGAGCTGTGTTAACAATTGCAGCCAGTGCTGTTGCCGTGATTGTTAATAAAAGACGAAGGCAGCGGTTGATTGCTCAAAGACAACGTCCTTGCGTGTGGCAGCGGCCACGAATAAGGAGCTTTTAGGAAAGAATTGTGAATGAGGAACTCACAGACAAATAGTGGATTCAAAGACCCTTTCGACTTTGTTCGAGCATGTGGGTCTCTGCGGGTCCGCCTCAATTGCGAGGCGGCCCGGTGCTGCCTCGCTTCCCCCGGCCGATCGTTCTGAAGCAAGACTAAGACGACCCATCCGCCTTAGTTGTCCTGCATCAGCACCCTGCTGGTTCTGAGTTTAGGTGCCCTGTAAATGCGAAAAAAGTGTTTCCATCATGCTATTGCGACACACTTCAATATCGAATCGTCTGAAAAACCACCTCATGAGTATAAAAATGTTTTAACAATATTTGAGAGGTTTTTCGAATTCTGGGTGTTTCAATTAGCAGTTTCTTGTTGCGATATTTAGGTTTTGCGCATTTCTAAGGGTAATGGAAACGCAGCTACTGACATGTGTCCTCTGGAAAAAAATGCACCCGTAAAACTGCGAGGAGACGGGATTATGCAGTCTCAACACTCAAGCAAGAAGCTCAACGCATAGAAGGATTCAAACAATTTAAAGACAGAGTCATGCTACTGTCCACTGTCAACAAGGCAGGAACTAACAAACGTAAACCACTATATCTTGGTAAGTCTGCAAACCCCCGCTGTTTTCACCACATAATTTTATTGTTAAGTTCTATATTGTGCATTTCCGGAAATAACGCGGTCAAGATTATATGGACCGCAATGACTTCTCCACAACAAAGACAAAGGACACATCACAATAATGTTGCAACATAACTTTAAAGGCCTACTGAAATGAATTTTTTTTATTTAAACGGGGATAGCAGATCTATTCTATGTGTCATACTTGATCATTTCGCGATATTGCCATATTTTTGCTGAAAGGATTTAGTATAGAACAACGACGATAAAGATTGCAACTTTTGGTATCTGATAAAAAAAAGGCTTGCCCCTACCGGAAGTAGCGTGACGTAGTCAGTTGAACATATACGCAAAGTTCCCTATTGTTTACAATGATGGCCGCATGAAGTGAGAGAGATTCGGACCGAGAAAGCGACAATTTCCCCATTAATTTGAGCGAGGATGAAAGATTTGTGGATGAGTAAAGTGCAAGTGAAGGACTAGTGGGGAGTTGAAGCTATTCAGATAGGGAAGATGCTGTGAGAGCCGGGGGTGACCTGATATTCAGCTGGGAATGACTACAACAGTAAATAAACACAAGACATATATATACTCTATTAGCCACAACACAACCAGGCTTATATTTAATATGCCACAAATTAATCCTGCATAAAAACACCTGCGTGTTTGTTACGCTAGCTCCTAGCTCCTTTGCTAGCTCCTAGCTCCATAGAACACGCCAATACAATTCAAACACCTGATCAACACACACAATCACTCAGCCCAAAAGACCGTTCACCTAACCCAAGGTTCATAAAGCTTATATATTTTAAAAAAGTTACGTACATACGCAAAAAAAAGTTGCGCACATACGGTCAAGCGATCAAATGTTTAGAAGCCAAAGCTGCATACTCACAGTAGCACGTCTGCGTCTTTGTCATCCAAATCAAAGTAATCCTGGTAAGAGTCTGTGTTGTCCCAGTTCTCTACAGGCCTCTGTGTATCGAAGTCAAAAGTCCTCCTGGTTAGAGTCTCTGTTATCCGAGTTCTTCCATCTTGACTGCATCTTTCGGGAATGTAAACAAAGAAGCGCCGGCTGTGTACTGTTGTTGCTGACTACGTTCGAAAAATACGTCCATTTCGCACCGACAACTTTCTTCTTTGCTTGCTCAGCTTCCTTCTCCATAATGCAATGAACATGATTGCAACAGATTCACGAACACAGATGTCCAGAATACTGTGGAATTATGAAATGAAAACAGAGCTTTTTCGTATTGGCTTCAATGTGGAAGGCATACCCGTGTTCGCCGGGCTACGTCACGCGCATACGTCATCCTCAGAGGCGTTTCGAACCGGAAGTTTAGCGGCAAATTTAAAATGTCACTTTATAAGTTAACCCGGCCGTATTGGCATGTGTTATAATGTTAAGATTTCATCATTGATATATAAACTATCAGACTGCGTGGTCGGTAGTAGTGGGTTTCAGTAGGCCTTTAAACCACAAAGGACGCCACCGACACGTTTGTGACATTATAGCTAACTGCGACGACGCACCGACTTCAAGAACACAACAGTTAAGATGTCATTGCAACAACTGGCAACAAAAGATAAGTAATTTCATGCGAAACAAATAAAAGAGACGGCTGAAAGAGGTTTTGGAAATTAGGAAGCGAGGGGCCCACACCAACAGGAATGAGTGGGCATAAATGCTTCCTCACACCTGGGACGCTGTCCTTCATTGGCGAAGCCAGGGCGTATAACAGAATGCAGATATGGCTGGGTCGGTGAACTTTATTTAGCAGGCAAATCTACTTTTAATGTTTTGGTTACTGTACTTGAAAATTGCTTGAATATTGAAAATGTGAGCAGAAAAGGTTTCCCTTGTTAATTTGCTATCAGTGTGTGAATGGGTGAATGTGTTGTATAATAAGCGTTTTGGGTATTATTCCAGGTATTGTAAATGTGCTATATAAATACAGACCATTTACTATTTAATTCCTACTAAAGTGTTGGTTGCACAAAAATGTGAATGCATTGGCCATTACTTGTTTACTTGCTTGTTTGTATCCCTAATTCATTGATACATAATTCCCTTACTAGAAATAACAGGAATATAGGAAACTTCACCTGCAGTGTCCAATATCCAGTATTTAACAGTCACACTGGTTTATTTTTTTGCTAAAGTTACTGATTCGATTTCATCTCACCAAATCAAATTTTATCATTTTAAAAACATTCTGAATCGAGTCGATATAATGCTAAAAACCCATTGGTAAGTTAGTGCCCTCTAGGAATCTTCCTAAAGGTTGCAAACGGCCCCTTTAAGCCTGGTTAATGCTTCTGCACCTCTCAAAAGTCTTACCTTATGATGTGGTGACTGGTCGCCCTTTAGCACATTTCATACAGCGATAAGGCTGTAAAATACTCTCACGTCACTTAGCTTGCGTCTTTCTGACGACATCTTGGTTTGCTTATTGCTCTTGGGAGGCTGGCGTGTGACTTGCAATAATCTTCTGTGTTTTCTGTGTGAGCAACTACAACTCTTGCTGACTATCTTCCTGAAAGAGCTTTCTGTTTGTAGTGGTGGTTGCGAACTTGTAGTAAACAATGGCGCCCGAAGCGACACCTACTTTGTTTGAGCTGGAACTAACCCTTTTAAAACAACGGCCACTTTTAATGTACATATTGCTTCAAAACCGGAAGAGAACCTTTGTGAAGGTGGGCTGTGCAACCGCTAAACAAATTGCGGCAGAGGCCAGGCGAATTTGAAGCGCTATTCAGCTGTTTGGGACATGGGACAAGAGAGAGCTATATGTAATTGAAAATAAAACTGTTAAATAACTTTTGTAACAAGCTGCAGGTGGTGTTTATGTTTCTGTGTGATTGATATTCAGAGCTTCCATATTTGTGAACTTAGCAAACCTGAAAGAAGATTGACAAGAGAATGAGGAAGTGTTGTTAGAGAGAACGTGTGTGTAGAGAAAGAATGTGTCAGAATTGAACCTGTTAGCACAATATTGGCAACAAAATCAAAAAGAGTGACTTCTGGACGAAACACAACAGGCTAAAAAACGACACATTCAGTGATTATTTTTTTAGAGGGTACTGAGATATTAGGTACACTATCAGTTTACATACAAATGTTCCATCACTTTTGCTTTATTTCATACAAAAATGTGTGCATTTCATGCACAAAGTCTGCTTTCCTGTGCTCATAGACTCACCTCTGTAAAAGCTGACCAATCACAGCTCTGAGGCAAACCTGGGATTTTAGGGAGGTGTACATTAAGTGAAGCAAATTATAGTTATACAGCACTTTTTCTCTCATGACTAAAGCGCTTTACATAGAGAAACAAATTATCTACATCTTTAAGGTAGATTTACACCAGTGTAGGTAGTACTGGGAGCACAACAGAAGTGACTGGAATGGTGGATGCTGGATTCAAACCAGAAACCCCGAAGTTGCTGGTCGGCCTCTTCACCAAATGAGCCACGCCCCCATGTCAGGGTCAGCGGGAGGGTACTTGGGTAGGAGCAAGATGGTGTTGCTTACGCAAGTTATGTGACGCGAGAGTATATACCAGGTTTAAGTGCAGCCCATCATGTTTACGTCATTACAATGATTACACATCAGCTTTCACACTGCACTGTCAAATTAATTTTTCTGGGTTCGCTACCCATTTCCAGCATGTGCAGCTTGACAGTTAACATCATGAAGAAACACAAGCTTTCATTGATGTTTCTTTTTTTAAATTCTTTTTCTACAGTTTTATTTCTTTGTCTTTTAAGTTTGTAAGACTGAAAATATAATTATTACAGAAGTATCACGTCCATTATGAATTTACATAAATAATGTCCATTGTGTATGTTACAAATAAAATTGGTTAATTCACACAGCAAACATTGCACAAATGTGGCTCAACAGAATTAAACCTAAGGTGGAGCTTTTTAGCCCTCTGCTGGTCTTATTCAGCTCTACATGTATTTAACCAGTTTTGATCGCCAGAGTTAAACAGCCCAAAACACGGCCACAAATACAAGACATCACAAAGTCTGCAATTTCAATACATTCATACTTAGTTGTCCAGTCGCTGTTAAGTCAGGTTTTTGAGATTTGTTTAAAATAAATTTAGGGTATGTAGTGCCATCTTCTCATACTCACCCACTTGCTGCTTCATTGTGACACATATGCTTTGCTGTTGCCCCCTGCTGGGTGGCTGGAGTACTGCATACATGAACAACCCTGTTTTGAATGGTTTTATCAAGCCTATTTGGGTGATGTTCGGCGAGCTAAATAAAAAGCTTTGGCCGCCAGTTAAATAGTCCTGGTGTAGCGTAACCACTGACTCTGTAGCTATCACGCTAGTACTTCCGCTCTCCTGGATTCCCAAATTCAAACGTGTTGTTGTTGCCCTTCATTCCTGTATCGAAAATGATCATGGCGTGTGTGTCGCCAGGTTATTGATAAAGCAGGAAGAGAAAACTGCGAGCCTTTCCCGTGTCTGCAGGACCACCACTTCCTGTTTGACCCTGGCGCTTGCAGACATGACATTTTGTTTATAAATGCAGACTAACTGACAAAAACTTTGAGGTGGGAGGAGCTTCAGTCATGTGAGTGTCTTTGTGTGTGTGCTTGCAGGTGTCCGCCTTGGATCAGGAGCTGATCGAAGTTGATCCCGACACCAAAGAGATGCTGAAGCTGCTGGTGAGTCGAACGTCAAATCACATTACTTCCTGTATCAAAGGTGATCTTGCCGTGTGCGTCGCCAGGTCATTGATAATACAGGAAGATAAAGCTGCCAGCCTTACACATGTCTGCAGGACCACCACTTCCTGTCAGACCCTGATGCTTGCAGACACACTAACTCTTTTCTTACATTCTTGTCATCTTAACACTCGCTTACATTTGTGTCATCAGGACTTTGGCGGTCTATCCAACCTACAGGTGACTCAGCAAACAGTCGGCATGAACTTCAAGCAGCCTCGAGAAAATTAAATCTTCTAATAAAACCTTGTGGAAACACAATGTTTGTATGATCTTTCTTTGAAAATTCTCGTGTTTACCTTTGACTGTGCTGACATCCTGCCCAAAAATTAATCCTATCACCATGCAGTTAGATTGTGATGTTGCATTAATTAGGATGACCCATTTATCTTCAAAGACTAGTAAATGCACAACCACGGCTGACCTCTACTGGACACGTTTCTTCAAGATGGCACTTCTCAATTATTTTCTGTCAGGACCCTCCCGATCTGAATTATTACTGACAATTTATGTTCATCTCTGCAACACAATTTGTGAAGTTATATTACACAGACCCTTTAAAAAACATATATAATGGAAAATATTTCCATAATTCCACTCAAAATGTTAAACTTCCATGGATTATAGAATCAGGGCCCACAATTTAACAATTTCAAGTATTTAGTTTATTTGTACAAAATTTGGGCCTCCAGCTCACAAAACCCACAAAAACAAATTTTTCAGGACATAAATGTTCTAAACGGAGTGTCACACACTACTCGTCTATTAAACTCATAAAGCACCTGCACAGGTTTTCCCAGGTGTCACCAAATTGCTTCACTTAGGTTCAATAGTCTCAGGATCAATATGGGGAAGACTGCAGAATTGACAACTGGCCTTCTGACCATCATTGATACGTAAGCCACAAAAGTTCATAGCTAAAGAGGCTGGCTGTGTCCAAGCATATCAATGGCAAGTCTAATGGAAGGGCAAAATATGGCAGCAGAAGAGCAGACCCTGGGTTTATGTGGATTATCAAACAGAAGAGTCATGAATCTGGCAGAGATCCAGAAAGACTGGAATGTCGAGGTGGGAGTCACCACTTCAAAACCGATTTGAATTGATTTGATCCTAATTTTTTTTTTGTGCAAAAACAGCAGTAAATGGGGATTTCTTCACAGTATAATTTTTTGAAATCCTGTTTTTGTGGGTTTTATGAGCTTGAAGTCCAAATGATGTACAAATATACTAAATACTTGAAATTGTTTGTTGTTTATGTTGTTCCTGAATCTATAATCTATGGAAGTTTAACATTTTGAATGAAATTATGGAAATGAATACACTTACCCATCATATTCAAATTTTTTGGAAAGGGGTCTGTATATACTGCTAATGAATTTTTTCATTCATGTCCCAAACCTCTCCATCTCTTTGCCTCAGCTCTGTGGGCAAGTGTTCCGGTTTACAACTGCTACTGCGTAAATCAGGGAGCCGGTTGATTAAACTGAGCACCGCCGCCACCTAGCTACAGGCTTGTGTATCGTTCTAAAATGGATACAAGAGTGTAAATCTCCCCTTGCTGGTCCTGACCCACAATTGGAGAAACACTGCCTGAAGACGACCCCTCAAATCATCCGGTAAACCAAAACTCTTTGGCTATAACACGTTTATTGGAGTCTCTGTGCATGAGCTCATTGTTTCCCCATGGTGGCTTATGATAGGTCATTGGATCTTCCAACTTGCTCTTCTCTGACGTCATCACGTAACTAGCAATTTTGGCGCTGATGGTCACAGGTGTCTCCTGGCATCATCCTGCTGCCTTTTTAAGTCGTAGCAGAACTTCCTCCGGGCCCAGCGCTGAGTCGACGCTGATGACTTTGTCTCGTGACTTGGAACCCTGGTTGGCAGGATGGCGTAAAGAATGTCAGTAAAAACAATGTGCTAACATGAATGATAACACAAAGGAACTTCTGGAACCTTTTCCAGGGAAACACGACTCTTCTTCACATCCAGAACTTCCGCCAGGTAACGCAGCAGCTCGGTGTTGGCCTCCCCGTCTGTAGGTGGCGCGGCGATGGCCACGCCCACCGCCTCTGTGGAAACATCTGCAGCACAAAAAATCATTCCCACGTGATGACATCATGGTGACGTCATGTTACATGATGGTGACCTGTAATGCTGTTGTGTTTAGACCCAGGCTTCACGTGCACCGTGATGGTAACCGCGCCGCTTTTGCCACGGACCACCGGACCTTGATCACGTGCGGGGTCCTCGCTCACAGGCTGACCTTTGACCTGCAAGACCCAGAACCACGTGACGTCACGTCTGCTTTGACTCGCATCTAAACAATTGTAATATTTTGGAAAAGATGAGTGTTGCTCATCAGTAATATTTATCTATCCATCCATTTCCTACTGCTTATTCCCTTCGGGGTCGCGGGGGGCGCTGGAGCCTATCTCAGCTACAATCGGGCGGAAGGCGGGGTACACCCTGGACAAGTCGCTACCTCATCGCTAGGGCCAACACAGATAGACAGACAACATTCACACTCACATTCACACACTAGGGCCAATTTAGTGATGCCAATCAACCTATCCCCAGGTGCATGTCTTTGGAGGAGTAATATTTACGTACTCAATTATTTATTAAGCAGTCAATTCATAGTTTAAAGTCGTCACCACTCACCAGTTTTCTGGGCATGTTTGTGGATGAGAACGTGAGTCGATGAACGCAGTTCAGTCTCGAGACAAACGACAAACTAAACATGGAAACGAAATGCCAGAATGACAACAAACATTTAATTGAATATGTACAAAAGTTAAAAATTGATCGAACATATGGCTACCACGCATTTGAACAAATAACGTATGTTAGCATTGGTAGCTCAGCAGCGTGGACTGTGTCTGTGTAAACAAAGTATTTTCCGGTTACCAACCAGCCGACTTCCGGTTAGCTTCAAAGTAAAATAATCTTACATGAACTAGAACAGTGGTTCTCAAATGGGGGTACGCGTACCCCTGGGGGTACTTGAAGGTATGCCAAGGGGTACTTGAGATTGTTTTTTAATATTCTAAAAATAGCAACAATTCAAAAATCCTTTATAAATATATCTATTGAATAATACTTCAACAAAATATGAATGGAAGTTCATAAACTGAACATCAAATCAAGTAGGCTATTCCATTCATTATCATAAACCCAGAGTTTCCCCCATGGCCCATGCCATAATGGTTTGACCCTACCTGGCGCTGCCACACTGCAGCAACTGTCAATCAACTATCGATGTAGAAAACAATGGAGGCTTGGTTAAAACGTAGCAGTAATGCAGCTGAAAACAAGGAGGAACATGTGCCAAAGAAGGCCAAACCTGAGCCGGCAAAATTCAGACAGTATTCTGAAGAATATGTGTTAATGGGATTTAGGCTTCGAGTTGTAACCCCCCCAAGGCATTGTGTTTTTTCTGTGGAGAAATGTTAGCGAACAGCGGCATGAAGCGGCCGCGCATCTTCAGCGGCATCTCCGGACAAAACACGCTTGCCATGTCGGTAAGCCACCTGATTTTTTTAAGAGGAGACTAAATTAATTCAGGTCATCTCAAGACACGATGCGGAAATTAAGCCTCCACAACATCAGCCAAAGCCCTGGACAACGTTCCCTTTAAGGTGCGCGCCTGCGAAATTGCGCACCGCTCATGCGTCCTCTACTGCAAATTAATGCCGCACAGGAAATCAAAAATCCCATCTGAACTTTAAACAAAATAAACACATTACAATTTATTCTGTATGATTTTGCAATGCAACTCTGTGAGAGACAAGTGACAACAAGAGTGGCCCCAATGAATAAAACAATCTCTGTCAACACATGCAGTTCAATTATCGTCTGTCGAGACACTTCACGGACAGGAATTCCATCAATCACTTTATTGAGCAAAACTGTTTGTAACCACACCAAAAACATGAGTAAAAAACATTTTATCTATAAAAACTGGTAATTTTCTGCCATACAAACCAGGCTTAAACCAACGTTATCATCCGTCGTTTCAACAGAAGCCGCTCGCTCGTTCACCTGCACCAACACACGCACTCATGGCACTTAGCCAGTGCTGCGTTTATGGCCACACAAAAAGTCAGACAACCCCAACGCTGCCACACAACGTGTAAATGCCAGGTTGTAATACTGACTCCACAATCAGATGTGTGCTTATTTTACTGCCATTTATTAAGAATGTTAATCTAAGGATATTATTCATGAAATATTGTCACTAGATTTCATAAATACTATTAAAAAGATGTATTTTACAGACAGAAAGTTACAGGAACTAAATGTAATCTCTGAAAGGGGTAACATTTCTTTTAAAGGCAGGACCCGCAGCCAGACATACAATACTAGCACATAGCTCATGAAAAACATGTATTTTTGTTATTGTCATTGTAAGGGGGCAAAATCACTTATATCAGAAAACTATTTTAATAAAACATTTAAATTGTTATGATGTCAGGTTTGGGTCGGGTGTGACGCTGGTGTAGCCACAGTGTGCACGTCTGATGTCGCTCACATGTGCTCCACTGAATGCTCAAGGAGTTTGTGCGTTTGCTCACACACATGAAAAATTAGAGGGAACATTGGCCCTGGAGGCTTCTTACGCGGTGTCTTTGCTTGTTGCTAAAGCCAAAAAAGTCGTTCACTATCGCTGAAGAGCTGATAATACTGGATAAAAACGCAGCCGAGAAAATAAAGAATGTGCCTTTATCAAATGACTCTGTTTGCTAGAGAGTAGATAAAATTGGAAAATACATTGTTGAGCAAGTTGTTGGAAAACTTAGCGACTCATTTTCCCTCCAGCTGGACGAATCCACAGATATTAGTGGAAATGCACAACTTGTAGGTTTTGTCAGATACATCGATACTGACGATATTCATAAGCACATACTTTTTTGTAAAACATTAGAGGGGAGAACAACAGGAGAGGACATTTTTGACAATCCCCAAAGAGGGCACTTTAAGTTGATGATTACTTCTGTGTAGAAATGTTTATTTATAATTGAATCACTTGTTTATTTTTCAACAAGTTTTGGGTTATTTTTATATATTTTTTTCCAAATAGTTCAAGAAAGACCACTACAAATGAGCAATATTTTGCACTGTTATACAGTTTAATAAATCAGAAACTGATGACATAGTGCTGTATTTTACTTCTTTATCTCTTTTTTTTCAACCAAAAATTATTTGCTCTGATTAGGGGGTACTTGAATTAAAAAAATATTCACAGGGGGTACATCACTGAAAAAAGGTTGAGAACCACTGAACTAGAACATAATAAACTGATGAAATTGAATGAATGTTTAAGAAAAATAACTGTCGGTTTTCCATCCATCAACGACCGGCTAGTTACATAACAAAAATATGTTTTTTTTATAGAAAAAAACTATTATAGATGTAACAGTCAGCATTCTGGGTTGTGTATTTTCTTAGTGAGGCACACACACCGGAGTTGAATCACAGGGATTTATTCACCTTTTTTTGGAAAAAAAACAAAAACAGGGCGTCACACACAGTCCACGGCAAACGGAATCTCTCTCCACAGCTCCGAGCGTCAGTGCTCACTCAAATCAATTATATATGTTTAAATGTGGAAATTGAAATAACAATAATAATAATAATAATAATAAAGGTAAAAAAAGCATAATAGTCTCAAATAAATTAATTAAATAAAACACAGTATATAAAATATATACTTCAGCAAATAACAATATATATTAAGAAAAAGGATCCTTAAATGTGCAGCAATACACCTCATCTTTCCCACCCACATCAATTCTTTTTATATTTTTTATACAATAAACTATGCCAAAAAAACTCATAAGAGACATACCTTTTTTGGAAAAAAACAAAAACAGGGCGTCACACACAGTCCACGGCAAACGGAATCTCTCTCCACAGCTCCGAGCGTCAGTGCTCACTGAAGCTGGTCACAAAGGTGCGACGCCAAATCACCCCCCAGGGAAACAAAAAGGTATGTAACGGAAAATAATAGAGTGGAACTTATTTACAATGAGAAACACTTTTGGGGAAGTTCACAACAAAAAATGTTGTGAATAATTGACCAAAATTAAAATAAAATAAAATAAAATTTAGCTCGGCTACATACTCCCTTCTGAACTTCACCAAAATACTTCAAGACTTAGCAGAGTACTCCAATACATTCACGTTATGCAACTTATTAGTTACTCATATCACTGAGAAAATGACCAAGGAGGGCTGCGCAACCCTCCTGGATACACTTGCAAAAAGAGGTGCCTTTTACACCACCTTACACTTTACTTTACAAAGGTAATAAAAAAAATATACCTTTAACAAGACAAGGAGTACCTAATATTTATCACTGCTACTGTAATACAAGTTCAACCCAAACATTGGATTAAACAACTATCTTATGGTACTTGATGGTTTACAAAGGTTTGTAACTCAAACAGATATTTTCTTCTGGGTCATGTTCTGAATTAGCCTATCTACAGGTTTCACCAGCCTACCCACCCTCGTTCTTATACGGGAGACAACACTGATTGCTGTGCTTGGGGGGTCGTCGCTATGGCCTGTCCTATCAACCACATTTGACACACTCCTTGGCCTCTGGCTGGCACTTTCATCCAGATCAGGATCTTCAAGCTCCTCATCAGCATCCAGACATTCTGATGGCGAATTGGCAGAAGCAATGTCCAGAATCCAACTGGCTGTTCGGTCTTCTGTGACATCTCCCGTCACCACATCCGAAACCCGACTTTGTGTCTCAACATGACTTGACTCAGATGATTCAGTGAATGATGATTCAACATCCTCTTCATTCTCCAAATTAAGTGGAAGAAAGTTGACACACAGGAGGCGGTTGCGATGGACAACCCTTTCATGACCACTGCAAGTGTTCCTTATCCGGTAGGTATGACACCTTGGGTCTCTTGAGACAACCACATACGGTACAGCCTCCCATTTGTCCGACAACTTCTTGCGTGCCCTTTCACATTTGTTTGACAAGAGTACTTGGTCTCCCTCAGCGATGTCATGATCTTTGGTCCTTTGGTTGTACAGTTCAGTTTGATGACGCTGACTGGTGACAGCATTGGCCTGGGCAGATGATAATGCTTCTTTTAGCTCCTCCCTCAGTTTGAGGACATATTTATCATAGTCAGCAATGTCACAGTCCCTCTCCACATTGTGGAACATTACGTCAACTGGGAGTCTGGGAATTCTCCCGTACATTAGATAAAACGGGGCATAGCCCGTCGACTCATGGGCGGTGCAGTTGTAGGCGAAAGTCAATGTCTGCAACATTTGGGGCCATTTTTGTTTGGCTCTTGGAGGGAGAGCTCTGATCATGCTTCCCAATGTCCGGTTAAAGCGTTCGACCACACCGTTTCCCATGGGATGATAAGCTGTTGTCCTCGACTTATTTACCCCAGAGATCAGCAGCAACTCTCGGATCAACTGGCTCTCAAAGTTGGCTCCTTGGTCGGAGTGAATTCTCTCTGGAAAGCCGTAGACACAGAAGTATCGATCCCAGAGTTGACGAGCAACCTGCTTTGCTGACTGATCATGACATGGGAAGGCGTGAGCCATTTTTGTGAAATGGTCAGTGACGACCAGGACATCCACAGTATTTCCATTTGGGATTTCAGCTGACCAAAAGTCAATGCAGACCATCTCGAGAGGGCTTGTTGTTTTGATGCTCTCGAGAGGCGCTCTCCCTTCGGGTTCGGGTGTCTTGCTCACCACACAGCGCTTGCACGACTTGACATATTCACGGACGTCTCGTTCCATGTCAATCCAAAAGAACCTCTGCCTCGCCAGGTATAGAGTCCTATGCTGTCCCTGATGCCCAGCCTCGTCATGGACACCCTGGAGAGCCTGCTTGGCCAGTGATGCAGCCACAACATACTGGTACCGCCTTCTCCCATTTAGTGAATCTTTGCTCACTCTATATAGGATGCCATCCAACATCTTGAGCTTCTCCCACTGCTTTAGAGTCTTCTGGACTTTGAGAGGCTCTTTAACTCTTTCTCTCCTCGATGGCCTCCTGCCACGTGCCACATAGTGAATGACTCTTGCCAGTATAGTGTCTTCCTGTTGCTTGTCTTGAAGCTCTTTAAGGGAGAAGACGGGTAAGGCACTTTCTCCTGGTGGAACAATCTTATGTACATCATTTACCAGCCAAGAGATCACTCTCCCTTTGGGTCCCTCACCCCACTCAATCTGACCATCCAGGACTGCCGTCACTTCTTCACTGCTCATTGAACTGCATGCCATTTCAGATCCGCCCAGTTTTACCTCTTGGCTGTTGGTACTCAGCCGAAACACATCCTGTATCCTGTCATCCCGAATCTGTTGCGCTTCCTCGAGCAGAGCTTCATATGGTTCTGCTATAAGTCTCTTGCTGACCCGTGACTTGATGAAGGGTTGCCTGCTCAAGGCATCTGCAACGATGTTCTTACTGCCTGGGATATATTGGATACTGAAGTCGTATGGAGCCAACTTCGACACCCACCGCTGTTCACAAGCGTCCAACTTTGGCTTTGTGAGGATGTAGGTTAGCGGGTTATTATCAGTCCAAACAGTGAAGGAGTGTCCCTTCATCCAATGGCTGAATTTGTCGCACACTGACCACTTGAGAGTGAGGAACTCCAAACGATGGGCTGGATACTTGGTTTGTGAGCGACTCAGGGCTTTGCTTGCGAAGGCTATGGGACGTGCTTTGCTCCCTCCTTCAGGGACTTGAGAGAGGACAGCGCCCAATCCATCCAATGAAGCGTCGGTTGAGAGGATGAAAGGGCGACCAAAGTCCGGATGGGCCAACACAACTGAGTTCAACAGAGCAGCCTTTAGTTGGTTGAATGCGTCGCTCTGTTCTTGATCCCAATCCCCTGGGCTGAGCCTTTTAAAGTGAGAAGCCCGTTTTGCGTTGGCCTTTCCAGTCGCAGCAGCGGTCAGAGAGAACAGGGGCTTCGCCATACTGGAACAGTTTTGTATGAATCTCTGGTAATACATTACCATACCAAGAAAAGACTTAATCTTTTTTGCTGAAGGTGTGACTCCATCCTCCATCATCAAGTCCGCTTCACTTATGTCTGTAATGACATGTATCTTTTCAGAATCAGTGGAAACCACATTCTCATCAATGATGTGGCCCAAGAACTTGACACTTCGCCGGAGGAAATGACACTTCTTCGGAGCCAACTTAAGCCCATGTCCCTTCAACCGCTTAAAGACCATTTAGAGTCTTTTGAGGGCTTCCTCTTCATTTGGGGCAAAGACCAATACATCGTTGAGGTAGCACAGCAGGGTCAAAAAGTTTTGGTCTCCGAAGACACTCATCATGAGGCGCATGAAACTTGCCGGGCTGTTGCACAGGCCTTGGGGTGGTCGGTTGAACTCATGGAGGCCTACTGGTGTAGTGAAGGCAGTAAACTTCTTGTCCTGTTCGTGCATGGGGACATTGTAGAACCCCGATGTCAAGTCCATGGCGCTAAATATGGCATTTCCCCCTAGCGCAGCCAAACAGTCAGCTTGGTGAGGTACTGGATGGGCATCCTTCACAGTGCGTGCATTAAGCCACCGGTAGTCCACACAAATGCGTAGTTCCCCACTCTTTTTCCAAACCAGTACTAATGGCGAGGCCCACTCACTTGACGACTTGCGTATGATGTTCTTCTCCTCCATCTCAGAAAGGACCTCTCTTAGTTTCTGGTATTGGCTTGGTGGGACACAGCGGTATGCTAGTCGGAAGGGGCGCTCATCAGTCAGATGGATCCTGTGGACGAAGTCTTTGGCTAGGCCACAGTCCAGCTTGTCCTTGGAGAACACCTCATCATGCCTCTGTATGAGTTCCACAAGCTGACTCTTCCAATAAGGGGACACTTCACATGAGTGGATGTCTATGTCGTCCAATCCAAGATCAGCAAGCTTATCCTGAAGGGCGAGACTTACAGAGGTGTCAGGGACATGGTCAGTGTCTACTCTTACGCTTTGGCCTTGTGCTTTTAGCTCCGTGCTGGCGACATAGTCCACTCCAAGGTCAAAGTCTTCAAGTGCCACACATGGTGAAACATCAGCTAACTTCATGTTCCTCCTCAGTGTCACAGGCTTGTCACTCGGGTTCACAACCTTCACAGGAACCCACCTGTCTCCGCTCATTGACGCCACAGTTCTCCCTACCATGACGCTCTTCCGGTTGGAGTGTGATTTGGCTGGTTCCACCAGTATGGTACTTCCCTCTGAGATAGGAGCCTTTCCAGGAAGCTTTACCCACACTATGTGCTCCTGTTTCGGTACCAGTGTCACGGCATTAGTAAGCTTCACAGTTCCAATGATGTCTGGGATAATGTCACCTTTCCATCTTGTTATGCCCGAGAGCATGCTCAAGAACTGCTCGATGCCTGGTTCACCAGTAGAGTCAGCTTTACTCATCACGCGCCAATAGCTGGGATCTTGCTTGAATTGGCGTAGCAAGTGTTTCAGCAAATTGGTGCCTACTATCATTTGGTCACGCTGGCCTGGCACGACTAGTGTGGGCACGATTGCTTCTTGTCCGTAGATTTTCAACTTTAACTGGTGAATGCACTTGGGTCGCACATGCACACCACCACAACCCACCAGAAAAATGTCTTTGGTGGACTGGGCACCCTCTGTCAGCAACCCTGCCTTGTGGAGCTCCTCTTCTGCTTCTTCACTCATCGTACAAGCCATTGAACCAGTGTCTAGCATAGCATACAGTGCAACTTGGTCATTCACCAGCACATCAGTGTAGAATAGATCATCTGCCTTCTCAAGTTTGTGTATATTCTGGAAAATCATGACACTACCATTCGGTGCAGTCTTGCAGCTCTCTTCATATATTGCATGTATGTCTTCTTCAGTTTTGAGGGTCTGAACTGATGCACTCACACTTTGCCCTCCACAATGTGAGCGACTCAGTTTCCCTGGTTGGGTGTGTGGTTCTCTGCTTGGGTTTGGCGTGGAGCGGCCCATGGGCAATCTCTCCTTGTGTGGCCAGGTTCCAGACACCCAAAGCACCTCTTCTCTTTCATGCAGTGTTCACGTGTGATGTGAGTTTTGTCACCACATACACGGCAAGAAGTGGGGCGTGTCCACTGGGTTGGCTGTTGGACAGGGGAGGCTGCTCTGGCCAAAATGCCTTCTAGCATGCTTAGTAATCGTTCTAAAGCCCCTGTTTCTGAAGTGGTGACTGCACTCACCTTTGTCTGTGTGGAAGGTTCTGCTCTCGTTGCAGTCAGCTCCTCAACTACAGGTTGACAGGTAGTGGTAGTTGCTGTCACCATTTTGAACTTCTCTGCTCTAATGGCCCTCTTCCTTGCCTGATGCTCCCTCTGGTGCTCATCGATAGCTTCTTGCACCTCCACGGCTGACCATTCGCTGATAGGCTTGCATCGGAACACACTGGAGAGTTCGGGGTTGGGGCAGTTCCTGATGAACATCATAGCAATTTGCGCTGACATGTTCTCCATCTTCTCTCTACTTTTCCGCAGATGCTGGTCAGCGTGCTCGGCTGCTGTATTGAGCCGAACCCTGTAATCCACTGGGTTCTCATTTGCGTCAGACTGTGTAGAATAGAAATCAGCCATTGGTAAGCCAGACATGGGAGAGTCACTGAAGTATCTTCTGAGTATGTCGTATACCACTTCAGGGTGTGTGTTGATATCAGCACTACTCTTCAGCCCCACTTTAACGATACTCTTAGCTCGTCCCAAAAGATGACTGAGGATTTCATCCGCCTGCTCTGTAGTCGGACAATTCTTTTTATGCAGGTAAGCGTCCATCATATCTATCCACTCTTGTACGGTGTATTTGTCTGAGCCATCCCCCCTAAACATCGATGGTTCCTTGACAGCTGCATTCACCGTGATGTTCAGTCGAGACAAATCAACTGGGGAGGGAATGGGCTCGAGCGGGGGTGGTGTCATGGGGTGTGGGCAACTTAGAGTGGGGAAAGGTGTTTGGTTGGCTAATATGCGGCTAACAACAGTGTCACCAATGTGGGTTCCCAACTCCCCTAAAAGGTCACGCAATTGTGCCAGGGTGTCATTATTAGCAACGGTGGGAGTGGAAAACATTTGCCTTGCTACAGGGGTACCATCAGGGCTGCTACAGCCTGGCTGCCTAGCTTGCTCTGCAGTCCCTGCTTGCATCCACCCTCTACCCCTCCCAAATGGTGTAAAGTCCATTATATTTCAAACACAATGAATATAACAGTGGAAATATGACGTTAAAATAAAATTTAACTATACAGAGACACGTGGTATAAAGACACTGTAAGTGAGGAAACGTAATGATAAATTGTGGAAAAACACAGCCACAGTAAAACAAAATCACTTTTTATCAAAAGTCTCAACGATCAACAGATCCTTTCTGATTGCTGTACGATACACTTACTTGCTCACAGCATAACCTCGGCAATCTGCAGCAGCTGATCTGAAGAATCCGGGTCACGGCACCATTTTTTAACAGTCAGCGTTCTGCGTTGTGTATTTTCTTAGTGAGGCACACACAGCGGAGTTGAATCACAGGGATTTATTCACCTTTTTTGGAAAAAAACAAAAACAGGGCGTCACACACAGTCCACGGCAAACGGAATCTCTCTCCACAGCTCCGAGCGTCAGTGCTCACTCAAATCAATTATATATATTTAAATGTGGAAATGGAAATAACAATAATAATAATAATAATAATAAAGGTAAAAAAAGCTTAATAGTCTCAAATAAATTAATTAAATAAAACACAGTATATAAAATATATACTTCAGCAAATAACAATATATATTAAGAAAAAGGATCCTTAAATGTGCAGCAATACACCTCATCTTTCCCACCCACATCAATTCTTTTTATATTTTTTATACAATAAACTATGCCAAAAAAACTCATAAGAGACATACCTTTTTTTGTAAAAAAAACAAAAACAGGACGTCACACACAGTCCACGGCAAACGGAATCTCTCTCCACAGCTCCGAGCGTCAGTGCTCACTGAAGCTGGTCACAAAGGTGCGACGCCAAATCACCCCCCAGGGAAACAAAAAGGTATGTAACGGAAAATAATAGAGTGGAACTGATTTACAATGAGATACACTTTTGGGGAAGTTCACAACAAAAAATGTTTTGAATAATTGACCAAAATTAAAATAAAATAAAATAAAATTTAGCTCGGCTACATAGATATGTTGAAAATATTACCTTTAATGATCCAGTGATTTTATCACGAAAAACTACTGATTAAATGAGATTGAATTAAGGAAGCAGTTTAAATTGTATTTATGATGAAGAAACAGGGATTTACGTGCTTAATCTCACAAAGTTCCGCTTTTTGATGGGGAGGAAAATAGAAATGTCCTGAAAATACATAATTTGTCTAAAACAGGGGAGTCCAAACTTTTTCCATTGAGGGCCGCACACTGAAAAATCAAAGCAAGCGGGGGCCATTTTGATATTTTTTTATTTTAAAAACTAATACAATATATGTATAAAAAATATACATTCAGGCCTCCACTCAGGCTTGATCCCAGGGACCCCAAAGGGTTTTGTTAAAAAAAATATAAAAAATGTGTCATTATTCAGTATTATTATTTTTATTATTATTACATAATAAATAATAATAATAAATCCATAGATCAACATTAGGTCTGTCTGTGAATATAACGTTTTTAAAGATTTATGTCGTATGCTCTTTTTGTCGAAGAAAACCCTGTTTTTTTATGGAAAAAACACAAAATATGAAATATTTTCACCCAATAAAATTTTTAAGTGGAATATTTCAAATTATATAATAATTGGAGCCTTAAAAAGGTCAATAACTCATAACACCATTGATTTTAATTCATTATCATTTTTTGAGCGATGACACTTAAAAACAAATCACACAAAAATGATTGGGGAACCAAAAGGGTCCTACTCATTAAAGTGTTAAAAAATAAATTATACATTTTTTTTACTGTTTACTTTTAACACAATAATCTCGAGATCAACTTCAGATATATCTGTCAATTATAAGTTGTATTTTTGTTTATGTTTTTTGTTTGTTCGTTTTAGGCCCCTCTTTAAAAAAAAAAAAAGACAGCTCAATTTTTTATATGGCAAACACAAAATATGCAACATTTTCCCCAAAAAATATCTCAAAGTGCAATATTTAATGTGACGTAATTGGAGCCTTGGATAGGTCAATAATTCATAATAACATTGATTTTCATTCATTATTTTTTTTAAAAGAAAGAAACAGCCTGCATGGCAGCTTTGTGTTATTAGAGTAAACATTGCAACAATGTATTGTTACATTTCACCTGTTTGGTCTTTCATACCACTTTTTATGTTTTTAATTTTTTTAATCGTATTTTAAAATGGGCTGTGGGGCCGTTAAAAAAATGACCTGCGGGCCGCAAATGGCCCCCGGGCCGCACTTTGGACATCCCTGGTCTAAAAAGTTGGTTTCAGCAAAAATGTGCAAACACTATAAATTGGAACGAAAATGTGCAAATAATACAATTAGAACAACATAATGTAGTGTAAAAAGCCATTTTTTTAGTGCGCGCTTGCATGTGCGTGTGGAACTGGGAGTGTCCTGTTCCCTGCGTGCTCGTCACTCATTATGGGGAGAAAGTGCAGCGTGCAGACACACATCAGACTGTCTACTCAACAACAACAAAAAAGTAGAGTCAATGGAGAAGCATCCAAATGCAGAGACACTCACAGAGGACATCGCCTGCGTGTGGTGAGACATTACTTGTGTTGTCTTCCATCCATCCATTTTCTACCGCTTGTCCCTTTTGGGGTTGCGGGGGGTGCTGGAGCCTATTTCAGCTGCATTCGGGCGGAAGGTCGGGTACACCCTGGACAAGTCGCCACCTCATCACAGGGCCAACATATCATTCATTAAAAAAGTTCTGTTTAAAGGGGAGCCAATGTTTAAAAGTGTCAGGTGGAAAAGTGGATTGTTGGTGTTATGTTGTCTTTGGTGTCCTAAAACATGTACTTTAAGTTAGGACATGGGCCGAGGATGTTGCAGCAGTTTCACACATATAGACCACACACACACATAGATATAAATTGCGTTGACTTGTGTTTGGTTGTGTAGCTTGCAGAGAAGTTCTTCTCTCAGACGTAAATGGAGAAAACGTTATGGAGGTCTGGATGGAAACAAACTTCTGGAGCCTGAAGAAGACTTACTACAAGCCACAGGTATGTGCATCTATATATGTGTGTGTGTGTGTGTGTGCGTGTGTGTGCGTGCGTGCGTGCGCACGCTCGCAGACCCTACAATTAGAGGTGAGGGAAGTATGTTACAGTGAGTCTGTTTATAAATCTAAATCACCACAAAGCTGCTGATTGGCTGCAGCAATTTCTGCTCCCGCCCCCTCACATTCTGCTGCCACCTTATTATGTGTTTATTTCATTGTCTTACATTTGTGTGCTTTGCAGAGGAGGCACACAAAATGGACGACAGCAAGTTGAGGAACGCTGACGACCAGGTGGGGCCTGTCTTAACACGACACACACGTGTTGGCGTGATCAAAGCAGAACTTCACAACACTTTCACGCATGATTGATTGCTGGATTTGGGCCCAAAATACCACAAATAACCACTGTCTGTTAATTTATAGATTTATATTCAAGATGAAGCTAAGTGCTATGCTTAAAAAGTGTGTTAGCTTGCAAAGGTTGCAGATGACCCCAATGAACACTAGGTGGCGCTACTGTCATGGTGTTTTTTAGGTTACGGCTCCACGACCAGCTTCCAGGATTCTGACCCAGAACCACCCTCCGAGTCCAGTCCAGAGGCCCATCAGTCTGGTCAGTCCTGGAGCCGCAGGTGCACCTGGAGCTTGGTGTCCTGGTAAGAAGAACACCACCAGGAGATGCAGACTGTGGGCATCAAAAATACATTTTGATATCTGTGCAGTGGTTCCAGTGTCAGCCAATGGCTCCTGCCTGAAGCCCCTCCCACCTCAGGCCTTGGTGCCACCAAAAGACAGGTGCCCCCAGGTGGCCCAATCCTGGTGCCCTCCTCAGCAGACTCCAACCAAACGCAAAGCGTAAGTCCTCTTAGAACCAATTCGAAGTCCCAACAGAACTGATCTAACTAGTGTGTGTGTGTATCGTTCAGTGCCGCTGACGTGCTTTTCGACACATTCGCATGTGATGGAAGAATTAACACCAACCACTTCTTTGAGGTAATGTCACATGACCCCTTCCTGTCTGCTAAAACATCATCATCATCATCCTCATCATCATCCTCATCATCATCATCATCATCACCCGTCAGGCCGTCTGGAGTTCTGGTCTTCACCGGTCCGACTCGCGACTTCGGGACTGCTTGTCTCTCCTCAGGAAGCTTCAGGACGCTGATTCTTCTGTGGACAGAAGCACCTTCCATAGGTGCACTTCCTGGAAATATTCTGTCCACTTCCTGTACAAAAACTTTCTGTATACTCCCAGTCTACTTTCTGAATATCTATATCCACTTCCTGTACACTAACGCTCCACTTCCTGCTTACTTCCCATCTACGTTAGGTCCTTTTCCCTTACACATCCTGTAAACTTCCTGTTTTCTGTCTAGACATGTTCAGTCTACTTCCTGCAAACTTAAAGCCGCTTCCTGTCCACTTCCTAGCTTCTTCCAAGCCACTTCCTGTATACTTGCTGTACACTTCCTCTAAAATTCATGTCTAATGTACTTTCTGCCCTGTCCATGTCTACTTCCTATCCACTTCTTCTACAATTGCTATACACTTCCTGTCTACTTACTGTGCAATCTCCCAACACTTCCTACAAACTTCCTGTCTACTTCCTTTTAAACGTATTGCTTACTTCCTCTCTACTTCTTGTCTAATGTCCGTTTTCCCTTCTTCTTGTTAACTTCCTGAACAAATCCTCAACACTTACTCTATACTCCCTGTACACTCCCAGTCTACTTCCAGTACACTATATCAATCAATCAATCTATCAATCAAAAAAATTGTATATAGCCCTTAATCATAAATGTCTCAAAGAGCTGCACAAATCACAACGACATCCTCAGCTCAGATTCCATATCGAATTTGTTGGCTTTTTAAAAAAATTAAAAAAACTAACTTGTTTTCTAGAACAAAACAAAAACATTTAGGAGGTTGATATGTAGATAGCCTAATTAGGGCTTTTACAAGTGTTTTAAAAAGCCGGTTACAACCAAATCCATGCAATAATTTGTTTTGTATTGCATGTAAACACAACATGTGTATGGGGCGGCAACCCACTTTCTTTCCACTCTGTCTACTTCCTGTCCCCTTACTCTCCACTTCCTGTCCAATTCCAAGCCACTTCTTGTATACTTGCTGTACACTTCCTGTCCACATCGTGCATATTCCTAGTCTACTTCTTGTCCACTTCCTCTACAATTCCTAGACACTTCCTGTCTACCTTCTTTACACTTGTAGCTTACTTCCTGTCCTCTTCATATCTATGTCCACTCGGTCTTCTTCTTGTCCATTTCCTCTGCACATCCTCTAGACCAGGGGTCCCCAAACTTTTTGACTCGAGGGCTGCATTGGGTTAAACAATTTGGCCGGGGGCCGGGCTGTATATATATATATCTATATATATATATATATATACATATATAGATATATATATATATATATATATATATCTATATATATAGATAGATATATCTATATATATAGATATATCTATCTATATATATAGATATATATATCTATAGATATAGATATATATATATATATAGATATATATATCTATATCTATAGATATATATATGTATATATATATATATATATATATATATATATATATATATATATATATATATATATATATATATATATATATATATATAGATATAGATATAATATATATATATATATATACAAACCCCGTTTCCATATGAGTTGGGAAATTGTGTTAGATGTAAATATAAACGGAATACAATGATTTGCAAATCCTTTTCAACCCATATTCAATTGAATGCACTACAGAGACAAGATATTTGATGTTCAAACTCATGAACTTTTTTTTTTTTCAAATAATAATTAACTTAGAATTTCATGGATGCAACACGTGCCAAAGTAGTTGGGAAAGGGCATGTTCACCACTGTGTTACATGGCCTTTCCTTTTAACAACACTCGGTAAACGTTTGGGAACTGAGGAGACACATTTTCTAAGCTTCTCAGGTGGAATTCTTTCCCATTCTTGCTTGATGTACAGCTTAAGTTGTTCAACAGTCCGGGGGTCTTCGTTGTGGTATTTTAGGCTTCATAATGCGCCACACATTTTCAATGGGAGACAGGTCTGGACTACAGGCAGGCCAGTCTAGTACCCGCACTCTTTTACTATGAAGCCACGTTTATGTAACACGTGGCTTGGCATTTTCTAGCTGAAATAAGCAGGGGCATCCATGGTAACGTTGCTTGGATGGCAACATATGTTGCTCCAAAACCTGTATGTACCTTTCAGCATTAATGGCGCCTTCACAGATGTGTAAGTTACCCATGTCTTGGGCATTAATACACCCCCATACCATCACAGATGCTGGCTTTTCAACTTTGCGCCTATAACAATCCGGATGGTTCTTTTCCTCTTTGGTCCGGAAGACACGGCATCCACAGTTTCCAAAAACAATTTCAAATGTGGACTCATCAGACCACAGAACACTTTTCCACTTTGTATCAGTCCATCTTAGATGAGCTCAGGCCTAGCAAAGCCGACAGCGTTTCTGGGTGTTGTTGATAAATGGTTTTCGCCTTGCATAGGAGAGTTTTAACTTGCACTTACAGATGTAGCGACCAACTGTAGTTACTGACAGTGGGTTTCTGAAGTGTTCCTGAGCCCATGTGGTGATATCCTTTACACACTGATGTCGCTTGTTGATGCAGTACAGCCTGAGGGATCGAAGGTCACGGGCTTAGCTGCTTACGTGCAGTGATTTCTCCAGATTCTCTGAACCCTTTGATGATATTACGGACCGTAGATGGTGAAATCCCTAAATTCCTTGCAATAACTGGTTGAGAAAGGTTTTTCTTAAACTGTTCAACAATTTGCTCACGCATTTGTTGACAAAGTGGTGACCCTCGCCCCATCCTTGTTTGTGAATGACTGAGCATTTCATGGAATCTACTTTTATACCCAATCATGGCACCCACCTGTTCCCGGTTTGCCTGTTCACCTGTGGGATGTTCCAAATACGTGTTTGATGAGCATTCCTCAACTTTATCAGTATTTATTGCCACCTTTCCCAACTTCTTTGTCACATGTTGCTGGCATCAAATTCTAAAGTTAATGATGATTTGCAAAAAAAAAAAAGTTTATCAGTTTGAACATCAAATATGTTGTCTTTGTAGCATATTCAACTGAATATGGGTTGAAAAGGATTTGCAAATCATTGTATTCCGTTTATATTTACATCTAACACAATTTCCCAACTCATATGGAAACGGGGTTTGTATATATATATACAAAAGTTTGGGGTCACCCAAACAATTTTGTGGAATAGCCTTCATTTCTAAGAACAAGAATAGACTGTCGCGTTTCAGATGAAAGTTCTCTTTTTCTGGCCATTTTGAGTGTTTAATTGACCCCACAAATGTGATGCTCCAGAAACTCAATCTGCTCAAAGGAAGGTCAGTTTTGTAGCTTCTGTAGTGAGCTAAACTGTTTTCAGATGTGTGAACATGATTGCACAAGGGTTTTCTAATCATTAATTAGCCTTCTGAGCCAATGAGCAAACACATTGTACCATTAGAACACTGGAGTGATAGTTGCTGGAAATGGGCCTCTATACTCCTATGTAGATATTGCACCAAAAAACAGCCATTTACAGCCAGAATAGTCATTTACCACATTAGCAATGTATAGAGTGTACTTCTTTAAAGTTAAGACTAGTTTAAAGTTATCTTCATTGAAAAATAAGGACATTTTAATGTGACCCCAAACTTTTGAACGGTAGTGTATATATATATATATATATATATATATATATATATATATATATATATATATATATATATATATATACATATATATATATATATATATATATATATATATATATATATATTAGATATATATAGCGCACTATACGCGCGCGCGATGATGTCACGTTATCGATGAGAAAATGCATTTTTAGACAATATGATTTGCCTGAGCGGCTAGGAGACACCGTGAGTAGCAAGCGGTAAAAAGTGGATAAGAAAAGACAGAAAAAAATTATATATATTCTTTAAAAAAAAATTAATACTTGGGACTTCACGCGGGCCTGATTTTGGACGCTGGCGGGCCGGATCCGTAGTTTGGGGACCCCTGCTCTAGACCTTCTGTTAATTTCCTGTATAGTACCTGTACACTCCCAGTCTTTTTCCTGTATACTATACCCACTTCCTGTCCACTTACTCTCCACTTCCAAGCTATTTTCTGTATACTCGCTGTACACGTTCTCTACAATTCCTGTCTGTTTCTTACATACTCTGTCTACTTCCTGCACAATCAATGTTTACTTCCCGTCCACTTCCATTACAATTCCATTACACTTCCTGTCTACTTACTGTACATTCTCTCAACACTTTCAGTCCACTTCCTGTGCACATCCTCAACACCTTCTAAAATCTTCCTGAATACTCCCATAGTACTTTTTGTACACTATATCCACTTCTTGTCCATTATCTGTACACAATATTGTACACTTCCTTTCCATTTTCTTTCAACTTCCAAGCCCCTTCCTGTATACTCGCCATACACTTCCTCTACAGTTCCTGTCTACTTCCTGCACAGTCCATGTCTACTTTCTATCCACTTCTTCTACAATTCCAATACACTTCCTGTCTATGTACTGTACGTTCTCTCAACACTTCCACTCCACTTCCTGTGCAGATTCTCAACACCTTCAGTAAACTTCCTCTATACTCCCTGTACACTCCCAAAGTACTTCCTGTACACTATATCCACTTCTTGTCCACTATCTGTCTACTTCATGTCAACATACTTTACACCTCATATCTACTTCCAAACAATTTATTGTACACTTTCTTTCCATTTCCTTTCAACTTCCAAGCCACTTCCTATATAATCGCCATACACTTCCTCTACTGTTCCTGTCTACTTCTTACATACTCCCAGTCTACTTCCTATCCAATTCCTATACACTTCCTGTCTACTTACTGTACACTCCCTCAACATGTCCTGTAAACTTACTGTCTACTTCCTTTACACTTCCCGTCCCCTTCATATCAGTATCCACTCTGTCTTCTACTTGTCCACTTCCTGTGCACATCTTCAACACCTTCTGTAAACGTCCTGTACAATCCAAGTCTACTTCCTGTACATTATATCCACTTCCCGTCCATTCCCTGTCTACTTCATGTCCACTTACTCTCCACATCCAAGCTCCTGTTTACTCGCTGTACTCTTCCTCTAAAATTATTGTCTGATTTTTTACATACTCTCAGTCTACTTCCTGCACAGTTGATGTTTACTTCCCGTTCACTTCCTTTACAATTCCAGTAGACTTCCTCTCTACTTACTGTACGCGCTCTCAACACTTCCAGTAAACTTCTTGTCGACTTCCTTTACACTTTCTGCTTACTTCCTGTTCTCTTCTTTTCTACTTCTTGTTCAATGTCAACTCTGTCTTTTTCTTGTCCACTTCCTGTACACATCCTCAACACCTTCTTTAAACTTCCTGTATACTCCCTATACTCTCCAAGTCTACTTCCAGTACACAATATTAGACTTAGACTTAGACTTCCTTTTTATTGTCATTCAAATTTGAACTTTACAGTAGAGATAAGAACGAAATTTCGTTACATAAGCTCATGGTAGTGCAGCATAAAAAAGCAATAAGGTGCATATATAAATAAATAAATAGGTTACTGTACAGATAAATATATTGCACTTTTTCACATGCATCCACGTTTATGGATGTATGTTATATTGTCTTTTTTATTCAAGCGAGATAATCCATTTTGGGGGGAGTTGAGGGGATAATTTAATTATGATCCGTTCAAGAGTCTTACGGCCTGAGGGAAGAAGCTGTTACAGAACCTGGAGGTTCTGCTTCGGAGGCTGCGGAACCTCTTTCTAGAGTCCGGAACCTCTTTCTAGAGTCCAAAACCTCTTTCTATAGTCCAGGAACCTCTTTCTAGAGTCCACTAGATATCCACTTCCTGTCCACTGTCTGTCTACTTCATGTCCACTTACTCTACACCTACTATCTACATCCAAACTATATATTGTACACTTTCTTTCCATTTTCTTCAACTTCAAAGCCACTTCCTGTATACTTCTTACATACACTCAGTCTACTTCCTCTACAATTCCTATACACTCCCTGTCTACTTACTTTACACTCTCTCGATACTTCCTGTAAACTTACTGTCTACTTCCTTTACACTTCCCGTCTTCTTCATATCTATATCCACTCTGTCTTCTTGTCCACTTCCTGTGCACACCCTCAACACCTTCTGTGAACTTCCTTTTACACTCCCATTCTACTTTGTGTACACTATATCCACTTCCTGTCCACTCTCTGTCTACATCAGAGGTGTCAAACATACGGCCCGAGGGCCGGATCAGGCCCGCGAACAGGTTTTATCCGGCCTGCGGGATGAGTTTGCTAAGTATAAAAATTAACCTGAAATTTTTGAATGAATGAAACAGCTGTTCTAAATGTGTCCACTGGATGTCGCAATAGCAATTTTTGGTATCTTTGTAAATGATGCTAAATATGTACAAAATAAACCACAAGATGTTAGTACATCAGTCGAGGAAAATGATAAAACTACATAAATAACTTAATGTAATTTCATTTTGATATAGTTTTTTAATCTTGATAGATTGAAAAATATAAATAATGACAAATAAAGATAGAATACTATTAACCGGCAGCACGGTGGAACAGGGGTTAGTGCATGTGCCTCACAATACGAAGGTCCTGAGTAGTCCTGGGTTCCCGGGCTTGGGATCTTTCTGTGTGGAGTTTGCATGTTCTCCCCGTGACTGCGTGGGTTCCCTCCGGGTACTCCGGCTTCCTCCCACCTCCAAAGACATGCACCTGGGAATAGGTTGATTGGCAACACTAAATTGGCCCTAGTGTGTGAATGTGGGTGTGAATGTTGTCTATCTGTGTTGGCCCTGCGATGAGGTGGCGACTTGTCCAGGGTGTACCCCGCCTTCCGCCCGAATGCAGCTGAGATAGGCTCCAGCACCCCCCGCGACCCCAAAAGGGACAAGCGGTTGAAAATGGATGGACGGATGGATGCATGGATACTATTAACCGCAACATGTAAGTGTAAAAAAAAACCAACAACATTATGATTTGTAAAATTTCAGAATGTGCTATTTCTATTTTTAAATAAAGAAAACAATCTGAAGTTGTCTTTATTTTTAAGTTATCCTGCCGTGATTTTACCAGTCTGACCCGCTTGGGAGTAGATTTTTCTCCATGTGACCCCCAATCTAAAATGAGTTTGACACCCCTGGTCTACATCCTGTCCACCGACTCTTCACTTCCTTGCTCTTTCCTGTATATTTTCTGTACACTTCCTCTACAACTGCTTCTTACATACTCCCAGTCTACTTCCTGCACAGTCCATGTCTATTTCCCTTCCACTTCCTGTTTACTTACCCAACACTCTCTCAACACTTCCTGTCTATTTCCTTTACACTTCCTGCTAACTTCCTGTCCTCTTCATATCATACTTGCCAACCTTGAGACCTCCGAATTCAGGAGATGGGGGGGGGGGGGGGGTTTGAGGTGGTAGCGGGGGTGTATATTGTAGCGTCCCGGAAGAGTTAGTGCTGCAAGGGGTTCTGGGTATTTGTATTGTTGTGTATATGGTGTGTTACGGTGCGGATGTTCTCCCGAAATGTGTTTGTCATTCTTGTTTGGTGTGGGTTCACAGTGTGGCGCATATTTGTAACAGTGTTTAGGTTGTTTATACGGTCACCCTCAGTGTGACCTGAATGGCTGTTGATCAAGTATGCCTTATGTGTATGTAAAAGCTGCATGTAGTAAGGGAACGGGCTGGCACGCTGTGTGTATGGAGGAAAAGTGGACGTGACGACAGGTTGTAGAGGAGGTTAAAGGCAGTGCCTTTAAGGCACGCCCCCAGTATTGTTGTCCGGTTGGAAATCGCGAGAAATTCGGGAGAATGGTTGCCCAGGGAGATTTTCGGGAGGGGCACTGAAATTCGGGAGTCTACCGGGAAAATCGGGAGGGTTGGCAAGTATGCTTCATATCTACTTCTTGTCCAATTTCCACTCTTTTTCTTGTCCACTTCCTGTACATGCCATCAATTTGACCTCACAAATGTGTGTGTGTGTGTGTGTGTAGGTGTGTGACAGGCGTGGTGTCTCTCCTGATGAAAGCGCTCCAGGGAAGACTTGTCATTCCGGACTTTTGCAGCTTTACCGAGGACACTCAGAAGTTGTTTTCCCGATGTCGTCAGATGTCGTGTGCTCAGGTAGACTTTGCACATTCGGGGGATAAAGGGGTCTGGGGGCGGGGCTTGCAGGTCATGAGGTCAGAGGTTGTTTATGTCAATTGTTTAGAACAAAGACAACATGGACGCTACAAAATGGGCGGTGTCCGTGTGCACGGTGGACGGCCAGAGGTAACACACACACACACACACACACACACACACACACACACACACACACACACACACACAAGTCACATGACTATACACAGTGTTGATAATATGTGTGTCAGGCTGTCGCTCGGCGACTGGGCCACGGCCCTCCCACTGGGCGAGCTCTCATGGCCGCTGGTGTACGGCGTGGCGGTGGAGCTGCTGGGCTCCCAGCTGGTCCACAGGTATGTGGGCGTGGAGCCGTATTGCACGCGGGAGTCGCCCTTCTCGCTTAGCAAAGCAGGTGAGGATTCGCCCGCACGACATTTCCACGCCACGGCGTGCTGCCCTTTGATGCGCTCTGACCTCGCGGCAGGAACCCCTCGCAGTCCGCTCACGGAGACCGGCGCCATCGTCACCACCTCGTTGCTGCAGGTACCTAAGCTCCGCCTACATGCACCCATATACGTCGACATTACAGCCTCGATGTGATGTCACTTCCTGTGCAGCTGCCGGGACGTTTGTGTGCTGACGAAGAGGAGAAGTACGACTCGGTGAGTTGATCGATGGACTGATTGATTGATTTAAGGACTGATTGATTGATTGATGGACTGATTGATGCAGGTGCTGAATGTCATCCAGAGGCTGTGTAACAAAGAGCACGCCAACATCAACTGTAGCAGGTGCGTGAACGCCAACATGTCATTGACGTGAAAAAAACCTTGATGGATTTTATTCAAAATGGCTGACAAGGTGAGAGCACGTGTGCGTGTTTGATGTCCAGTTTTCAGAGCGGCAAGAACGCCAACGTGCGACTTCAAGCACTCGCCTTCTACCTGCAGGAGAAGAAGGTAACCTAACGAGCCAAGCTCACAATATAGGCTAACATCATGGCCGCCACGCTAACGGCACTTATCCTGTCTTGCGTGTCAGTGCTCGCCAGAGAAGACTGACGTCAACGCCGCCTTGGACTTGCTGTTGCAGGTACGATGCCAAGCCATACTTGCCAACCTTGAGACCTCCGAATTCGGGAGATGGGGTAAGGGGGGGGGGGGGGGGGCGGGGTTGTGGTGGGCGGGGTTTGGTGTTAGCGGGGGGTGTATATTGTAGCGTCCCGGAAGAGTTAGTGCTGCAAGGGGTTCTGGGTATTTGTTCTGTAGTGTTTATGTTGTGTTACGGTGCGGATGTTCTCCCGAAATGTGTTTGTCATTCTTGTTTGGTGTGGGTTCACATTGTGGCACATATTTGTAACAGTGTTAAAGTTGTTTATACGCCCAACCTCAGTGTGACCTGTATGGCTGTTGACCAAGTATGCATGGCATTCACTTATGTGAGTGTGAAAGCCGCATATATAATGTGACTAGTTCGGCACGCTGTTTGTATGGAGGAAAAGCAGACGTGACGACAGGTTGTAGAGGACGCTAAAGGCAGTGCCTTTAAGACACGCCCCCAATACTGTTGTCCAGGTGGAAATCGGGAGAAATTCGGGAGAATGGTTGCCCCGGGAGATTTTCGGGGGGGGGGCACTGAAATTCGGGAGTCTCCCGGGAAAATCGGGAGGGTTGGCAAGTATGCGCCAAGCACGCCAAAAACATTCAATCTACCGTAAATGGGCTGATGATTTGGAGTGCATGAGAAAGTGGAAATGAAAACGGAGTGGTCATTGCACAAGTATATTGAATGTTGTAATGGCGGTAAGGAGCAAACTCCTGAGTCAGCATCAAATACATTTTAAAGCGCATAAAGAAGTAGACTACGGTGCTGCTCCAAATGCAGGAGATCGCCTACAGCCGCAGCGACAGGGACGCCAACGACTAATAAAGACTTGGTGGTTAATTGAATAGAGGCGTTAATTGGAGCATTTCCTGTTGTCGTGTTGCAAGTGTTCCTCCACAGAAGTGACGTGCGAGTCCGGCGCAGCCATGGCGGCGTCGCTGGCTAACGGCGGCCTGTGCCCGCTCTCAGGAGACCAGGTTCTGTCGCCGGCGACCACCCGCAGCGTTCTGTCCGTGATGCAGGTGGCCGGGATGAAGGACTACTCCGCCGCATTCCTCTACAAGGTCCCGCGCCTCACTTGACTTCCACAATGAGAATGTTTTGCCGGGCGCATTGTATGAAACATATACATGTTCAAAACAACCATTGTTGGTAAATAGGGTAAATAATGAGTGGGGAAGTTTATGATAGCAGATTAGTGCTGCGACTTAAACCAGGAATGTCCAAACTTTTTTTCCACTGAGGGCCACACACTAAAAAAATCAAAGCATGCAGAGGCCATTTTTAAAAATGTTCATATCAATACCAATGCAATAAATAAATAAATATATATATATATATATATATATATATATATATATATATATATATATATATATATATATATATATATATATATATATATATATATATATATATATATATATATATATATATATATATATATATATTACTTTTAGGGCTCCTTTCAAATTTGATACAGAAGGGTCTCCGTCATAAACATAAAAATAAGTCATACATTTTGTTATATTATACATGTATATTATGTTATATTTTTCTGCCCTTTTTGTCAGAGAAATCCCTGTTTTTTATGGCAAAAACACAAAACATGCGGTATTTCCCCCCCAAAAATGTTCATTGTGAATACTCTACAACAGGGGTCGGCAACCCGCGGCTCCGGAGCCGCATGCGGCTCCTTGACCACTCTGATGCGGCTCAGCTACATACATGCCGACCCCCCCGATTTTCCCAGGAGATTTATGGATCTCAGTGTCCCTCATAGATTACTCCCAGGGAAAAAATAATCATATTTACACTCTAATTACTAAATAAAGGGCGTGCCCTAATTGCACTGCAGTAATTGTCCTCTATAGCATTTACATACAGCATGCCAGTCCAGCCACATGTTGCATGTTGTTATTACTTGCACACACAGGAGACAGCAAAGCATACTTACTCATCAGCCACACAGCTTACACTGACGGTAGCCGTATCAAACAACTTTAACATTGTTACGTTACAAATATGCGCCACACTGTGAACCCACACCAAAAAAGAATGAAAAACACATTTCTGGAGAACATCCCACCGTAACACAACATAAACACAACACAACCATTACCCAGAATCCCATGCAGCCCTAACTCTTCCGGTCTACATTATACACCCCCGCTACCACCAAATCCTCCCACACATCAACCCCCCCCCCCCTCTCCGTGCGTTGGTTGAGCGGAAGAGTTAGGGCTGCATGGGATTCTGGGTATTGGTACCGTCAGTGTAAGATGTGTGGCTGCTGAGTTAGTACGCCTTGCTGTCACTTACGTGAGCAAGCTGAAATTGCATTCTACGTGTGGTCAAACAGGTACACTGTTAGGGCAGACTGTAGAGGGCGCCAAATGCAGTGTCATCACGCTCTGATATTCGGGAGTCTCCCGGGAAAAATGAGACGGTTGGCAAGTATGACGCTATCAAGCGCCATTCATTCAAAACTCGCGGGCTGCACTAACATCAAATTTCCACATTAAAGTGCGTGCCGGTGCGTGCCGGTGCGTGTGTCGGAGACCCCTAGTTAACATAGCACAAAGCGTTTAAGCTTTGTATGCGGTGTTATTCATTTTAAATTAAAAAAAAATTTTTGTGGCTCCCATTACTTTCTTTAATTTGTGAAACTTGCCAAAATGGCTCTTTGAGTGGTAAAGGTTGCCGACCCCTGCCCTAATCTATATAAAAATGTTTTCAAAATAAGTCTTTTTTTTAAACTTTCAACACTTAAATCTGTAATTTTACTTCAGATCTATCTGTCAATTATAAGTTGGTATTTTTTATTTTTTTGAATGTGTTTGTTTTAGGCCCTATTTATAAAAAAAAACAAAAAAAAACAACGTTGTTTTTTTATATGGCAAATGACAAAATCATTTTTGGTGATTTAACCCCCAATTTCAGCATCAAGGGTTGGAATTGGGGGTTAAATCACCAAAAATGATTCCCGGGCGCAGCCACCGCTGCTGCTCACTGCTGCTGCTCACTGCTCCCTCACCTCCTAGGGGGTGATCAAGGGTGATGGGTCAAATGCAGAGAATAATTTAGCCACACCTAGTGTGTGTGTGACAATCATGGAAGGAAAAAAAGAAAGGAGAAAAAAAAAAGTGCACTATTTTCCCCAAAATATTTCAAAGTGGAATATTTAATGTGAGGTAATTAGAGCCTTGAACAGGTTTATAATTCATTATTTTTTTGAGCAATGACAGTTAAAAAAATGCCACTAAACTGTTCATGGATCCAAAAGGGCCCCACTCCTAAAAGTGTTAAAAATAAGTAATATATATATTTTTGACTTTCAACTTTTAAATCTCTAGATCAACTTCAAATCTATCCATCAATAATAAGTTGGTATTAGTTTTTTTAATGAGTTTGTTTTATGCCCTTTTTGTCAAATAAAACTGAGTTTTTTATATGGCAAATGAGAAAATATGCAATATTTTCCAAAAATATTTCAAAGTGGAATTTGTGAGTGAGGTAATTAGAGCTTTGACCATGTTTATAATTCATAATTTGTGGAGTAATGATAGCTTTAAAGAAAAAAACAGCCTGCATGGCAGCTTTGTGTTGTTAGTCAAAATTTCACCTGCTTGCTCTTTAATTCCACTTTTTAATGTTTTTTTTTAAATTTGTTTTTCAATATTATTTTTAGAGTGTGCCACAGGCTGTTAAAAATTAGATGTGGCCTGCACTTTGGACACCCCTGACCTAAGCTAATTCTAATTGCAGGCGTCCATACCGGCCGTGGCCAGCATCCATGGCGGCCTGCTCGCCGTCATCCCCGGCGTCCTGGGCCTGATGGCCTTCTCCCCGGAGTTGGACGCCTACGGAAACCCATGGAGGGCGGTCCACTTCTGTCAGGTGGCGACACTTTAATCGTAAACGCTTATTTTTAACTTCCTATTTCTGACCTTTCACCTTTTGTGCCGCCAGGAGCTGGTGTCCACCTTTCAGCTCCACGCCTTCGACATCAGGACACCTTTCCGGCAGGTTCTGGCCTACAGGCAGTGGAAGGCGGAGTCTGAGGTGAGTGCTGTTTGTCCACTGTGGTGTCGGACAATAGTCCGCGTGGTCCTCAAAGGCGTCCATTGGTGTCCACGCAGGGTTACCACATCATCAACGTCCTGCTCGCCGCCTTCAAAGGAGACGTTGGGGCGCTGCGGCGGTGAGTTTTTAACGTTTTCTCTCCTCTGTGATTCATCTTCACACTTGCCGTCAAATGCTTCCCCATGCGCCCTACAGCTACTTCCTGTCGGGAGTGGACGTCAATGCTGTCGACTACGATGGCAGGTCGGCGCTGCATTTGGCCGCCGCTGAAGGACACACGGAGGTAATCCGCTTTCTGCTGGAGAACGCAGGAGCCAACGCCGCCCTCAAGGACAGGTGAACCAATGCATATCTACAGTAGAGTGGAACCTCCATTCACAAACTTAATTAGTTTGTGAACACTGTAAATTGAAAAGTTTGTATAGTGAAGCACAGTTCCCCACAACAAACAATAATTTGTTCTGGCCTCGACAAAAGTCAATATTTTAGTTTAAAAAAAAAAGCACACTTTGAAGACACTATAAAGTATAATATATACAGTTTGTATATACATTATGTATATGTATACAGTCGGGATCACACTTGTAAAGAACATAATGTCATGGCTGTCTTGAGTTTCCAATCATTTCTACAACTCTTATTTTTTCCAACTATCGTGGGATCACACTCCTCAGCCTTCCCGGTAAGGTCTATTCAGGTGTGCTGGAGAGGAGGCTACGCCGGATAGTCGAACCTCGGATTCAGGAGGAACAGTGTGGTTTTCGTCCTGGTCGTGGAACTGTGGACTAGCTCTATACTCTCGGCAGGGTGCATGAGGGTGCATGGGAGTTTGCCCAACCAGTCTACATGTGCTTTGTGGACTTGGAGAAGGCATTTGACCGTGTCCCTCGGGAAGTCCTGTGGGGAGTGCTCAGAGAGTATGGGGCAACGGACTGTCTGATTGTGACAGTCCGCTCCCTGTATGATCAGTGTCAGAGCTTGGTCCGCATTGCAGACAGTAAGTCGGACATGTTTCCAGTGAGGGTTGGACTCCGCCAAGGCTGTCCTTTGTCACCGATTCTGTTCATAACTTTTATGGATAGAATTTGTAGGCGAAGTCAGGGCGTTGAGGCGATCCGTTTTGGTGGCTGCAGGATCAGGTCTGTGCTTTTTGCAGATGATGTGGTCCTGATGGCTTCATCTGGCCAGGATCTTCAGCTCTCACTGGATCGGTTCGCAGCCGAGTGTGAAGCGACTGGGATGAGAATCAGCACCGCCAAGTCCGAGTCCATAGTTCTCGCCCGGAAAAGGGTGGAGTGCCACCTCCGGGTTGGGGAGGAGACCCTGCCCCAAGTGGAGGAGTTCAAGTACCTCGGAGTCTTGTTCACGAGTGAGGGAAGAGTGGATCGTGAGATCGACAGGCAAATCGGTGCGGCATCTTCAGTAATGCGGACGCTGTATTGATCCGTTGTGGTGAAGAAGGAGCTGAGCCGGAAGGCAAAGCTCTCAATTTACCGGTTGATCTACGTTCCCATCCTCACCTATGGTCATGAGCTTTGGGTTCGGACAGAAAGGACAAGATCACGGGTACAAGCAGCCGAAATGAGTTCACTCCGCCGGGTGGCGGGGCTCTCCCTTAGAGATAGGGTGAGAAGCTCTGTCATCCGGGGGGAGCTCAAAGTAAAGCCGCTGCTCCTCCACATCGAGAGGAGCCAAATGAGGTGGTTCGAGCATCTGGTCAGCATGCCACCCGAACGCCTCCCAAGGGAGGTGTTTAGGGCACGTCCGACCGGTAGGAGGCCACAGGGAAGACCCAGGACTCGTTGGGAAGACTATGTCTCCCGGCTGGCCTGGGAGCACCTCAGGATCTCCCGGGAAGAGCTGGACAAAGTGGCTGGGGAGAGGGAAGTCTGGGCTTCCTTACTTAAGCTGCTGCCCCCGCAACCCGACCTCGGATAAGCGGAAGTGGATGGATGGATGGATGGATATATGTATGTATGTATGTATGTGTATATAAAACACAACAAGTGGGTTATGAACAATCTATTATCAAAACATTACAACTGTTAACATGTGCACACATACAAAAGTCCCTTAATAATAAAAGAAAGTTTAAAAAAAGTTAATCCTTCTTACCTTGCAGATGACGACAGCGGAAGAGAGAAGAGGGGTCGGGAAGGAGGGGCTGTGTGTCTGTGGATTCCCTCTCCTCTCTTAGTCTAAGTCCACAGCGAATCCCTCCCTCTTTTCCAGGCCAGTTTATTGGCTTTTTTGGAGTAATAAAATAGACAAAACTTGGTGAATGGCGAGAAAATAAACACACGCTGAAGCACTGAGAAGTGGCGACCGGGCGTAAACAGGATGTGATGTAGAGGGCGCCACCTCTCCAAAATATCCGTGCCCCGTGTGTACTGTAATGCACAGGAAATTACATCCACAAAATGGCCTAAGGCTTCCAGCGGCACATTAAATAAATGAATGAATAAATCAATCAATCAATCATAGCCCTAAATCACGAGTGTCTCAAAGGGCTGCACAAGCCACAACGACATCCTTGGCTCAGATCCCACATGAATGAATGAAGCCTTTGTAGGAGACAAGGTTTACACACATTTGGCTCCATCTAAAGGTTTGCAAATTGACATTCCACTGTATGTTGTATTATTAAACGCACGCGTTTGACGTCCTGAAGGAAAAACCTTTCCTCAGGGACATCTGACCCATGCCTGCCCAACACTTTAGAAAAATAAAAAAAGGGTTTACTACACATTTTAAAATAAATATGTCAATTTTTGTTGTGACACTTGAATGTTTTAACGCAAAAGTATTACGATGTGGAACCATTATCACTTTAACATTGAGTTTGATGCAGTTCCATGCGTCACCAGGTGGGGGACCTCTCCGCTGCAGGAGGCCAGGAGACACAACAGAGACGGGGCGGTCCAGCTGCTGCAAGGAACCTCGTGATGCGTCCCCATAAAGTACACGACCTCCGCCAAGGCGCAACGATACCAACTCATTAGGATCAGGATCGAACCGAACATCTGCAGTAAAAATGACATCTTGAACCTTGAACATTCTCAGTAGCCAACAGCAGGGGGCAGTGTCATATCACTAATTAACACGTGGATGTTGTTTTTTAAAAAAGGGGAAACTTTGTATTTTGTCAAGTTGCCATGACAGAAACACTTTTTATCAATAGAACTTTCCTGGGGGCGAAATGTCGAATTAGCTTGTGAGTCGACAACAAAGTGTGTGTTTGTGAATGCTGTCTGTCAATCTAATTAGGAGTAAACAAGATTTGATCCAAAAAATGTCTTGTTGACTTTCTGTGTCTCACTAACACACAACAAAATGCACCCACGTTGTCTGGTCCCGGTCCTGCAAAAGTCTTCAGATTAAAGATCCGACTAGTTAAGTCACTTTACGACCTCTACTGAGGGAAGCTCACAAATAAACTGATTTACCGGAAGTTACGACAACGTCACAATAAAAGCATCCACATTCCATTTTACGGAACAGCTGATTTTATTTGATTCTAAGTCCACGATTAGAACACGAGCACCCTTTAAAAATATATATTGAATCGGTAAAACTAGTTAAATTGTATTATTTCGGTGCAGGGATCCAACATGATGGCGAAAAACACTAGTACTTGTTTTATAGTGAAGATCTAGAGCGGAAGTGTTGTCGTGTAGCACATGTAACTTATTCGCCGCCAGCCTCCCGCCACTCAGACTGACTTTTCCGAGGAAGCGACGCGAAGACAAAAAAAGTCTCTCTTGTCCTTCGGGAAAAAAAAGTCTCAAAAACTTAATGACGGCCGTCACGTGACAGTTGGCGGTGAAGGGGAGCGACACGACGGCTTCTGACGTCATGTGATAGACGAGGAGGACAGGTGAAAGGTGAGTTTAAACGACCGCGCGCGTTCACGTAGATGCAAAGTGTTCCCGTGAAGGAAGCAATTAGTGCTGCGAGCACCGGAAGTTCCTCCAAAAAAACAATTTGAAGTTGTGTTCACGTGTCACGATGTGACGTCACTAGTTGACCTCCACGTGCATGACAAGCGTGTCTGTCAAAATGAGGCTGGGCTCAAAGTAAAATACGACCTCCTACCGACAGGAAGTTGTGGTTGTAGTTTCACTTTCAGCAGCATCCACCTGTCTGACTTCCTGTTTCTTCTTCTAGTTAGTTTGTGCTTCTTTCGAGGGTTCGGAGGTGCACGATGGGATCTTTTCGGCGCTCCAGACCTCGGTTCATGAGCTCTCCGGTTCTGTCGGACCTCGCCCGCTTCCACGCCAGCTCGGCCGCTCCGCACGTGGCCAACAGCAGCGTCTGGAACAGGTGACGACTTTGTTTGCGCTCTTATTTTGGAAAGCCAAACGGGTTGACCAGTGTCTCTTCGTGTTTTTTGTTGCTGGGATGCAATGAAAAGCCCATCGTGGTGTCGATTCAGGATTTCCTGGTGAGAAGGTTGGCCTCGCGCTTATTTCCTGTTACCCAGCCGCAGTGAGCAGGATGTTGACAGGAAGTGGCCATGACAGCCGGGTCACTTCCTGTCACACATGCTAGTTTAGCTACGTTTTTTTCCCCGGCTCCTTCTGAATGACGGCGGCGTGTGATGACCTCTGACCTCTGGCCCTTTCCAGTGTCCAATCAGCCGTGATGAAGGTGTTCCAGGGTGGAGCTCTGCAGGCTAACGAGCTGTACACGCTTAACGAGAGCATCAGGTGATAATGTGCGAGCATGCGAAGGTGCTAACAAACATTGGAGCACAAAGTAATCTATTACATGTTACCGGAATACTACCCTGATGGTCGTCATGTTCCCAGGTGGCTCCTGAAAACAGAGATGGGCTCCTTCATAACAGATTACTTCCAGGTACTTTTACTTGCTGGTTCTTGCAGGAAGAAACAGGAAGTAGAATTGGTGTGTTTTTTTTTTTTTAAATGTCATTTCAGAACCAGCTGCTGACTGGAGGCCTGGCGGACATTCTGGATCCGATCTTCATCTCTGGTGAGGAGTGTGATGTCAACACGCTTGTTGCCATGGTAACGTCCTGTTCCCGTCCCGCAGGAGGGAAGGAGCAGCTGGTGGTCCTGGCCGAGGCGTGGGACCGCTTTTTTACAGAGACGCTGCCCACCTTGCAGGCCATTTTTTACCCTGTACAGGTGAGGTTCACTTCCTGTTATGACTTCTCTGCTTAGAAATAACTGTGTGTGTGTGTGTGTGTGTGTGTGTGTGTGTGTGTGTGTGTGCGTTCTGGCAATGCTTACTTAATGGGGACATCGCTCTGTTTACACAGTCACCTTTAGGGGACCTCTGGTGGTATGGGGACAAAAAAAACAGGTCCCCTAAAGCAGTGGTCCCCAACGGACCGGTCAACGCTTGAAAATTTGTCCCACGGACGTGGGGGTGGGGGGGGGGACTGTATTCCGAATTCTCCGAATTATATTTATATAGCGCTTTTCTCTAGTGACTCAAAGCGCTTTACATAGTGAAAACCCAATATCTAAGTTACATTTAAACCAGTGTGGGTGGCACTGAGAGCAGGTGGGTAAAGTGTCTTGCCCAAGGACACAACGGCAGTGACTAGGATGGCGGAAGCGGGAATCGAACCTGCAACCCTCAGGTTGATGGCACGGCCACTCTACCAACCGAGCTATACCGTATTGATCTATATTGATATATAATGTAGGAACCAGAAATATTGTTAACAATAAGAAACAACCCTTTTGTGCGAATGAGTGTAAATGGGGGAGGGAGGTTTTTTGGGTTGATGCACTAATTGTAAGTGTATCTTGTGTTTTTTATGTTGATTTAATAAAAACAAAAATAAAAAAATTATTTTTATTTTTAATTTATTTCTTGTGCGGCCCGGTACCAATCGATCCACTGACCGGGCCCGGTGGTTGGGGACCACTGCCCTAAAGGGAAACCTTTTTAAATGATAGTCCGATCCATTCTGAAGATGCCTAAGTGATTTTTAAGCTTTGGCCCATAAAACATGTTTACTGGTTAGTTTGAGTGTGAGACATTTGCACAGCAGCCCCCTCTTCGGATTGTAGCTGGTACTGCACTCGCTGCTTTTTTTTAAAATGGTCCTCAGTAGTCACGTACAAATTTGTGTGAATTATGCAAAATTATTTAAATTTGGTCCCCATGAACCATATGAACTATTTTTTCCCCAGGGTCCCCAGTAAGAATGATCAGCACATTACTTCATCAATCCAGAGATTTAAAGACGTGTATGAGCTAACTGGGCAGAGGCCATTTTACCTAATTTTTTTTATGCCTCCACAACCTGTAGAAAGGGTGGTCCCCACAAGTGATGATCAAAAACTTGGTCCCCATTCCAAATGATAACCAGTATGTGTGTGTGTGCAGGGTCAGGAGCTGTCCATCAGACAGATGGCGCTGTTGGCCTTCAGGGACTTGGTGCTGTTGAGGCTCCACCTCGAGGACACTTTGGCTAATGTCACCTGCGTCCCCCCGGGCGTCACGCACATGCTGCTGGTTCTGCAGGTATTCTAGAACCTTCTATTTCGGTTTGTCAAGTTCAGTGGTGTCCGAAGTGCGGCCCGTAGCTAATTTTTTTAAAGGCCCGCGGCACAACGTTAACGTTCAAATATTAGCATGCTGGGTTTTTTTGCTAATTTTGCAACTATACACCTCAGCGTCAAATACTTTGCTTCTTGACGAATGATACCTGTTTGCATGCTAATGTTGGTATGCTAGCTTTTTTTAAAGCAATTTTTGTAGGTATACACCTTCATCACATTTTGGTAATTGATGCATGCTGATGTTAGCTTTTTTAAGCTAATTTTGTAGGTTTATACTAGGGATGTCCGATAATATCGGGTCGCCGATATAATCGGCCAATAATCGCTTTAAAATGTAATATCGGAAATTATCGGTTTCAAAATTATCGATATCGGTTTCCAAAAGTAAAATGTATGACTTTTTAAAACGCCGCTGTGTACAATAAACCTTGAAAGCACTGCCTTTGCGTGCTGGCCCAGCCACTTTATAACTACAGCTGTTTAAACACGCAAGTGAATGCAATGCATACTTGATCAACAGCCATACAGGTCACACTGAGGGTGGCTGTATAAACAAGTTTAACACTGTTACAAATATACGCCATACTGTGAACCCACACCAAACAAGAATGACAAACACATTTCGGGAGAACATCCACACCGTAACACAACATAAACACAACAGAATAAGTACCCAGAACCCCTTGCAGATGCTTGTTTTCATTCAAAAAAATCTACGTCTCACACGTGATGACAAAGAGAAAAAGAATTAGCCCACTCTTTGAGCTTCATCTGTTGCACAAATAGACTAATAGTAAGTGAAGCTGTTTTATTTATGTTTTGTGCCTTTTTCACCCATGCACTTTAAAGGATGGCTCTGTTTTCTACTAGTCTAGACTGAAGCAGTTTTATTAATGTTCATGCACTTTAAAGGATGGCTGTGTTATCTACTAGTCTAGACTGAAGCAGTTTTTTAAATTTTTGTGCCTTTCTTGTTTTTATTTGCACATTTTTGTTACTTATACAAATTTATAGTATACTCTGGACTGAAGCTGTGTGCCTTCATTGTTTTTGTAGCGGTTATTTTGAGGCATGTTTAAAAAAATTACAAAAAATGCACTTTGTGAAAGTCAAAGTACAGTGTTTCCGATAGTTGTAGTGGGTATCAGGATTATTTCAGGGAGAGCATGTCCCACATTCCAAGCTGCTGTTTTGAGGCATGTTAAAAAAAAAAAAGCACTTTGTGACTTAAAGGCCTACTGAAACCCACTGCTACCGACCACGCAGTCTGATAGTTTATATATCAATGATGAAATCTTAACATTGCAACACATGCCAATACGGCCGGGTTAACTTATAAAGTGCAATTTTAAATTTCCTGCGAAATATTCTGCTGAAAACGTCTCAGTATGATGACGTTTGCGCGTGGCGTCACGGATTGTGCGGACATATTGGGACACCATTGTGGCCAGCTATTAAAGGCCTACTGAAATGAATTGTTTTTATTTAAACGGGGATAGCAGATCCATTCCATGTGTCGTACTTGATCATTTCGCGATATTGCCATATTTTTGCTGAAAGGATTTAGTAGAGAACATCGACGATAAAGTTGCAACTTTTGGTCGCTGATAAAAAAAGCCTTGCCTGTACCAAAAGTAGCGTGACGTCAACGGTTGAAAGGCTCCTCACATTTCCCCATTGTTTTCAATGCAGCTAGAGCGATTCGGACCGAGAAAGCGACGATTACCCCATTAATTTGAGCGAGGATGAAAGATTCGTGGATGAGGAACGTTAAAGTGAAGGACTAGAATGCAGTGCAAGACATATCTTTTTTCACTCTGACCGTAACTTAGGTACAAGCTGGCTCATTGGATTCCACACTCTCTCCTTTTTCTATTGTGGATCACGAATTTGTATTTTAAACCACCTCGGATACGATATCCTCTTGAAAATGAGAGTCGAGAACGCGAAATGGACATTCACAGTGACTTTTATCTCCACGACAATACATCGGCGAAACACTTTAGCTACGAAGCTAATGTGATAGCATCATGCTTAACTGCATATAGAAACAAAAGAAATAAACCCCTGAATGGAAGGATAGATAGAAAATCAACAATACTATTAAACCATGGACCTGTAACTACACGGTTAATGCTTTCCAGCCTGGCGAAGGTTAACAATGCTGTTGCTAACGACGCCATTGAAGCTAACTTAGCAACCTGACCTCACAGAGCTATGCTAAAAACATTAGCTATCCACTTACGCCAGCCATCCCTCATCTGCTCATCAACACCCGTGCTCACCTGCGTTCCAGCGATCGACGGTGCGACGAAGGACTTCACCCGATCACAGATGCGGTCGGCGAGACGGAGGAAGTTAAGGTGAGTTCGGCGGCTAGCGCGTCTGCTATCCATATCAAAGTCCTCCTGGTTGTGTTGCTGTAGTCCGCCGCTAATACACCGATCCCACCTACAAATTTCTTCTTTGCAGTCTTCATTGTTCATTAAACAAATTGCAAAAGATTCACCAACACAGATGTCCAGAATACTGTGGAATTTTGAGATGAAAACAGAGTTTTTTGTATAGGATTCAATGTGTCCGCATACTTCCGTTTCAACGATTGACGTCATGCGCATACGTCATCATACATAGATATTTTCAACTGGAAGTTTAGCGGGAAATTTAAAATTGCACTTTATGAGTTAACCCGGCCGTATTGGCATGTGTTGCAATGCTAAGATTTCATCATTGATATATAAACTATCAGACTGCGTGGTCGGTAGTAGTGGGTTTCAGTAGGCCTTTAAGTCGTCTGTTTTCATCGAAAAATTCCACAGTATTCTGGACATCTGTGTTGGTGAATCTTTTGCAATTTGTTTAATGAACAATGAAGACAGCAAAGAAGAAAGCTGTAGGTGGGATCGGTGTATTAGCGGCTGGCTACAGCAACACAACCAGGAGGACTTTGAGTTGGATAGCAGACACGCTACCGTGAGTACAGCTTTGGCTTCCAAACATTTGAGCGCTTGCCCGTACGTGCGTGCCGCTATGTTCATGTCACGTACGTAATTTTGGGGAAATATATGTGCTGTATGAACTTTACGGAGGTGAACAGTACTTTGGGCTGTGGGATTGAGTGTGTTGTGCGGGTGTTTGAGTTGTATTGGTGGGTTATATGGATGGGAGGGGGGAGGTGTTTGTTATGCGGATTAATTTGTGGCATATTAAATATAAGCCTGGTTGTGTTGTGGCTAATAGAGTATATATATGTCTTGTGTTTATTTACTGTTTTAGTCATTCCCAGCTGAATATCAGGTCCCACCCGCCTCTCACAGCATCTTCCCTATCTGAATCGCTTCCACTGCCCTCTAATCCTTCACTCTCACTTTCCTCATCCACAAATCTTTCATCCTCGCTCAAATTAATGGGGTAATCGTCGCTTTCTCGGTCCGAATCGCTCTCGCTGCTGGTGGTCATGATTGTAAAAAATGTGCAGATGTGAGGAGCTCCACAACCTGTGACGTCACGCTACTTCCGGTACAGGCAAGGCTTTTTTATCAGCGACCAAAAGTTGCGAACTTTATCGTCGATGTTCTCTACTAAATCCTTTCAGCAAAAATATGGCAATATCGCAAAATCATCAAGTATGACATAGAATGGACCTGCTATCCCCGTTTAAATAAGAAAATTTCATTTCAGTAGGCCTTTAAATAATAAATATGGCAGTGCCATGTTGGCACTTTTTTCCATAACTTGAGTTGAAGTTGTTCTCTTATTTTGGAAAACCTTGTTACATTGTTTAATGCATCCAGCGGGGCATCACAACAAAATTAGGCATAATAATGTGTTAATTCCACGACTGTATATATCGGTTGATATCGGTATCGGTAATTAAGCGTTAGACAATATCGGATATTGGCAAAAAAGCCATTATCCCTAGTTTATACCTTAGTCACATTTTGGTACTTGATGCATGTTAACGTTAGCATGCTAGCATTTTAAACAATATTTTCTAGGTACATACCTCAGAGTAATATACTTTGGTGTTTGACCCATGTTACAATTAGCATTTTAGCATGCTAACGTACAGTACACACCGGGGAATAATATATTTTGATATTTGACGCACGCTGGCAATAATATGCTAACTTTTTAAAAGCTAATTTTGGAGGTTTACACCTTAGTCACATTTTGGAACTTGATGCATGCCAATATTAGCATGCTAGCATTTTAAACACATCTTTCATGTACACACCTCAAAGTGGTATTTGATGCATATTACCTCAGAGTAATATATTTTGGTATTTGATGCATCTTACAATTCGCATTTTAGCATGCTAGCTAAAAGTGTGCTAACTTTTTTTTAACCAAATTTTTAACCTTAGTCATATTTTGGTACTTGATAAATGCTAACGTTAGCATGCTGGCATTTTAAACACATTTTTCAGATAAACACCTGGGTAATACATTTTGGTATTTCACACAGGTTACTGTTCGCATTTTAGCATCCTATTGTTAGTATGCTAGCTTTATTTTAAGCCAATTTTGGAGGTATACACCTTTTAGTCATATTTTGGTACTTGATGCATGCTAATGTTAGCATGCTAGCATTTTAAACACATTGCTTGGTACACACCTCAGTAATATACATATTTTTTTGGTGCATATTACAGTTGGCATTTTAGCACGCTAATGTTAGTATGCTAGCTTTTTTAGGTTATTGTGTGCATTTTAGCATCCTATTGTTAGTATGCTAGCTTTATTTTAAGCCAATTTTGTAGGTATACACCTTTTAGTAATATTTTGGTACTTGATGCATGCTACATTTAGCATGCTGTAGCATTTTAAACACATTATGTTAGGTACACACCTCAGTAATATATTTTGGTATTTGACGCATGTTACAGTTAGCATTTTAGCATGTTAACATAGCGTGATATCTTTTTTTAGCTAATTTGGCAGGTATACACCTCAGTGTCATATAATTTGGTATTTCAAGAATGCTAACTATAAGCATAGTAATGTTAGCATGGTAGCTTTTCTAGCTCATTTTGCTCATATTTATCGTTACTTGACTTGTAAAAAAAAAAAAAGGCCCCCGCAACCTTTGTGTGTGGCCCTCAGTGGAAAAAGTTTGGGTAGCCCTGGTCAAGATTGACTCTCTTCAGAACATTCTGTGTGTGTTCTGCAGGGCATCCATGAGTCTGGCGGTACCAATGAGCGGTATCAGCAGCTGGAGCGCCTGGTGGCCATGGTGGTTTCGCCGTATCTCAGCGACGCCCTCGCCAGAGAGCGCCAGTCGTCAGGTGAGTGTGCAAGAACATTCTGGACTCAGGAACATATTGCAGGGAGCAGCTAGCCTTGTTAGCGTTCATTAGCACATGTACAAAACCCAAAACCAGTGAAGTTGGCACGTTGTGTAATTCGTAAATAAAAACAGAATACAATGATTTGCAAATCCTTTTCAACCTATATTCAATTGAATAGACTGCAAAGACAAGATATTTAATGTTCGAACTGAGAAACTTGTTTTTTTTGCAAATAGTCATTAACTTAGAATTTAATGGCAGCAACACATTGCAAAAAAGTTGGCACAGGGGCATTTTTACCACTGTGTTACAAGGCCTTTCCTTTTAACAACACTCTGTGAACGTTTGGGAACTGAGGAGACCAATTTTTGAAGCTTTTCAGGTGGAATTCTTTCCCATTCTTGCTTGATGTACAGCTTAAGTTGTTCAACAGTCCAGGATCTCTGTTGTGGTATTTTACGCTTTATATTGCGCCACACATTTTCAATGGGAGACAGGTCTGGACTACAGGCAGGCCAGTCTTTACCATGAAGCCACACTGTTGTAACACGTGGCTTGGCATTGTCTTGCTGAAATAAGCAGGGGCGTCCATGATAACATTACTTGGATGACAACATATGTTGCTCCAAAACCTGTATGTACCTCTCAGCATTAATGGTGCCTTCACAGATGTGTAAGTTACCCATGCCTTGGGCACTAATACAATCCCATACTAACACAGATGCTGGCTTTTGAACTTTGCGCCTAGAACAGACTGGATGGTTCTTTTCCTCCTTGGTCCGGAGGACACCACGTCCACAGTTTCCAAAAACAATTTCACATGTGGACTCGACAAACCACAGAACACTTTTCCACTTTACGTCAGTCCATCTTAGATGAGCTTGGGTCCAGCGAAGCCGACTGCGTTTCTGGGTGTTGTAGATAAATGGCTTTGGCTTTGCATAGTAGAGTTTTAACTTGCACTTCTAGATGTGGCGACGAACTGTTGTTACTGACTGGTTTTCTGAAGTGTTCCTGAGCCCATGTGGTGATATCATGATGTCGTTTTTTGATGCAGTCATTCAATGTTGGTTTTCAGTCTTGCTGCTTACGTGTAGTGATTTCTCCAGATTCTCTGAACCTTTTGATGGTATCACGGACCGTAGATGGTGAAATCCAAAAATTCCCTGCAATAGCTTGCTGAGAAATGTTGTTCTTAAACTGTTGGACAATTTGCTCACGCATGTATTCACAACGTGGTGACCCTCGCCCCATCCTTGTTTGTGAATGACTGAGCATTTAATGGAATCTGCTTTTATGCCCAATCATGGCACTCACCTGTTCCCAATTTGCCTGTTTACCTGTGGGATGTTACAAATAAGTGTTTGATGAGCATTCCTCAACTTTCTCAGTCTTTTTTGCCACTTGTGCCAGCTTTTTTGAAACATGTTGCAGGCATCAAATTCCAAATGAGCTAATATTTGCAAAAAATAACAAAGTTTTCCAGTTCGAACATTAAATATCTTGTCTTGGCAGTCTATTGAATTAAATATAAGTTGAAAAGGATTTGCAAATCATTGTATTCTGTTTTTATTCACGATTTACACAGCGTGCCAACTTCACTGGTTTTGGGTTTTGTAATTACTGTAGTTAGTTTTGGACGCGGTTGCCTGTTAGCAATGTGGCTAACTGCCGCAGGCTGCTGGAATGTTCCAGGAATTCCAAGAAGCAGACACCATAAATAAACACACCAGCTTTGGTCAAGAGGATCACAACTTTGTGATTAAAGTCTTAAACTGGAAGGAGGCGGCTCGCTAAGCGTGCTTCCTTTTTCAAAGTTTGCCCGTCCCTCAAAGATAGTTCAGATGTTTTGTGTTTATTTTCACAGAGTGCCGGCATCTGCGCTGGTTGCTAGGAGACGGTTCGCAGCCCGACGTGACCCAGCCTCCGATGTGTGAGTGCTCCTCTCTGGCGCCCTTGGTGGAACAAGAAGGGGAGGCCTACCTGGAGAAGTCCGGCGGCATGCGGCGCCACACCGTGGCTAACGGCCACTCTGACGTGCGGTTGCTGTCGAGCAGGATGCGGCGAGGGGTGGAGGCGGACTGCCCGGACGCCGTCGTCGCCGTGGCCTTCTTGGCCGAGCCCGTCCATCCCAGACGCTTCTCCAGCCAACCCGACATGAACGAATCGCAGAGTAGCGGTGTTAGCAGCTAGCATAGATCGGACAGGAAACGGGAAGTAAAAGGACGGTTTTTAAAATGAAACTGTGGCATCGCATGCTTAGCAAACGGGCACAGGAAGTTTCCTACCGCCATCGTCTTTTAGAAATTTAGGGATAATAAAGGTATTTCATAACGCAAACAACACAACTTTTATTTTTTCAATTGTGTTTTATTGAGAAAAAAACAACAAAACACAATTGATTGATTTGACAGCTCAGGAGGGGGCGTGTCAAAGTTTGATTGACAGGAAGGGTGTGTGTCATTCAACATGTCCTGTAATTGACCATTACCTAGTCCAGGCTGTCTAGCTGGGGTAGGCTCCAGCTTTCCCGGGATGTTTGTGGTCAACTAATCAGTTAACACATAACCTTTGACCCCCAAAGTGGGCTTAGTTGCCTGGCGCTTAACAGCCATGTAATCAGATTACAGCCGCCTCCGCACTGGGCTGGCTCAACTCCTCAAATGACATCTGGCGCCTCCCTGTGGTGAGTACCAGCACTTCTCGTCGTGAGCCGACTGTCACATGGTGTGGCTGCTGCGGCGATCTGTGTTTTAAAGTGAAACAAGCTTGCATGTTTGCTAACATTAAACGTTGTTCAGGTCCATCTACGCTCACGAGGGTGAGGTTGCTATGGTAACCACTCTGAGAAAGCGCTCCGGCCTGTCAAGGCCTCTGATTGGTCGTCCAGCAGGGCACCTCGCCACACCTGCGGGAGGTGACAGATCAACACCTGTTTCTGAAGAATGCCCGTCACCATGACGACAACACCGACCTGTGCGTGAGGAAGCTGAGCCGCTGCTCCAGACGACACACCCGGAAGGCGAGGTAAGACGATGACAACACCAACACCGCCACGCTGCGCACACACACACACACACACAAACAGGTGGGCGGAGCTTGACTGGGATTTTTTTTTTTTTACATGCTAAAATAAAAACAAGTACTCACAGCAGGATGAACACTTTGAGCAGCTGCTTCTCCTCGTCACACATCTGTGGAAGAACTTCCAGATGCTCTTGTTCTACACACACACACACACACACAAAACGCTAGCTATATGTCGCTTTCTTCTCAGAGTTGACTGACAAGTGGGCGGGCCTACCAGTAGTGTGCGCTATGAAGGGCGTGTCGGGGGCGTGGCTAGGGGAGGAGTCTCCTCCAAGCAGATCAGGAAGCGACGAGGAGACGTCGGGAAGTGACGGCGTCCTCGACCACGGCGCAACTTCGGGAAACTCATCCTGACACACACACACTTAATTTGATCACCCAGCATGTCAAAAGATGGCCGTCGCGCAACGTTTTCAGGAATTGACACCCCCAACCCCCCACCAACATGGAGGAAAACAACCTTTGACCTCTGAGTAGTAGCTCGCTTAACATCAACTGATCATGTGACCTTAGACATCACAGAGACGACGTGGACGTTACCATGGACAAGGAGCTGGGCTCCTCCAGGAACTCTTTCACACTCAGACTCTTCCCGTTCACCTGGAAGCACACAGCATGACAACATTAAGGAGAACCTGGGGACGGAACATAGAGATGACAAATGAGAACATGGGTATGACATGAGAACACAAAGATGGAACGTCATTTGGGATATATGATAACATGACGCTGCAACATGTGTGACACATGGGAACATGAAGATAGAACATGAGTGTGACAAATGAGAACATGAGAAGATGAGGATGATAACATGAGAACATAACAATGGAAAATTAGTATAACACATAACTTGAAGATGACACATGCAACCATGAGGATGGAACCTTAGTGTGACACATGAGAAAAAGAGGAAGATGACACGAGAACAAAAGCATGACAACATGAGGATGTAGAATGAGTATTGCAGATGAGAATACGAGGATGGTAAATGAGTATGACACGTGAGAACACGAAGATAAAACATGATAACATGAAGATGTAACATGAGTGTGACATATGAGAACATAAAGATGCAGCATTAGTATGACACATGAGGATGGAACACATGAAGATGGAACATGAATTTTACATATGAGAACATGATGGCACATGAGATGATAGAACATAACATGAAACTGTAACATGAGTGTGACAAATGAGAACATGAGGATGGCACATGAGAAAATGAGGATGATAACATGAGAACAAAAGGATGAGAGAAAAAAAGCATGATAACATGAGGATGTAAAATGAGTATGGCTGATGAGAATATGAGGATAGTAAATGAGTATGACACATGAGAACATGAACATAATAACATAAAGATGCAGCATTAGTATAACACATGAGAACATAAGGATGGAACACAACATGAAGATGGAACATGAATATTACATATTAGAAGATGAGGATGGCACATGAGAAGATGAGGATAATAACATAAGAACATAACAATGGAACATGAGTAAGACACATAGGCACTTGAAATGACACATGCAAACCTGAGGATGGAATTTTAGTATGACACAGAAGCAATAGAACATAAGCATGATAACCTGAGAATATGGGGATGGTACATGAGTATGACACATGAGAACATGACAGTGAAACATGAAGCAGTAACATGAGTATGACAGAGGAAAACACAAAGATGGAACATTACATGAAGATAAACATGAGTATTACATTAGAGAATAGGAAGCTGAAAAATTAGTATGACACATGAGAACCTGAGGATGCAACATAAATATGACACATGAGAACATGAAGATGGAACATGAATATTACATATGAGAACATAAAGATGGAACATTAGTATGACATGTGAGAACATGAGGATGGAACATAACAGGAAGATGGAACATTAGTATGACAAATGGTAACATAAGTAATGCACATGAAAGCATGAGAAGGATAACAATAACTATGGAACATGAGTATGACACATAAAAACTTGAGGGTGACACATGCATACAGGAGGATGAAACCTGAGTAATACACATGAGAACATACGTAATACACATGACAACATGAGGATGCAACATGAGTTTGACACATGAGAACCTGAGGATATAGATAAAGCATGAGTATGACATATGAGAACATGAATATGACACATGAGAACATGAGGATGAAAACATGAGAAGATAAAGATGGAATATGAGTATGATACATTAGAGGACCAAGATGGAACATGATAACATGAGGATGTAACATGAGTATGACAAATGAGAACATGAGCATGGAAGTTAAGAATGCAAAGATGGAACATGTTACATGAAGATGAACATGAGTTTTACATTAGAGAACATGAAGATGGAACCTTATAGTATGACACAGGAGAACATGAGTATGACAAATGAGAACATGAGGATGGAAAATGAGAACAAAAAGATGGAACATGTTACATGAAGATGAACATGAGTATTACATTAGAGCAGTGGCGGGCAGTGCGTTTCCCACCTAGGCCTTCAGTGAAGTCCGACTTCAATGATTACCTCTCAAAATACCATCATTGATGTCACCACATGACCATTGCTGGAGAAATACTATTCAGGAACACATTTACGCACTACTGTTTATTGAACCACCTCAACAGTGTACAAAACAGGTTATTTTCTGGCTTATTTAAAAATCAATTAAAACGCATCAGCAATTAAAACATCTCATGTGGTACTGTCAAAAATAAAAATGGCAAAAAACACATTAAAAGTGAAAAAATAAACTCACAATTTGTGGCAGCCGTTCGACGCCATATAAGCCAGTGGTACCCCTCGTAGTCGGCTGATTCGAGTGGAAAGGGCGAGCATTTCCCCATTTCATCGCCGGGACAACTGAGCTAGCTTGCGGGGTTGGCTGACATCGTCTCAAAAGATGAAGTTTCTCTTTAAGTATCCTTTTTGAAAATGGCCTTGCCAATATATATCTGCCACCTAATCAATGTTTTGTTCTCCTTCTCTGCTATCCCGGTATGGCTACGGCGCAACGCTTTCTGCTTCCTGCTAAATTGAAACTTGTGAATGGATCCTCACTTTGGAATGACAAGTGAGTACCCAATCACAGTCTCGCTAACATCAGGCTACTTAGATAGGCTACTGTCAACAACTTGTGATCTGATTGGCTATCGCAACTGTCTATCAACTGTATGTGTTCTAAAATTCCTCCGCTCACAGTCCCGGTGAGTATCTAATCACAGGACGCGTAAATGTCACGTTCAACCTTAGGCCAGCTAGAAGGCCTTACTGACAACAACTCATGATCCGATTGGCTATCGCAACTGTCTATCAACTGTATGTGCCCGTTCGCTTACAGTGCACGGGCGCCCGCACCGTTGATTCTGAAGGCCTCGGGCAGATTTCGTACATCATGGCAACACGAGCTAGCTGAATTCTGATTGGATACAAACTTAAAACTAAAAATATCAGCACTGTAAGGAGCATAATATGACATGAAGAGAATATGAATACTTCGAGATATTTAAGGGAAATAAATTGAAAAATAATTGTATCTTTAATTATGATCATGATTTCTGGTTATGTTAGGCCAGCAGAGAAGGCCTTGCTGGCCCTGACGGCACACCACTGCATTAGAGAACATGAAGATGGAACATTATAGTATGACACAGGAGAACATGAAGATGGAACATGAGTATGACACAGGAGAACATGAAGATGGAACATGAGTATGACACAGGAGAACATGAAGATGGAACGTGAGTATGACACAGGAGAACATGAATATGGAACATGTGTATGACAAATTAGAACATGAGGATGACGATGGAACATGCCTATGATACATTAGAACACCAAGAAGAAACATGTAACATGAGTATGACAGGTGAGAACATGAGGATGGACGATAAGAACACAAAGATGGAACATATTACATGAAGATGAACATGGGTATTACATTACAGACCATGACCATGAGTATGACACATGAGAACGTGAGGATGTAACACAAGTATGACACATGAGAACATGAGGATGGAACATAACATGAAGATGGAACACAAGTATTACACATGAGAACATGGACATGGGACAAAATAATTATATTGTGAATGTGACCATGAGACATGATAATGCAATCTAAAAATATAAGGGCAAGTAATGAGAATGAAAGATGAGAATGTGAGGCTTGAACATGAAGACTAGATGGAATGAGGTTGATGACAATGAGACGTGGGAGCATGAGGAATGTAACAAGCATGTGTGATGTGGCCTGATGAGAGGTGGTTGAGGTGCACTAGCCTGCAGGTGAGTGCAGATCCTCCTGAGCACGTCGTACACGTTGTCCCTGGAAAGTAACGACACAAACACGTACTGGACGCACAACGTCAACGACAACGACGACAACACGCGTGAGACATTGCACAATAGTTCAAACACCGGAACATCCAACGTGGAACAAAACTTGGAAGTTCAAACCGCCAAACGAGACATCAGCTGTTTGACATCAACTGTCTGGGAAATGAGAACCGCTTGAAAGTCAACTTTGGAGTTCCGCTATGATAATAAGTCACCTTCTGTCCCGTATCCATGGTGATAGCCAGGCCGTTTGGCACCAGGCCGGCCGTCTTGTGTTTTTTCACCAGTCGCACTGAAACCACGGGAATGCACACCTGCACACAGGGGTCAGAGGTCAGCCGGTCGTTGGGTGGCCATGTTGGCATGGTCTGACCACCCACCTTGATGATGACAACATGAAGACGGACACAGAGATGACAACATGAGAACATAAAGCTGGACCATTAGTACGACACATGAGAACATGAGGATGCCGTCGTCGTCGGCGATCACTCGAAACGAGTATGATTGTCCTCCTGTTGGTGGGATTGCCTTCAGGGGAACGCCTGTGCGTGGAATCTTTTACAGTGGGGAGACTGGTGCACAGACAGCCACCACACTGTCCTTGGCAAAGAGAAGGCCAGGGTCCAATGGCATGGAGACCAACACATTTGGGGGCCCATCTTTGCTGCAGCCTTCTTCCGCCTTTGTGACCGTTGTGGAGCTTCTATGCAACCATCATCCGCCCACTCCGCCGTTGAGGTCTTTTTTGGTGCATGAGGATGCACCATGAGTATGACATATATTAACACGTATATGGAACATGATAACATGAAGATGGAACATGGGTACTACATATGTCAACATAAAGATGAAACATTAGTATGACACATGAAAACATGAAGATGCAACATAAGTGTGACACATGAGAACTTGAGGATGGAACATGAGTATGACACATGAAAACATGAGAATATGACATTGGTATGAAACATGGGAACACAATGATGCAACATGAGTAAGACATATGATAACACAAATATGGAACATGATAACATGAAAATGGGACATGGACATTATGATGAGAACATAAAGATGCAACATTAGTCTGACAAATGAGAACATGAGAATGCAACATGAGTATGACATAGAACTTGAGGATGGAACATGAGTATGACGCATGAGAACATGACATTGTAAAATGGGGATGGCACATGAGAACATGAGGATTCAACATGAGTACAACACATGAGCCCATGACAGTGTAACATGGGGATGACGCATGAGAACATAAGGATGCAACATGAGTATGACTTATGATAACACAAATATGGGACATGAGAACATAAAGATGGAACAATAGTATGACACATGAGAACATGAGGATGCAACATCAATATGACACATGAGAACTTGAGGATGGAACATGAGTATGACTCATGAGAACATGAGGATGCAACATCAATATGACACATGAGAACTTGAGGATGGAACATGAGTATGACTCATGAGAACATGAGGATGCAACATCAATATGACACATGAGAACTTGAGGATGGAACAATAGTATGACTCATGAGAACATGAGGATGCAACATCAATATGACACACGAGAACTTGAGGATGGAACATGAGTATGACTCATGAGAACATGAGGATGCAACATCAATATGACACATGAGAACTTGAGGATGGAACATGAGTATGACTCATGAGAACATGAGGATGCAACATCAATATGACACATGAGAACTTGAGGATGGAACATGAGTATGACTCATGAGAACATGAGGATGCAACATCAATATGACACATGAGAACTTGAGGATGGAACATGAGTATGACTCATGAGAACATAAGGATGCAACATCAATATGACACATGAGAACTTGAGGATGGAACATGAGTATGACTCATGAGAACATGAGGATGCAACGTCAATATAACACATGAGAACTTGAGGATGGAAAAATAGTATGACACATGAGAACATGAGGATGCAACATCAATATGACATGAGAACTTGAGGATGGAACATGAGTATGACTCATGAGAACATGAGGATGCAACATCAATATGACACATGAGAACTTGAGGATGGAACAATAGTATGACACATGAGAACATGAGGATGCAACATCAATATGACACATGAGAACTTGAGGATGGAACATGAGTATGACTCATGAGAACATGAGGATGCAACATCAATATGACACATGAGAACTTGAGGATGGAACATGAGTATGACTCATGAGAACATGAGGATGCAACATCAATATGACACATGAGAACTTGAGGATGGAACAATAGTATGACACATGAGAACATGAGGATGCAACAGCAATATGACACATGAGAACTTGAGGATGGAACAATAGTATGACACATGAGAACATGAGGATGCAACATCAATATGACACATGAGAACTTGAGGATGGAACATGAGTATGACTCATGAGAACATGAGGATGCAACATCAATATGACACATGAGAACTTGAGGATGGAACAATAGTATGACACATGAGAACATGAGGATGCAACATCAATATGACACATGAGAACTTGAGGATGGAACATGAGTATGACTCATGAGAACATGAGGATGTAACATCAATATGACACATGAGAACTTGAGGATGGAACAATAGTATGACACATGAGAACATGAGGATGCAACATCAATATGACACATGAGAACTTGAGGATGGAACATGAGTATGACACATGAGAACATGAGGATGCAACATGAGTATGACACTTGAGGATGGACCACAAACATGACACATGAAAACATGAGTATGACAGGTGAGAAAATGAAGATGGCACAAGAGAATATGAAGATAGAACATTAGGGTGTTCCATCTGTCATGTTCATGTTCTCATGTGTCATTCCCATGTTACACTGTCATTTAATGTTCCATCCTCATGTTTTCATATGTAATAACCATGTTCCATCTTCATGTTATGTTAACATGAACATGAGTATGCAACGTTGACACATGATAACACAAATATTGATCATGATAACATGAAGATGGAACATGGTATTACATATGAGAACATAAAGATGGAACATTAGCATGACACATGAGAACATGAGGATGCAACATGAGTATGACACATGAGAACTTGTGGACGGAACATGAGTATGACACATGAGAACATGACAGCATAACATGGGGATGACACAAGAGAACATGAGGATGCAACATGAGTATGACACATAAGAACTTGAGGATGGAACATGAGTGTGACACATGAGAACATGACAGTGTAACATGGGGATGACACATGAAAACATAAGGATGCAACACGAGTATGACATATTATAACACAAATATGGAACATGATAACATGAAGATGGAACTCGGGTATTACATATGAGAACATAAGGATGCAACATTAGTATGCCACATGAGAACATGAGGATGCAACATGAGTATGACACATGACACATGACAACATGACAGTGTAACAAGGGAATGACACATGAGAACATGAAGGTGCAAAATGAGTACGACACTTGAGGATGGACTATAAGTATGACATGAGAACATGAGTATGACAGGTGAGAAAATGGAGATGGAACATGAGAACATGAAGATGGAACATGAATAGGACATTTGAGGACGGACCATGAATATGACACATGAGAACATGAGTATGCAACATAAGTAGGGCACTTGAGGATGGAACATCAGTGTGACACATTAGAACATGAGTATGCAACATGAGTCGGAACCTTGAGGATGGAACATGAGTTTGACTTATGATAACATGAATATGACAGATGAGAAAATGAGAAAGGCACATGGGAACATGAGTATGACACTTGAAGATGGACCATGAGTATGACATATAAGAACATGAGTATGACAGGTGAGAATGACACATACTGTAAGAACATGAGGATGGAACACAAGTATGATTGATTGATTGATTGAAATATGACATGTGAGAACATGAGTATGACAAATGAGAAAATGAGGGTGACACAAGAGAACATGACTAATACACATGAGAACATGAAAATGTAAAGATGGAACATGAGTATGACCCATAGGAACTTGAAGATAAAACATGTGTACATGAAAACACCAGGATGGAACATGAGAACATGATGATAAAACATGAGAATGTGTGGATGCAACATGAAGTTGACACATGCAAACACAAATATAGAACATGATAACATGAAGATGGAATATAAGTATTACATATGAGAACATAAAAATGGAACATTAGTATGACTCATGAGAACATGAGGATGCAACATTAGCATGACACATTAGAACTTGAGGATGGAACACAAGTATGACACGTGAGAACATGAGGCTGCAACATGAGTAGGACACTTGAGCATGGAACATGAGTATGACATATGTGAACATGTGAAAATGAGTATGACAGATGAGAAAATGAGGATGGCACATGAGAACATCGGGATGCAACATAAGTATGACACTTGAGGGTGGAACATGAGTATGACATATGAGAACATGAGTATGACAAAGGAGAAATTGAGAGTGACACATGAGAACATGAGGATGACACTTAGAGATGAAGCATGAGTATGACAGATGTGAAAATGAGGATGACACATGATAACATGAGGATGGGCCTTGAGTACGACAGATGAGAAAATGAGGATGACACATGAGAACGTCAGGATGAAACATAAGTATGACACTTGAGGGTGGAACATAAGTATGACACTTGAGGGTGGAACATGAGTATGACATATGAGAACATGAGTATGACAAATGAGAAAATGAGGGTGACACATGAGAACATGAGGATGACACTTACAGATGGAGCATGAGTATGACAGATGAGAAAATGAGGATTACACAAGTGAACACACGTGAACATGAGGGAGACAAGACAAGGATGATAACATGAGAACATAAGGATGGAACATGAGTATGACCCATGAGAACTTGAAGATGGAACATTAGTATGACCCATGAGAACTTAAAGATGGAACATGAGTATGACATCTGAGAACATCAGTATCGCACATGAGAAAATGAGTATGACATGAAAACATGAGAACATGAGGGTGTCCATGTTGGCATGGTCGGACCACCCACCTTGATGTCCTTTCCAAAGAGGTGGGCGTAGAAACACAACCAGTTTCTGGAAATGTAAAGGCGGCCTTGAAGCAGGATGTCACGTAGCAGCGCACACGAGTACACTACATGCAGACACACACACACACACACACACACACACACACTGGCGTCACAACATGTGTTACCACAACCAGAACTTTGATCAGAAAAAAGTACCTTTCATTAAAAGCTCATCTTTAGGGACCGTCTGAAAAAGTTTGTGGTATTGACTGTTGTACTTGTTCACTGTCTGAGCACATGCACACACACACACACACACAAAATAACTTCTATAATGTCACATTCTGATTGATTGTCTCACATAGTGTCAATGTTTACTTACTGATCCTCTGTAACACTTTTTCACGTCTTCATACGACAAGTCATCAGTCACATGCATCCTGCAACACACATGCACGTATGCAAACGCACACACACACACAGACACACACACACACACACGCACGCACTTAAAAAAACAATCAACATGCAAAATAACGTTTGTGTGTTTGTTGTTATTGTTTGGTGCACCGAGGAGTGTGTGAAAGAGACCATTGTCCACAAGATGCACACGCACGGTGCGTGCACAAAGCTACAATTATGCAAGCGGTCCAAGTAGGACAGAGGCAATCGTGCTCAGTTCAATGTCTGTAACAACAGTGGGACAATCTGTGTGCTTAGTTCAGTGTCTGCAAATGGAATTAGTGCGTGTTGGACGTGACGAGAATGTCCCAAACACACACGTCTTTGTCACGCTAATGAGGGGGCGGGCTGTCTTTGAAGACTCATCAAGGAATGCAAAATGCAGCCTGGGGGCTTTTCAAAATAAAAGCATTTCTGATGCAGCCACGTGCCTGAAAAGTAACAGGCTGTCCTCCTCCCTGAGTGGCTCCACCTCATGGGGGGCCAGGACTTCATCACTCTGCTCCAAGATGTCCGCCATCACCGCTGCGACCACCTGCAAAATCAGAACACTATTCAGTTTAGATGGTGTGTTGTGATTGGTCAGTCAGCGGAGTGAGGACATCTGTTTCCATGGCAACGCTTTTGGAGACGGCAGAGGGCAGAGTTCCCAGCCAGAACTATTGACATGCACCGCCATGACAGTCAACCATGCAAAACTTTTTATTTGCATTTAAATCAAAATGTTCAAACAAGTTTAGTTTTTTAAGTTAAACGACTTTGAAACACAAACGTCCTCAATAAAGTTAGTTTCAATCGCTTTCATTGCGTATTCACTGAACCGACGGTTTTAGGCCGACTATTGGGCGACGATTAGCAGTGACGTCATCATTATCACGCTTACCTGACCCTTCTTCGGTCTTCACTCAGGTCCGCCTTAGATTCTCCGAGCGGTGCGCCTCCTCTTCGAGTCGTTTTTCATCATCCTCACACAGGAAGTGCAAAGAAGCTTCTTTCAAAATATAACTACTAAGGAAGCCAGCAGAAGAGGAACGACCCTTCAAAATAAAAGTCAATGTTTACTTCTAAATGTTCTCGCTGTCACGGGACCAAACAGCTAGGTTATAATCAAATGGTCACCCCACATTCTAAAATATATAAAAACGATTACCATCAAAGTAATAGTAATAGTGAAAATAATACGTTATGTGTAATATGCTTTAATTTTCTGTTATTCCTCACGTGCTATCCCTCGCACGTTTGTTTCTTTTATTTATTTATTTGTTCAATCTTTAAAGATTATAACGAAATAAAATATTTACGTATCTTAAAAATGTACAGTGGACATGTTTATTTTTATTTTCAGACTTTTTAAAGTTGGGTGAAAAACAATCACATGGTCACGTGTTAGACACCGAAAAGGACAACAGCGCCCCTGTGTGGTCATTAGGGCAAACTGCGAGAGGAAACGCTTGACACTGTAACACAGGGGTGGGCAATTAATTTTTACCGGGGGCCGCATGAGCTACCCGAGCACTGCTGGAGGGCCACATCGACAATATTTCAATTACATTTTGCTCAATATTATTTTTGATATATACCGTAAGATAAATAATAATAATAATAATTAATAATAATAGTAATACTTCAACATAGTGTGTGTAACAGCATTCCATGACTAATATAAATACATTAACATTAATAATAAATGACAGTAAAATAAGCACACGTATGACTGAGGAGTCATAGTGTAACTTTGTGTGGTGTTTGAGTTGTCCGACTTTTTGTGTGGCCATAAACGCACCAGTGGTTTAGTGCTATGCGTGTTGGTGACAGATGAAAAGTTGGTTTTGGCCTGGTTTGTACGGCAGAAAATGACTAGTTTTTCGAGATAGAATTGTTTTACTCATGTTTTTGGTGTGGTTATGTCCGAATATAAACAGTTTTGCTAAATAAAGTGATCGATATAATTCCTGTCCTCGAAGCATCTCGATAGACGTTACAATAATTGAACGGTGTAGACGAACACACTTAGGGCCGCTTGTTGTCACTGTCACTCAAAGTTGCATTGCAAAATTCCATAGAATAAATATGTTTATTTTGTTTAGAATTCAGATGGGATTTGATTTGGTGCGCGGCATATACTTGCTGCGCGCAGCGGACGCTTGAGCAGTGCGCAATTGCGCAGGCACGCACCTTAGAGGGAACGTTGCTTTGCAGTTCATGTCTTGTTGAAAACACGCCATTCTTCATCAACTTTTCTCTTTTTAGCGTCTCGGGTGTAAACCGTGCATCACTTGTCGCTGCATGTGCACCTTCACTCGCAGGTTACACACGGACACACGCCCATAAATAATACTTTTCAAAATAAAAGCAGCACAGTTGTATTGCGCGCACGACATAGATGTTTTTTCAACTTTATTTTGTAATTGCAGCTGTTCACATTCACTCACAATCACGCACACGCATACATCCACACGGAAGTAATACAAATAATGATTTTCAAAACAAAAGCAGCACCGTTGTATTGCACACTCGACATAGATACTTTTTAAAATTTATTTTGTAATTTATAATTGGCCTCACGCGGGCCGGACAGGGACGTACAAAGGACCGGATGCGGCCCGCGGGCCGCAGAATGCCCAGGTCTGCTGTAACATGACACGCAACTTTTATTAAAACAGTCAAAATTAAAGGTCCATGCATTTTGGAAATAACGTATTTTATTTAAGTACTATAGAAATATTCATGATTTATTGGCGCTCCTTGTAAATGTCATTCCTTCACTTTGGATGAAATAGGAACCATTCGGAACTTTCCACGATGACACCAAGACAATGTTGCCATTCCCGTCCAGTTACGTACGTAAGACAATATTTCTGGATGCCACCTTTAAATAAAATGCATTATTATAAATACAGCATTGGATTACTGAGGTCTCACAATTGTCGTCAAACAGCAGTTATTGTAGTCATCTTTTATTCAAAGGAAAAACATTCGTTTACAGCGTATGTAGTGCGTGTGTGCGTGAAGGAAGTAACTGAGGCGCCATTGGGCCAGCTACATGTTTAATGAGATCAACAAGAGTAGAAAAACAGAGGCAACAGACAAAAAGAAGAGTAGGAAAGCAACAGCATCCAACAGGCTCTTTAAAATAATTCCTCTGTACACTATTTACACACACACGCGCACACACACACACACTACAGTACAGCTACACACTGAGGGGGAGGAGCCTGATGTCACCTGTCCGTCAAGTGTTTGTTTTGGTGCTCAGAGCTGCGCTGACGATGATGATGGGAGGTCGATTGGGTCTGGAGGTCAGAGGTCGTCAAAGGATAAAAACCAAACAAATGCAGCGTGCCGTTTTAAAAAATATGTATAACTCTGAGAGACAGGAAGTGATCATCCTGTCCTTCCTCCCCCACAACAGTCTGATCCCCAAGCGCCCACTCTGTGCCACAGACTGGCAGCCCACTGGACACACCGGCGGGTTAGGTGGACCGAGCGTCCTCCTCAAGCGTCCATCTGGGAGGGCAGAACCAGCCAGCGCAGGGCGGTGCGGTCCCTTGGTGGAGTCATTAACTCTTCCTCATGTGATCCAGTCACATGACTCCAGGCGGGTGGAGGGGGGCCAGGGGCAGCGTATCAGGTGCACCTGCGGATGACAATAGTTGACTTTTGACCTGCAGCGTCTTCTTGCCTGTGATCTGTTGGCGTCTTACCTTTCTCACCTCCGTGCGGGTGGGTACATGGACGGGGCAGACGCCTGCTGACTGGCGACGATGGCGGAGGACGACAGACCTAGGAAAGAGTTATGGTCACATGACAGCTCCAGCTAAGCGCGGCCAGCGGAGCGGCGTCTCACCTGAGGCGTAGGGCAGGTCGTACTGTCCCGACAGCAGCGGGTACCCCAGGTGGTGATGCGAAGGCAGCATGCGCTGGGATGGCGAGGAGCGTGGCCGCTCGCCCTCCCTGTCCCGCTCGTGCGGCGCTTTGTCGGAGACGGACGGCGACTTGTTCTTGTATTGGCTGGCGTGCTGCTGCAGGAGGTCCAGAGCTTTAGACTCACCCGTCGGTTTTACTGTGGGGCTGGAGCGGGACGCTTTCTCGCCCTCCTCGCCTACCGTTGCCTTACCGCCGTACGCCGAGAAGGAGTACCCGGCGGGCAGATAGCCTGAGGGCAGATGTGTGGTGCGGTCAGGATGGTGGTCATGGCGACAAGCGGGACAAAGTGTGCTCTTACCAGGGTAGTTCTGCATCATGACTGAAGGCATGCCTCTGTATCCGGGGTGTCCGGGCTCATAGGCCTGGTGGCCGTAGGCATAAGGTCCGTGCATGTAGGGCATGTAACCCTGGTGCTGGGCCAGAGGGGACGAGAACTGCACATGAGAGGGCCGCATCTCTTTCCCAGCGACCCTCTGCTCCTCTGGGGGCATCTGCGCCCGTCCCTCCGCCCCCTCCTTGGCCTCCTCTTTAAGAGGAACCTCCTTGGGACGCAGACGCTCCTCCTTGGCTTTCTTGTCGCGCTCCCGCTCGTCCTTCCAGCGCTCATCCTCCTGCGCCTTGGGGGCCTCGGAGTACTTGTTGGGGTACACGTAAGGCCACAAGCGCGAGTCGGGCTCCTGTGGAGACATGACGGTTAGCGAGAGACTACCGATGCCATCACAGTCAGCAAAAAATAATAATGATGTCATACCTGTCTGTACCACATGGCGGACTCCACACCAGACGGCCGAGCAGACTCTGCCCCCGCTTTGGCCTCGTCCTTCCCATGATGTCCTGCTTCACTCAGCTTCATCTTCAGCCCCTCCGGCTGAGCCGCGGAGGTCTTAGGGTCCTCACTCTTTACCATGATGACAGACTTGGCCAGTTCTGGCCCCACCTCCTTGGCCTTGCCTTTGGCGGCCAGGTCGGTGAGGCTGGGGGCCCGGGTCAGGCTGGGAGGGACGGACGCCTTCTGCTTCCACTCATCCTTCCCTTCTGCCTTTTTATCGGCGAGCCGCTGCCTCTCCTCGTACTGCTGGCGGTAGGCGGGGTTAGAGGCCAGCAGGTGGGCGTGGTAAGCCTGGTCAGGGGAGTAAGAGTAGGGGGGGACGTAGTACTGGTTGTAGTAGAGGGGCTGGGCGTACATGTTGGAGCGCTGCTGGATGACTGATGGCTGCTGCGCTCCGAGATCCACCTTCCTGTCCTCCTGAGGTTCCAACTTCACTTTGCTCTCCTCCACCACGTCTGGCTCCTCCTCCTTTTTAACCCTCCCCTCCACATGAGGCGGGGCGGCAGCGGCTGGGCTCGGGTTAGCGTAGCCAGGGGAGTAGTACGAGTCATAATTGTGGTAGTAGGGGGAGTCCTTGCTGGGCGCCTGGGGCGGGAAGAGTGCCTTCTTGGCCCCTTCACGAGGCCCCGCGTCGGGCTCCGTCTTTATCTTCACCCCTTCTGCCCTGCCTTCGCCGTCCTCCCCGGCGTCAGAAATGTCCGAGTAGGCGGGGCTACCAGTTTTGACAGACGCACTGTCCGCCCCGTTTTGGTTGAGATGGTGCGGAGGGGCGCCCTCCACCCTGCTGGCCCCTCCGATGGAAGGGCTGGGTGCGTTGTCAGTAAAGCTGTAGACTTTGTCCGCCTCAGCCTTGATACTCGCCAGTCTGTTCTGCTGAGCATCCGAGGAGCCGTTGAGCAAGGCATCCGATGCCTCGCCGTACACGTCCTCTGGCCTCATCTCTTTCCCTGCCCCCTTCGGACTGTCGCACTCCTTCCCCCCCTCCCGCTTCTTCTTGTCTTTCTTCTTCTTGTCCTTGGTGAGGGAGGGGCTTGAGGCGGGGTCAGCCAGTGAGGGAGGTTTTGGTTGAACGTTTTTCATCTGGGGACTCTTGGGGACAGACTGCACCACGGAGCCCATGGCGGGGGAGGACGCCTGAAGGCTGTAAGGGGAGAGGCTGGGGCCGCCAGGGCCAGTGGGGGCCACAGGGCGACTGGGCTTCACGCCCTTAGGAGTAATCTTATCTGCTTTGGGGCCTGCTGCCATCTTCTTGGCTTTCCTGTCATCCATGCTATCGTTACTGGCCTCGTCGGTCAAGCATGCGGCGTCCTCGCCACCATCCGTCCCTTCGGGCTCAGGCTCGCCCCCCTTCTTCTTACCCTGCTTTGATGCCTGCTTCCCCGACGAAGGGGAGGGGGCATCAAAGCCCCGCCCTTTCGGCGTAGTGGATCGAGCGGGGGAGATGGCGGCGCCATTGCAGGACGCAGGGTCGGGATGGAGGCCGAGCTCGTCGCCGTACTCGCTGTCTGCGTCCTGGTCTAGTCGGACATCATGCTCGTTGTGGGAGCGCGCCTGGTGATATTTCAGCCCGTTGATGTGCTTGTACTTCTTATTGCAGTTGGGATGGGGGCAATCAATTAGCACGGGGGAGGGGCAGGTCGGATCCAGCAGGGGCGGAGCCGGGGGATCCGTTTTCCCTCCATGGAGGGTGGTCGCGGTGCCAGTCGAGCTGGTTCTTATGCGCTTGGACACCTTGGTGTCCTCAGAGCTGGAGGTGGGTTCCATGTCCGAGGCAGGCTTGGTCTTCCTCTTGGCGGAGGAAGGGCTGGCTTTGGCGTCCTCCAAGCCGCCCGCTGTCTGGCTGCCTCGACGACCTTTGCTGTTGGCGGCCGCGCCGCGCGTCTTGCTGCTGCCTTTGTTGTCGGAGGACGTGCTGTTGTCGTTTGCTGGTGCGTTGCCGCCGGGCCTCATCCGCTTCCCTCGACCGCGCCCACTTCGCATCTCCACGTCACTCGTGGGGGAATCGCAGAACCTGAAAGAGACGCAGTGTCATTGACAGGTAGCTGAGCGAACGATCGGTGGTCAAAGTAAACAACAAACCAACCTTGGGGGGGCCCAGTCATGCCGGGTGCAGTCCAGCAGGGTCCCAACATACGTCTTGTTCCTCCAGGTCACGTTGACCACCAGCATGCCTGTAGATGAACAGATGAGGATACAAGAAGACATATGGAGTAGAGATCTTCCATCATGTTTTTTTTTTTAGGGCTGATACCGATTATTGCTGGTCAAGGAGCCTGAGCACCGATATTTGGAGCCCATATTTTTTTGCAATAAAAGTTATTTTACCTTGAATAGTATAAGTCAGTAAACAGCTGGACTAGGCTTTAAGTTCTTTATTTTAAATATAAAATTTAGGAACCTTCGAACAAGTAGCAACGTAATGTTTTATATGGCGCTAATCTTGTGGTTAATTTAACACCTTTATTACGTGTCTAACAGGAGCATCAAGATTTACGTTTCAAAGTATGGGAAAATCTCCTGGGAAAATTTGTAAAAATATAGGATTTTTCTACATCACAATAACTTGCCAACTACTCAGTTTTATAAAATTTTATAGATGTTTACGGATTTAAAACATTGTAAGATGCCCTCATGAGGAACCCTGAAATATTGCAAACATGTAAATAAATACAATTCTGGGCTCCTTCACGTAGCTTGTAGTGGAGAGAATTTTTAAGCTGGCTGACGTCATTTTTGTAAACAGAAAGTATGAGAATATGCGAGTTGCTGCCTGTCCATCCATCTGTCGCATTATGTGATCGAATTGGGGAACATGAAACCTACGCCGCTTCTTTAATGAGCCCACGCTCCAAGTGTTGCGGACACGGGCTTGTCGAGCGACTCGATCGCTGCAGGAGCATAAAAAAAAAGGCGAGAAAAGAAATGGAAAGTTTTGACAGGTAAGCAGAGGAAGTGTACTGTACCAGTGACCAGCACTGCAGGAAGGAGAGAGAAAGAGGGGGCATGGCCGCGGAAGCGCTATGGTGATAGCAGTTGAGCACACCGCTAGGCAGGGCTGTACACTTAGCTTTTTCACTAGTAGCACTGGTGCTACTAAATGAGAACAATTTATAGTACAGACATTTTTTTGTAGCACAGAAATTCTTTTGTAGCAATATGAAATGTCTAAAATATTACAATTTCATTTTTTCAGGGTCTCTGCAGGTTTCAACATGTCAAATTTAAGACTTTTTTAAACACCATCTTGAAAATAATTTAAGACCATTTCACATCCATATACGGACAAAAAAATAATTTGAAGTATATCAATTCATTCACTGCTCTTTCACATTGGAAAACAAAATGGTTAAACTAACTAAATACACCAGGAGCTTCTCTAGTGTAAACTAATTTGAAAAAAATATTAGCAAACATCGTAACAGCCCATTTTCAGATTTGCCATAGAAGTGTTTTCTTGCAAAAGGTGCAGTGTGTTTCATATCAAGTGTTTTCATGTAACATCAACATCAGCAATGGTAGAGGAAAGCACAACAATATATTGTCTGTGAAAGGGACAGTTAGCATCTGTGCTAAAGCTAAATGGTTAACTTTGGTAGTGTTTTTTTCAGCTGTCAGAATTGAGCAAAGCGATAAAAACATCTACAGTACTACTGTATCTGCACAAAGTTGTGAAAAACAGTGTGTGCAGACAGAGTGATTGTCTAAAAAGGAAGGCGATTATGGCTGGCAAGCCTCAAACAGAATTTGGATGTGAATAATGTGGATAACATTCAAATGTGCTCAGCTCGTTTTGTATCTGGTGTGTATGGATACATTTTTACCTGTTTTTTGTGACTTTTTTGAAAACATATTGCTGATACATTTTTATTTAGGCATGAAAAGATGACGTTGGCAAATCTCCATTGCTTTCCTCAACCCACAATGAGATGAGTGTAAACACTAAACAGGCATTTTAATGTCGGTTGCTGTATAAACTTGGAGAAAAGATTAGGCATGAGACGCTGACCTGAAATTATTGGAACAAATAATAAAAAAATTATGTTTTATAGTTTTACTGCTGAGTACACTACTACTACAGAGAAATTAGATTCTGCTTACTGTATGTAATAGTATGATTTCAGTACTAAACATCTCATAGTGATCTCCTTCGGCAATTGGTGCCACTTAACCCACATAACACTCCTTTGGGGGGTTTACGTTTATCTTTGTGAAGTTGTGCAAGTGTTTGTGGCGTTTCAACATCTTTTGACACAGACTTATTTTTGACTTTTACATTATCATTCCATTCACTTTCACCGCCATGTTTACAAACGCTTCCCTCCTCGATGGCTGCGCATCTGGGTACTAAACACTTTGTACGTTTCCATCCACCCGCTTCAACCATGTATTAAACTGATCGTTCAGGAGACACAAATCGTTGAACTTTTATCCCATTTTATGCAAGTCATTTGGCTTTGCTGTGGGCTTTCGTTACGTTTTCTCCGCTGCTATGCTAACTAAGCTGTCAACACAGAGCTGCGCGCGCACAGCAATAGCTGATGGTGCTCCATATCTCCTGACCAGGCAGCACAGTTAGTTCTGCTGTGTAGTTATGTTATAGCTTTCTCAAAAATCCAAACATTTCAGTGCGAGACTGAAGTTTATGCATGTTTGAAATAAAAGTAACGTCAATAGATTTTTAAGACCTTTCAAAATCGTGTCCAAGACCTTTTATGACATTTTAAGGCCTTAAATTCAAATGATTGGATTTAAGACTTTTTTAGACTTTTTAAGACCCCGCGGATACCCTGTTATTTACCCTCAAACAAGGTACACGTGCACTCAGACATATAAACACAATGCCATCATATGGCCTATTGGAACGCTCAATTAAAACACAGTGAACACCCCTAAACTGTGCTAGCACTGTCGCTAACACAAGTGTAGGGCTGGGCGATATGGACCTAAACTCATATTCCATTATAGTTTGGCCCATAAACTAACCTATAAATGGAAATATCCGTTGACATAATTAAATATCTCCACCAAGCCTTGTTTTTCAATTTTCGGGACTGATGGGGATCCCAAATACACAAAAACAGGTACCAACAAGTAAGAAAAGTTGGTTTTAATAATTTAAGATGTATTTTGAGATAAGTAGAAAGAAAAAAACATTGAAAATAATTAGGAAAAGCTAAATATAATCTCCAATCTTGTTTAAAAAAACATTGAGCAATGCTCAATTTTTCAGCTAACAGACAAAAAACAAAATGTGAAATAAAGTGCTCTGGTTTGAGAGGACATGTGTAAACGTCAGCAGCAACATGAAAATAATTGACCTTTAACAATTGTGTTTTTATAGGTAAACATTATTGTAGGACATAGACAGAAATATTTTAGCCAGGAACACCAACCTGGCAACTGCTTAATGATGCTGTGTGACAGGCTGAGTACTGAAAGTTACTTTAAAAAAGTAATTTATTATGGTTAATCGTTACTTTGCCAAAAAAGTAATTGAATCACTAACCGAATTACTCTTTAAATACATTTGATTGATTACTAGGGAAAGTAATTGTGGTAAAAAATAAACGTCAAACATCTGGCATAATGCAGTTGAGAAGTTTCATATGGATGGATGTATATGGCAACAGTGCGTGCGTCTGAGTGTGTGCCTTTTAAAAGACGGTGCCTGTTGTCTAGTGTTGTGTGATGTCAGTGAATCTCACAGGCATGCAGTGAGATGTTTTTGTTAGCTTTAGCAGGCTAGCAGAAGCAGTTTGACGGCAGCTCTTTTGAATCGTTCACTGGTTTGTGTTACCTCTGCTTAATAAATGGATTGAATGTGCTTCCATGGCTGTATGTTCTCGTCAACAAACACGGTACTATTTGAATGGCAAGTTTGTCACTTCAATCATTGATTTGTTCCTCAATATTCCTTCCGATCCACGTAGTTATGAGCGCGCAGTGCAGTTTGTGTCAGGTGGTGGTGACATTTTTTTTTGTCTTTTACAGACCAGTTTCCTTTTCGTTTCGAAGTTTTAATAAGCGCGATTACCGGTACATAACCCCAAGACAATTAGTTTTTGAGTGACAGCCATGTTCGCCAATCAGAATTGTTGAGCCTCTTGTTTCTTTGTCTGTCGCTTCGAACACGGAGAAAGACGTCTCACTGTGCATCGTTCCCAGCACCTGAGCGCATTTGTTTAACAGTAGAAGTAACTGAACACTGTCAGCCCTCTTTACAGTCATTTACAATCTTTGTGTCGGTAGGCAGAGATCGACTCGGCGAAAGCGCACACACAGGAAGAGAGCCTTGCGACTCACCAGCAAGAAGTGCCGCAAATTAACAAATATTAAGAGGAAGAAAATACGATTACAATGCCAAACGTCCCTTTGGGGGAATATTTCAGCTTCAAATCGGATGGGCAATATGAGCCCAAACGCGGATGAACAAGCGAGAATGCCGTGGTAAAGTGAAGGCAACAAACCAAAAGACCACATCCAACTTACTTTTTCCAACTAGGGAAAAAATGCATTTTAAGATGTTCAATATTTATTTAAAATACATTTTTGCTTACATTTAATTGTTTTATTTATTTAGGATACAGTTATTTACCTTCCAATTACAGTACGATGATAAACAATTCTACAGTAACACTAAACAAGTTTATATCCTTTTAAATGGTTACTTGCATTAGTGTTATATCTTTTGATTAGATTATATTAAAATCACTGTCAAGTTTGTATCGATTATTTCTCCAGTTTTAAGAGCATGATGTAGACAAAAGCTCTGAGTCTGTCTGCATAAAACCAAATATTTGTTAAAGTAAATTATTGTATATTGTTCGAATGTGTGGCCCCCGGAGACAACAATATGTTGATTGACTGTCTAAAAGTAACATTGTTTTTGCACTTATATGCTTATATACAGTCATGGTCAAAAGTTTACATACACTTGTAAAGAACATAATGTCATGGCTGTCTTGAGTTTCCAATCATTTCTACAACTCTTATTTTTTTGTGATAGAGTGATAGGGGCACATACTTGTTGGTCACAAAAAACATTCATGAAGTTTGGTTCTTTTATGAATTTATTACGGGTCTACTGAAAATGTGACCAAATCTGCTGGGTCAAAAGTATACACTACCGTTCAAAAGTTTGGGGTCACATTGAAATGTCCTTATTTTTGAAGGAAAAGCACTGTACTTTTCAATGAAGATAACTTTAAACTAGTCTTAACTTTAAAGAAATACACTCTATACATTGCTAATGTGGTAAATGACTATTCTAGCTGCAAATGTCTGGTTTTTGGTGCAATATCTACATAGGTGTATAGAGGCCCATTTCCAGCAACTATCACGCCAGTGTTCTAATGGTACAATGTGTTTGCTCATTGGCTCAGAAGGCTAATTAATGATTAGAAAACCCTTGTGCAATCATGTTCACACATCTGAAAACAGTTTAGCTCGTTACAGAAGCTACAAAACTGACCTTCCTTTGAGCAGATTGAGTTTCTGGAGCATCACATTTGTGGGGTCAATTAAATGCTCAAAATGGCCAGAAAAAGAGAACTTTCATCTGAAACTCGACAGTCTATTCTTGTTCTTAGAAATGAAGGCTATTCCGCAAAATTGTTTGGGTGACCCCAAACTTTTGAACGGTAGTGTACATACGGCAATGTTAATATTTGGTTACATGTCCCTTGGCAAGTTTCACTGCAATAAGGCGCTTTTGGTAGCCATCCACAAGCTTCTGGCAAGTTTCTGGTTAAATTTTTGACCACTCCTCTTGACAAAATTGGTGCAGTTCAGCTAAATTTGTTGGTTTTCTGACATGGACTTGTTTCTTCAGCATTGTCCACACGTTTGAGTCAGGACTTTGGGAAGGCCATTCTAAAACCTTAATTCTAGCCTGATTTAGCCATTCCTTTACCACTTTTGACGTGTGTTTGGGGTCATTGTCCTGTTGGAACACCCAACTGCGCCCAAGACCCAATCTCCTGGCTGATGATTTTAGGTTGTCCTGAAGAATTTGGAGGTAATCCTCCTTTTTCACTGTCCCATTCACTCTATGTAAAGCACCAGTTCCATTGGCAGCAAAACAGGCCCAGAGCATAATACTACCACCACCATGCTTGTCGGTAGACATGGTGTTCCTGGGAGTAAAGGCTTTTTCTCCTCCAAACATATTGCTTGGTATTGTGGCCAAACAGCTCAATTTTAGGTTTAATCTGACCACAGAACTTTCCTCCAGAAGGTCTTATCTTTGTCCATGTGATCAGCAGCAAACTTTAGACAAGCCTTAAGGTGTAGCTTCTAGAGCAAGGGTTTCCTTCTTGCATGGTAGCCTCTCAGTCCATGGCGATGCAAAACACGCTTGACTGTGGACACTGACACCTGTGTTCCAGCAGCTTCGAATTCATTGCAGACTTGCTTTTTGGTGGTTCTCGGTTGACTCTTGATCATCCTGACCAATTTTCTCTCAGCAGCAGGTAATAGCTTGCGTTTTCTTCCTGATTGTGGCAGTGACAAAACTGTGCCATGCACTTTATACTTACGAACAATTGTCTGCACAGTAAGCGAACAAAGGCTCTTAATTTGGCTGCTGACATATGCAGCAACATATTGTGTCATTTCTCATTTCATTATTTTGTCAAAATTATGAGGGACAAGCTGTAAAAAAATGAATTATTAATCTACTTGTTCATTAGCTGTTGATATCTGGTTATTTAACATGTTCTATCTACACTTCTGTTAAAATGTAATAACCACTTATTCTTCTGTTGTTTGGATGCTTTACATACATTTGATGATACCATAAATTTGGGTATCAATCTGATACCAAGTAGTTACAGGGTCATATTTAAAGTCCTCGTGTGTCCAGGGACGTATTTCCTGAGTTTATAAACATAATAAAAAAAGATTGTGTGATGGTAAAAAATCTCGATGTAATCATTGTAGTATCGACCAGATACGGCTCTTGTACTTGGTATCGTTACAATCAATATCTGTGGAGACCCACCCTTTTGTTTACATTCAGAGCACCAGAGACCAGTGTTTATAATGTCTATTTTCTATTTCCTGCTGGACCTACTCTCTATTTTATGCTGCTGCTGTCATTTATACTGTAATATTGTACATGGTCATTGGTTTATATTGTATATATATGTTATAGACATAATATAATATACCGTATTTCCTTGAATTGGCGCAGGGAATATAGTATTCGCACGTCTAGAATTACTGCCGGGTCAAACTCGTTTCTCAAAATAATTAACGCATGCTTGGCCTTATCGCCGGTTTATTATTGAAGCTGGATCAAATTCGTTTCGCAAAATATTAATTTTATTATCGCATGTCTATAATTTTCGCCGGGTCAAACTCGTTTCGCAAAATATTTAGCATATGGCTAGAACTTCCACCGGGTCAAATTCGTTACGTCACGAGTGACGCATCTGTCCTCATTTTCAAAATGGAGGAAGCTGCTTTCAGTAGTTTACAATCGCACAAAGGAAAAAAGATAAAGAGCTTTTCAGTAGGATTTAAGGTCCAAGCTATTGAATACCGGTACAGTATGCTAAAGAGAACAGTAAGCAGCTATGTTTTATTAATATACCGTAGCTGCGTGTGTGAAATACTGTATAAGTCATTAAATGACTCCCGCCTCCTGGTGGTAGAGGGCGCTGCCGCGCTAGTGATCCTTCTTGCGACTTCCGGTACTGCAGAAGAAGTGAACACACGCAGCAAGAGATTTTTTTTTTTCCTCTGCCTGAACTTTTAACATGGAGGATTACATACATTACATACATGATCTAAAATAAAACAGTTTTCTAAACTGGACTTTCAATCGAAGCAGGAGGTAATAATTAAAGGAATATCTCCATCGAAACAGAGACTTTTAAAACTGAAGAAAGAAAATAAGGAAGACTTCTATAAACAAGTTATCGATGCTTTTGGTCAGAAGGAGCTGCAAATGGACTCCATTTATAAGTACAGGTAAGACCATAATAACGTTTTTTTTAATTAAATGTGCTTTTCATGATGGTATGCTTACATCACACTCAAAGCGCACGCCTAAATTTTATGGATTCCTTTTGGTAAACGCCGGAGTGAGAAGAGGTTTTAAAATAATTACCGCATGCACGGCCATCCCGCCGGTTTCCGGTAAACGCAGGAGTGACAGGAGGTTTTAAATTAATTAACGCCCCTGCGGCTATTCAAGGAAATACGGTATCTTTATATAAATTATTCTGTACACATATTATGTATATATTCGTATATATGTTAGATTTTTTTATAGCTATATTAGTCTATTTATACCTGCATTGTCCTTTCCATCCTTACACTTTCCATCATTGTAACTGAGCTACTGTGTTGAACAATTTCCCTTGTGGATCATTAAAGTTTGTCTAAGTCTTGTTGTTAGCGGTGAGTTATTGTATCCTCCTACGACGTGTAGTGAAGCATGTTTAGTCATTCCTCGTCCTGCAGGGAGGATACTTGTAAAACACTTAGTTTATTTGTCGCTATGGAGGCGAGGATTAGTGACTTAGACGTAGCTAAAACACTGCAGACTGTGGATGGATGTTAGCTGCTAGCTAGCTAGCCATGTTTTAAAACACCTCTGGCAGAGTGGCGCTTCAGTGTTATGGCTTCACCTTTATTGTTAGTTTTTAAGCTGAAATGCGTCTATTATCCCTTTCTGTTTTCACGCCGTTTCTGCTTGTAAGTACTTCTTGCGTGTGCGTTGCCTAACATGCTCCTCTGATCGTAAAACCAATAGTGTCACAAAGGTGTGCCGTCATTTTTCGGGGGCAGTATAGTACCATTCTTAATTCATTAGTACCGGTACACTGTACAACTCTAATACAAAGATATGTCAAAATACATAATATAATCAATCAATCAATGTCTAATGCCGACAAATCAATGTCTCGTCGTATGTTCAGAGTAGCTGCAACTGCCCCATCCTTACCGTCTTCGGTCTCCTGCCACACGATGCCCTCCAGGTTGACGCTGGTTCCAGGCTCGCAGGGTCCCAAGCACTCCGGGTCGGTGGCCAGAGCCGCGTCTGCCGTGTTGACCGCCACCGAGCGCGTGCGCACCATGATCTGTTCGCAGGAAGATGAGATGTCGCTGTGGGACACGGGGGCGAGCAAGTGAAGCGGCGGGGGAGCAGAGGTAGAGGAGGGAGAATCCATCTGCGGAGCGGGTAGACAAAAAGTGAGATGTCAAAGTTCAAAGGTCAACCAGCAAAATGCAGACATTCCATTCATATATAATTTTTATAGACAACTGACAGTGGCCTCATTCCAATCAGATAGATCTTATCTACATAAGCTCCCCCCCACACTATCTGAGGGAGTCTTTCCTTGCCTCCGGCGCCAAAGTGCTCTGGGGTTCACTTGGTGTTCTTGAACATAACAAAACCAGAAGTGAGCGGTCTTACCTTGTCGGCACACAGCATCTTCTTCAGCTTCCTGCACTCGCCGTTGTCCATCTCCTCCTCCTCCTCCTCGTCCTCCTCCTCCTCGGTTGTCATGGCGACAGGCTGGCAAATCCCCGCAGAGTCCAATGCCACGTGACCCAGGTGCTCGGCCATTTCAGAGTTCTGTTGGCCCTCGAAAGGGCCGGCGCGTGTGGCCCCCGGAATCAACAGTGTGGCCCCGGGCTCCTTGTCGCCGCTAGTCTCCAGTTTGTCCTTCTTGGTCTTTGCAGACACGCCGTCCTTCTCCTTCTTGACTGCGGTGAGGACGCGGGAGGCTTTGCCTGACTTTTCGCTTCCCTTAGTCAGGGTAGAGTTGAGGTTCTGTGTCTGTGGGTCTCCAGGGGCCCGACACGGAACCTCCTTTTTGATGGCGTCCGCTGCGGCGGTTTTAACGCCTTCTTTGGAGTTTTTAGTACGTTTGGATTTCGATTTACTGTCCTTCCCGCCACTCACGGGACTCACAAACTTGATGTTGTCCGGCAAAGCGGCCACGGCGCTGGGAGGGGCGGCTATGCCCCCACCCTCCTTGCTGCTCGACATCTCCAGTTTGTCCTTCTCCAAGTCGGCGTCCAGGTCAATAATCAGATTGCCGACACCGATGTCCCACTCATCGCCGCTGTCGTACGTGTCCACCGCGTTGGAGTCCACACCTTTCCCGCCTGCAGGGCCGCCGCTGAGGGACATCTTAGTAGGGGCGTCCCCGGAGCGCCGCAGGGGGGTGGGGGTGGGCCGCCGCCGGAGGGCCGCGTTCCTCCCAGCCGCTGGGCGCCTCCTCAGGGATGGACCCGGCGCCGCCTCCCTGCTGCCCGCATGGCCTCCTGTGCATGGGACAAAACATGCGGTTAAGCAAATGAAATCCAATGTTTACATCTCACTCCTCTGAAAGTTATACAGTCAAAGAGGACAACAATATTGTCAACATCTGCACCAATTGACCTATGACCTGGTGTGACCAGTACGTAACGCCGAGCCAATCAGAAGTTGAGTTACGATTCTGCTCTTCCAGGATGACAAGCGAGGGGGCGGAGCTATTCTGTGACCAAACACATCATACCAGAAGAAAATAATGATGATTAGGTCCTTGCAGGACAGAACCATGCAGAATGGCTGCAGTGCACATAGACATCTTCTTTCAATTTAAAGACAAGTAGGGATACGGGCTGCCAGGGAGCGGCTGTTGAACACCTTGACCAGGTGAGGAAGACAATGTCATGATAAAAGCTCAAGATGAGAGGCGTCAAGTCAGGCTGGAATTCATGACCGATTACCCGGGATTTCCACAGGATGCGTCGCAGCGGCGGCATGCAATCACCATGGAACGGCGCTGCCGCCCACCGCCCGGCGAAATAGCACAGACTTTTACAGGAGCTGGCGAATCCGTGCATAATCATGTCATAAAATAAAACACTGAAGTTAACATCGTAGAACGTCTCAAGCTGTGCCGTCCATCAATACCGTCAGGCTTGTGGGAAAAGACGAGTTTTGCCTTGCAGTACGACAACTTAATTTTTTGTAGCAAGCAACAACACAACAATAACATCCTCCGTGGCGAGTGTTGTAGACAAACAACTCCTACGAACCACTCCACAGCTTCCCCAGCCCCCATATCAGCTAGTTTTGACACATGGGGCGGCATGGCATAGTGGGTACAGCGGCCGTGCCAGCAATTTGAGGGTTGCAGGTTCGCTCCTCGCCTCTTGCCATCCAATTCACTGCCGTTGTGTCCCTTGCTCACCCTTCACTTCACCCTTGCCCCAGTGCCGCTCACACTGGTGATGTGGTCGGAGGGGCCGTTGGCGCAAACTGGCAGCCACGCTTCTGTCAGTCTACCCCATGGCAGCTGTGGCTTCAAATGTAGCTTACCACCAGGTGGGAATGTGGAGTGAATGGGTGATGGGTTCTCACTTCTCTGTGAAGTGCTTTGAGTGTCTAATAATCCATTATTATATATGTATGAGTCATATATGGCTGTATATAACTCTTTAGTTTTGGACTGGCAGAATCGACATTTGGGTCTACAACAAGGTAAAATTACGCCTGAAAACCTTTGCCAAGTTGACTTCATTTCCGTCCCCGCCGGTTTCAAAGTGTAAAATACGATCTGCTTTGAAGACGGACTATTATTTTGAAAGTAAACTGGATAATTTATATTGTGTTTGTGCATGGCTTCCTGTCCTACACAAGTAGATTTTAGCTGAATTGATCTGCCGTGTTGCAGCGACCAGCAAAAATAGAAGCTCTGCGTATATTTAGCGCGGGATCCGAAACTGCAACGCCATGGCAGTGCTGTACCGCAGGCGCCGGGTACAGGCAGATTGTCTTGAATAAAAACGGAAAAAGTCCGCTGCCGTGGCGATTACCACATGGACACAAGTAAGGTGAGTCTTTTTGCTAAAGGGGCCCTGTTATGCAAAACCAATTTTTCTTACCTATTGGTGCCTTCCTTTGTGTATTTGGGATCTGCATAAGAAATTTTGAAATCAAACCATGGAGGCATGGCAGAGATGTTAATAAAAGCAATCTTGTCTTCCAACGAGCAGTTTCAAACTTGCCCGATTAGTGATGTCAGTGGATTATTCATACACGGTAGATTTACCCAAAATGCTTTATGCGAGTCCGCCATTGTAGTCCGACGCTGTAGTCAATAAGCGCCTTATTTTTCGCTATTCTCCTGTTTGGGGGGCAGACTGGCTCGTACAGGCACATGCATCCTTCACTGTTGCCATTTCTAATACAAAGTAGCGTATAGTACGAACTAGGGCTGGGCAATATATCGATATACTCGATATATCGCGGGTTTGTCTCTGTGCGATATAGAAAATGACTATATCGTGATATTCGAGTATACATTCTCACGCAGTTGCTTTTAGCTGCGGGGCATTAAACTGCATGCGTTTCTCACTCTTTCCTGTCTCTCCTTCTCACAGAGACTAAAACAAGCGCACCTTCTTACATACGTCACATACTGTCACGTGAGCAACGTCACACGCTCCCAGACAGGTAGCAACATGGTAACGTTAGCTGTGATGCTAACAGCTAACTGTGTGGTTTGAGTGGTAATACGAGAGAAAGAAGGTGCGAATCTGGTAACAAATGGAGGAATAATTAATTCCCAAGAAAAACAGCATGGGGTCCATCGTCTGACGGTGGTTTGGCTTCAAGCGGGAATATGTCTTTACATGTCAACATCTCCGTTTGGTGCCACACCAACTAAATGCCGAAGCAACTATTTCCACATCAACACCGTAGGACATATACTATTTGATATGCAGCTCATTTTTATGTGACACTTATTGAAATATCTTGTGTGACATCATGCACAAAAGTGCACTTATAGCTTGTTTTACAATGTCTGACAATCTTGCACTTTCTGTTTTGGAAATGACATGAATGTTTGTGCCATTGCTTAATAACTGTTTAATAAATACAGTTTTGCTAAATTGACTTAGTTGTGATTTCCCTCTCTGTATGAAAGTTTAAAATGTGCATATATTAATGCAGTATGAACAAGAATGTTTTAATGTAGACACATAGAATCATCATACTGCTGTGATTATATGTATCAAGTGTTCATTCAAGGCTAAGGCAAAATATCGAGATATACAGCGTGTATCGCGATATGGCCTAAAAATATCGAGATATTAAAAAAAGGCCATATCGCCCAGCCCTAGTACGTACTTATATCTGTCAGTAGACTTGCTATGGAAGCGCTAAAAACTACAAAAAAGATGATGCTGTCGAAGTGGAGGCATGTAAACAAGATCGCTCACAAAACGGCGCTTCCTGAAAAGGAAAGCTATTAAAAATGTTGACCAAAGAACCACTATTACATGTTATGTTTTAAATGTAGGAAAACAATCTTAAAATGACCTCTTTAAATATCCTGCTCTTCCAATACCAGTCAGCATGCATTACTCCTATGGCTGTCAGCCTGTTTACCCTTGTTTTCTTTGTGCAAATTGACAACAAGAAACGAGCAAACACGCCTATTAGTGTAATTTATTTGTTATTACAAATGTGGCGAAACATTCGTAGCCGTTTTTGTCGGCCAGTATATATTGGCAAACTATTTGGTTTCGTGGACAATTTTTTTAAATGGCATCTTACTGGAAAGCTAGTAATAAAGTGGAAGCATATACAGTATATTACGCAGCTAACTCGCTAACATTAGCCACATTTCAAACGAGAATTACTTTTGTGTCCACTTAATAGAAGTGTTAGAGGGTAAAATAAAAGGCAACATTTGTCTTTTTGCAGAGAACACCACAGCTAGCATATCCGACTGCTAACGCAGATGCTAACTCAGTTGCTAGCTTGTTAGCAGAAAGGAGCCGTCGGCCGTGTCTCGCTGTCACTTCGTACAACGCAAACCTACGCAACAAAAATAACAACACAGGCAAATCTAGGGGACATTGCTTGCGATAAACACACACAACAACGCGGACACACAAACCCAACATCGAATATCAGGCCGGGATTGAGCTCTATTTTTATGCTGTCGACCGAGGCCCTCGGTGGCCCGCTACACGGCTAGCGAGATCCATTATCGGACGGGTCTGTTTAGCTCTCAGATCAAGACATTAACGCTGCTTGTTTAACAGCAATCATTTAACTTGTTTAATGTGACAAAATTATATATAATAATTCCGTTTTTAAAAGTGGCAACGTCTGAATTCCAGTTCCAGCACGAGTATTCATCTCGACGGTTTATGCAACACTTGACCCAGTAGTGTCTGTCGTGTTAAGACACTTTTACTGCAATATTACAACCTTGTTTGGGTTAAATTACACCTTTATGTCTACACTTAACGGTGCATATAAGTCATATTTGGACCGGAGGCAGTATTTTCTACCTTCTACGACCTGAAAACCCCCCAACTGCAGGATTTGCGTTTCTAAACACACGCAGAAGGTAAACAAGTTGCGACTAAGCAGTCTTTGGGTTAGTAAAGTACACACACTAACGTGCCAACTAAATGACAAAATCCAGCAGGTCAGTCGAGGAAGTGTCCGATAATGGAACCATAGCTTAGCTTCCCGGTGTCTTCAGACAAAGACTGCAGCTAGCCCGCTGAGCTAGCAGCCCTCAGCTAGCTAGCTGGCCCGCGTTTAATCCCACCAGGAGACACGTCTTCCGTACGTCCACTCACCCTGCTCATAATCCCGATCGGCACGACTGTCATGTGCACTCCATAGATCCGAACCGAGCCAGGGGGGAAAAGGTGCGAGGGGCGAGCACCGAGCAGGCGGAACAGTCAACGTGCTCCCGGCTCACTGGACCGCAGCCATCACACGGCCCCTCCGTCCTGCGCTCCACTGCACCGCCGCAACGCACTGCCTCATCCCTGCGGTTTAATACTTCACCCGTGGGGAACAGTGGACGGATCCCGGGTGTTCCATTGGTTCCATTGGAGGTCCTGATGTCCCCCCCCCAAATAAAGCGTTATTCCGGTTTAAAGACAGCCAGACTACACGAGACAAACAGCACAGGAGCTAAATGGCTGATTGGTTGAAAACTAGCAAAACATGGAGGACTGGATCCCCGTCTCACTGGAACGGAGTTAAGGGAAAAAACACACCGAGCACCGAATCATTGATGCACTGGACTGGAGTCCGGTCTAGATTGAGTTTGGATTTTTTTCTCCGAGTCCTCTTGCTTCTAATCTCCAAAATTCCAAAATTATACAAATTAGTTTAATTTTAAGACACCTAATTGTTCTGAGTGTGAATATTTTGTCTGTGTGCACTAACCAGTGATTGGCTGGAGTCCAGTCCAGGGTGTAGTCTGCTGGGATGGGCTCCAGCTCACTACGATGCACCGTTTAGAAAATGTGTAAACCATTTAAACCTGTGTGAAGTTGGCCCACATTATTATTGCGCATATTAACATAACACTTGCATGCGTTTGTGCTACGTTTCGCTAAATTATTCTGAAATACATTATTTGACTAGTGATGTCATCCAGCCCCCCCCACCTCCCACCTTGTAAAAAACATCCTAAATGTGTCCTATTCGTTTGTGCTACAATTTTTTTTGTCAATTATTATTTTTTTAATATTAACATTTTCCATCCATCCATCCATCCATCCATCTCCTTCCGCTTATCCGAGATCGGGTCGCGGGGGCAGCAGCCTAAGCAGGGAAGCCCAGACTTTTCTCTCCCCAGCCACTTCGTCCAGCTCTTCCCGGGGGATCCCGAGGCGTTCCCAGGCCAGCCGGGAGACATAGTCTACCCAGCATGTCCTGGGTCTTCCCCGTGGCCTCCTACAGGTCGGACGTGCCCGAAAAACCTCCCTAGGGAGGCGTTCGGGTGGCATCCTGACCAGATGCCCGAACCACCTCTTTTGGCTCCTCTCGATGTGTAGGAGCAGCGGCTTTACTTTGAGCTCCCCCCGGATGACAGAGCTTCTCACCCTATCTCTGAAGGTAGAGCCCCGCCACCCGGCGGAGGAAACTCATTTCGGCCGCTTGTACCCATGATCTTGTCCTTTCGGTCATAACCCAAAGCTCATGACCATAGGTGAGGATGGGAACGTAGATCGACCGGTAAATTGAGAGCTTCGCCTTCCGGCTCAGCTCCTTCTTCACCATAACGGATCGATACAGCGTCCGCATTACTGAAGACGCCGCACCGATCCGCCTGTCGATCTCACGATCCACTCTTCCCTCACTCGTGAACAAGACTCTGAGGTACTTGAACTCCTCCACATGTGGCAGGGTCTCCTCCCCAATCCGGAGATGGCACTTCACCCTTTTCCGGGCGAGAACCATGGACTCGGACTTGGAGGTGCTGATTAACATGTTATAGTTTTAAAATGTATTAACGTTTTATTATTCATAACCCGCCCCATCGCCTTGTCAAAATTTCCCAAAACTTTTCCCAAACGTTTGGGCTGCAATTATTTTTTTGTCCATTATAGTTTTTATGTTATCAATGTGTTATTAATCATAACCAGCACCCCAACCGTGTCAAAATCTCCCCAAACTTGTCCCATTTGTTTTTGCTGGTTTGTGCATGCAATTGTTTTGTATATTAACTTATTATTCGTAACCCCCACCATGTCAAAATCTCCCCAAACTTATCCCAAACGTTTGTGCTGCAAAATGTTGTTGTGCATTATAGTTTTTATGTTAAGGTTTTATAGTTTTTTTGTTATGAACATGTTATTGTTCATATAACCAGCACTGCAACCATGTCAAAATCTCCCCAAACATGTCCCAAACGTTTGTGCTGGGCTGTACTGCAAAATATTTTTTGTCCAAGTTATAGTTTTTATTTATTTATGTTTTATAAATGTTATATTATTAACGTGTTATTATTCATAACTAACACCCTAACGTTATCAAAATCTACCCAAAGTTGCCCCATTCGTTTGTGCTACGTTTGTGCTGCAAAAGATTGTCTACCAATCATAGTTTTTATATTATTAACATTTTATTATTCATAACCAGCCCCCCACCTTCTCAAAAGCTCTCCAAACGTGTCCCATTCGTTTGTGTTACCTTTGTGCTACCTCTTGTCTAACTGTTATAGTTTTATGTCATGTGGCTGGTTATAATAATAACATAAAAATTACAGTATTCAGACAAGTTATTTTTCAGCAAAAATGTAGCACAAACAAATGAGACACGTTTGGGGAGGGGGCTGGCTATGAATAATAAAACGTTAATAACATGAAAAGTATAAAACTTTAACACAAAAAACTATTAAATGTTAATAACATCAAAACTGTAATAGATAAAAACTGTTTTTAACACAAACGTAGCACAAACAAATGGCAGTGTTATTTTAATATTTGCAATGAGATAAGGGTGTCGGACTTCACACAGGTATAACATTCCATCCAATAGGGGGCAGCATTGCACCAGAGCGCTTATGATGGATGATGAATTATGAATGACGTTTCCATGGCAACATACAAACTGAACTAAAAGTTGCCGTTGTATTGAGGAGACATGTACGCCAACAAGTTACCGCCTGTCAGCAAACGCTACCTGCAGGACCCCTGGGACTACCGGCGTAACTACCAGCTACACCGCACCAAGGTATGTATGTGTCTTATGATGTACCATGATGCCAACATTAACATGTTCACCTGTCCAGGTAAGCTTCGCCCTCCCAGTGGTCGACACGAAGGGAACGAGCAAGCCCGTTCACATGCAACGCAACTTGAAAAAACAGCAGGTGACAACAGAGCCTTATTACTCGACTTCAAAAGTGTAGTGGTAGAAAGAAACAAAGTAAATGTAAATGCGTTATACTTGTATAGCGCTTTTCTACCTTCAAGGTACTCAAAGCGCTTTGACACTATTTCCACATTCACCCATTCACACACACATTCACACACTGATGGCGGGAGCTGCCATGCAAGGTCCTAACCACGACCCATCAGGAGCAAGGGTGAAGTGTCTTGCTCAAGGACACAACGGACGTGACTAGGTTGGTAGAAGCTGGGGATCGAACCAGGAACCCTCAGGTTGCTGGCACGGCCACTCTCCCAACCGCGCCACGTCGTCCCCGGCGTGAGCTTAGTTCTGTCAGACAGACCTGTCAATCATCTTTAAAGCATCAGTAGGGATGAGCTTTTTGTTTGCACAGCACCCCCTGCAGGTGTGAAGTGTAATTGGCCTGTGGGCTTTGGGTTGTCACACAACTGGCTTAGTTCTAGTTTACAATGCCTGCAGCAAGCTAACAAAGCTAAGTGTGAGCATGTGTTCAGCTGCAGGATGAGCGTCGGGCCACCATTGAGCGAGACAACCTCCTGCTGGCCTCCAGCCTGGCCCGCATAGAAGCTTCAAGAGGCCTACTGGACCACAAGAACCAGTACCAGCCCATGAGGTTGGCATGCACATACACAGACAACAGTGACAGGCTTGCTATGTTTTCAAGCCATTTTGTTGACAGATATTTTTGTGTTTGGCCGAAACTGACTTTGCGTCTTCAGTCTGAACGCTGACAAGCGGCGGGCGGAGCTTCTGTTGGTCAGTCGGCAGAATCTGAACATCTACCAGCGAATCACAGCGCGTCAGTCCGAGTACCGCCGCCAGCTGTGGATGAGCGACTGGGAAAAGGCGGAGAAAAGGCGGGTCAATATTTCCCGTTACCCACAGGGCCCCAAACAGGTGCAGGCTTCATTCCAACTATGCTGCAGGAGTGAAAGGTCACCACTAGAGGGCAGCACTCATGTAACATGTTTTTTTTTCTCTGTCTGATTGCAGAAGTCAAACAGGAAGTTGAAGTTTGCGGGCGTGGAAGAAAATGAAGAGACGACTCATTAATTTGACGGTCGTTGCTTCACCGAACAAAATTAACGTTAGGTTTTTCTTGCTGTACAAGACTTGTACATTCATGGAAGCAGGAAAATAGTAATAAATATGTCACCTATATATATGTCAAGGTACATGAGAGAAATCTGAAAAATAGATTTTCCTGAATTAGTTCATGTTAATCTGTCATTCCCCGTATGTATCTATTTATTATACAATATTTATCTGTTTTTTATGGAAGTATTATTGTAGCAAAATTATTTGCAAACGCGTATCTCAAGCTATGTGTCTGTAATCCGATTCACGTGTCCGTGTACTAATTTGTGTGTTTGTATCTCGATCTGTGCGCGTGTAATCAAACCCTTTTATTTGGTGTGTCCACACTTCGATTTGTGTGTAAAAAAAAAAAAAAAATATCTGTCCGTATTTCGATTTATGTGTGCATCTGTGTATTCAAATTCGTGTGAAGCATAAAACTCTATTGGCTGTTTTTTACACAACTTTTCCAACACTTCTGCTGCTTGTCTGTCTGCAACTTCACCGTTCCTTTCCCTATACTCGCCACTCGTCTGCGCATGGCACCCACTCATGTTATTCCGTGTTGAAGCCACCACATTAGACTCTCAATCACCTGCTGTAAGTAAAAGTTCATGTTTTAGCGTTCATGTTTTAGCAGTAACTTCGCTGTCAGAAGTATTGTTGTCTTCTTCAAATAAGTTAATAATGTTATCTGTGAACAAATAGGGTTTTCTTACCGTGTGTGTCACTGAGTAGGAGGGGCCGATAGGGACATTATTCAGAATTACTACTACTACAGAAATGCTCTCACATACACAACTGAAATGTTTTTCACTCACACACACTACTGAAACACTCTCATACACACTACTGAAACACTCGTATACACACTACTGAAATGCTCTCACATACGCAACTGAAATGTTTTTCTCTCACACACACTACTAAACCACTCTCATACACACTACTGAGACACTTGTACACACTACTGAAATGCTCTCACATAAACAACTGAAATGTTTTTCTCTCACACACACTACTGAAACACTCTCATACACACTACTGAAACACTTATACATACTACTGAAATGCTCTCACATAAACAACAGAAAGGTTTTTCTCTCACACACACTACTGAAACACTCTTATACACACTACTGAAATGCTCTCACATGAACAACTGAAATGTTTTTCTCTCACACACGCTACTGAAACCGTCATACACACTACTGAAACACTCTTATACACACTACTGAAATGCTCTCACATAAACAACTGAAATGTTTTTCTCTCACACGCGCTACTGAAACAGTCATACACACTACTGAAACACTCTTATACACTACTGAAATGCTCTCACTTACTCACTACTGAAACACTCTCATACACACTACTGAAACACTCTCATACACACTACTGAAACACTCTTACTCTCTTACTGAGAGTCTAATCTTGTGGCTCCAACGCAGAATGAGTGGGTGAAAGGCGCCGACTAGTGATGAGTATAGGGAAAGGAAAGGTGAAGTTGCAGACATAGACAAGTCTTTTTACACAGTTAGATCGCTGCATGAAGAAGTGTTGCAAAAAGTTACATGTAAAAACATAGCCAATCAGGGTTCCTGCATCTCATGAATCTGAATACACAAACACACATTTGTTTTACACACACAGAAATCGAAATACAGATTTACAAATTAGTACACGGACAACTAAATAGGATTATACAGATGCACAGATTGAGATATGCATTTGCCAATAATTTTGCTACAATAATACTGAGGTATTTTTGCATAATTTTCTGCATAATTGTGATTTAGCACACCCTCAAATTTGTAGATTTTTAGTAAAAAAAAAACTTACAAAATAGACCTTCATTTACTCTAAGGCAGAATTTATTTTAATAAATAAAAATAAAAATAGACTTTACAAGGTATTTTTAAAATCTAGGACAAATGCAGCAGAAATTAAATATAAGGTTTATAAAAACAGGTTGACAACAATAATGAGACAAGCCAAAAAAGACTATTATAGTAACTTGTTAGAAAAAAATAAAGCCAATATCAAAGGAACATGGAACATATTGAAAAAGGTGATGGGAAGCACACCGGGACCTATCAGCCCGCCAAACCACTTTGTAAAAGAAGAAAAGATAATAAAAAATATGGACGAAGTGGCAAATGAGTTTAACTCATTTTTTGTAAACGTAGGTCCAAAACTAGCAGAAAATATAGAAAAACATGATGATGGGTCATTTCAGAATGGGTTGGGAGGTGGAGGCAGAGTACTTAAGTCAATGTTTTTGGGAGAAGTCAGTGAAAATGAAATTATAACAATTGTAAATAAATTAAAGAACAAAACATCAACAGACGATGATGGGTTAGATATGATAATTGTAAAAAAGACAATTGACTGCATCATTGAGCCTCTCTGCTATATCTTCAATCTCTCTTTCAATACAGGGACCTTCCCAGATAGAATGAAGGTAGCAAAGGTTATTCCACTCTTTAAAGATGGGGATAAGCACATGTTTACTAATTACAGACCGGTATCACTTCTGTCCCAATTCTCTAAGGTGCTTGAAAAAATATTTGTACAAAAATTAGACCATTTTATTGAAAAAAACAAGTTGTTGAGCGAGAGCCAGTATGGATTTCGTTCAAACAGATCTACTGCCTCTGCTGTGATGAACATAATTGAGGACATAACAACAGCCACCGATAGTAAGAAATACACAGTAGGGGTGTTTATAGACCTTAAGAAAGCGTTTGACACAATCGATCACTCTATCCTTTTATCCAAATTACATTCATACGGTGTGAGAGGAATAGTTTTAGATTGGTTAAATAGCTACTTGAATAACAGACAACAATATGTACAATATGCTGCTAATACATCTGAAAATATGAGTATTAAGTGTGGAATTCCACAAGGGTCTGTTCTGGGACCGAAACTATTTATTTTATACATAAATGATATCTGTGATGTGTCAAAATTACTCAATTTTGTATTATTTGCTGACGATACCAACTTTTACAGCTCTGGACATGACTTAAATGAATTACTAAAGAGTATGGAACAGGAAATGGTCAAACTCAAAAAATGGTTTGACGTTAACAAATTATCATTGAATTTGAAAAAAACTAAGTTCATGATTTTTAGTAAGAGAAAAAAGCCTGAAAATATTGTACTGTCAATAGCTGGAACAAGCATTGAAAAAGTCTCTGAGATTAGATTTTTGGGAGTGATTTTAGATGATAATATTAGTTGGAAATCGCATATCTCACATGTTAGAAAAAAGATGGCTAAAAGTATATTTATATTAAATAAGGTAAAAGATGTATTAGATTATAAAGCAATGCGTACACTGTATTGTGCACTTGTACTGCCTTATATCAATTGTTGTGTGGAAATATGGGGTAGTACATATAAGAGTAACACAAAGCCACTGTACCTCCTTCAGAAGAGAGCGATCAGAATCATACACAAAACAGGTTATAGAGAGCACACAAATGGATTATTTATTAGCTCAGGACTTTACAAATTTTATGAACTAGTTGAGCAGCAGACATTATTGGTTATGTTCAGGGCTAGTAGTCAAGAGCTACCAACAAATCTACAAAAAAATTTCACTTTAATAGAAAAAGAAGGAAGAAGGAAAGGGCACTTTAAGCATCAGCTTGCACGAACAACATCAAAACAAATGTGTACATCAGTGGTGGGAGTAAAACTCTGGAACTCTCTCCATAATGAAATAAAGCAATGTAAAAACACATTTCAATTAAAAAAAGTCTTTAAAAACAGAACTATGATGTTATATGAGCACTGACAAAAGGGACGCAAAGGGAAAAATAAGGGGAAAAAAATAAAAATAAAAAATAAAAATAATAATAAACACACAAAAAAACAACGCTTACATTATCCTACATGACTGTAGGTATTGTATAGTCTAGCTTTCCTTTCATTTTTTCTTTTTTTTTTCTTTATCGACATGCACTATGGATCCTTGGTTGAATGATCACATTGTTCTTAGCTTTGTTTGGTTTGAATGATACCTTGTTATGATAGCCTTGTTCTATTCAGTTTTGTTTGGTTTGAATGATTACCTTATTCTTTTTCAGTTTGTTTGGTTTGGATGATTGCCTTGTTCTTTTTCAGTTTGTTTGGTTTGAGTGATTGCCTTATTTTTTCAGTTTTTGTTTTGTTTATTTATTTTTTGTTCAACTTATCTTGCTTGTTTATTCTTTTCATTGATTGTTTGTTCTATTAATTTCTATGAGTGTGTGCACTGGGTAGGGGTACAAACTTGTAGTTTTTAGGCAACAATAACTTTTCTTGTCAACTGGGTCATACATGTCCTGTAGCCTTTTTTACTACTCTAGAGTCTACGCCCCTGGTGGGTGGGTGCGTGTGGGTGTGGGTGCCTGTGTGTGCATATGTGATATATTGTTTTGTATTGATTTGTTGCATTGGATGTTCTAATGCACTACCGGCAAAGAAATACCAAGAAAATGTTTCTTTTGTGCGAAGGGGCAGGAAATATAAGATTTTCTTCATCCTGTTCCTTTTCGACATGGCTGTGTATTGAATGCAGTAAGGTATGTGAGATTGTTGAAATGTTGTTGAAATGTACACATCCAAGTACGAAATAAATAAATAATTGAATTGAATTGAATATGGTAGCGAGCTGTCATAGTGTACTCATAATCCAGGCTTTATTATTCACAGGCGTCTCTACTACTGTGTTTATTTGCTAATCTGAATGCAACGTGACAGTTAACAGTATTGCAGTGCTTTATGTATTTTAAATACGGAGTAAACTACACTTTATTAGCTTTACTATTACACCTTGTTATCCTTTTTTTTTTTTTTTTTTTACCATTAAAATGATTAACATGTTAAACACAGGAGATTAATTTGTTATTCAATGAAATCAGTTTACAAAATTCAAACGCAAAAAATACATACATTATGTGTCAAAAATATTACGTAATAAAGACAGACATTAACCCCAATAGAAGTGAACAAACTTCAAAAAATAGAACTGGCAATTGCTGAGACGTGGAGAAAGGGTGTTGAATAGGATCATTTTCAGACATGTTTGAGCTGAAATTGTAAATATGTGATGTACTTTTATTTAATTAATACTGTATCATATTTATTACCGTCAGTGAGGAGCGTTCTAACGCCTGGTCACTAGAGGGCGCCCAAACCCTTGATCCGTAGTGGAATGGTCTCCAATTAACGTTGGCTGCACCTGGAGGCAGTTAAGTGACGACCGTCTGGAACGCTGAAGCAACAGAAGCAATGTTGACATTCAACAGCGGAGCAGCTGGTCTTTTTTTATTTTTATTTCAAAAACTTTTTTCCACGACACTTACTTAATGAACATTCCAGAAGCAGCACGCGCTCCTTTTTAACAGCAGCAATAGCCTTTTATTTTGAAATCCCAATGGCTGACATCGCCATTAAAAACAAATAGCAGGTCTTGTGTCTTGACGCTGCAGACACATCAAACAAAAACAACAATTATTTTATTGTGTACCATCTTGCACACAATTAAGACAACAATGAAGGTTCAGGGCAGGTGGGAGGAGGACACCTGCGTGGACGTCTGGTGACGTGCTGCGTTCACAGACACCCTCAGGAGCACTCTGCGTCTGCTTCGTGTTAGCAAGTGACTCGCTCTTTCCACTTGTTATTTCCAACAGAAGCACTCGGAGTGTTTTTTTTTTTTAGACAATCATTTCCAAAAGCAACATTTTTTTCAATGAAAAGTGGTTGCTTGAACGTGTCATGCGTAAGTTTGCTTCAGAGTATTTAACATTCTTTGCATGAAATCCGAGCGTGTCGATAAAAAAACCTAAGTCACTTTGTTGTTGCATGCTTTGACTCACCACAGGGGGCAGTGTACCTCAGTTAGTGGCCCTATTTCATGGGTGTCAAACTCTGGCCCGCGGGCCAAATTTGGCCTGCCGTATAATTTCACTTGGCCCTTGAGGAGATATCAAATTAACACTAGAGCTGGCCCGCCGATTATATTCAGCGGCGGTGCCGCGGTAACACTGCATTTCACCGCTAATTCTCATACTTGCCAACCCTCCCGGGAGAGTCCCAGATTTCGTTTTTCATCCAGTCCAATGTGTGCTGGCCCTGTCACATAATATGTGCGGCTTCTGCACGCACACACACACAAGTGAATGCAACGCATACTTGATCAACAGCGATATAAGTTACACTGAGAGTGGCCGTATAAACAACTTTAAGTTTTGTTAGAAATATACACCACACTGTGAACCCACACCAAACAAGAATGACAAACCCATTTCGGGAGAACATCTGCACCGTAACACAACATAAACACAACAGAACAAATACCCAGAACCCTTCGCAGCACTAACTCTTCCGGGACGCTACAAGGGGGGGCGTGGTTTGGTGTTAGCGGGGGTGTATATTGTAGCGTCCCGGAAGAGTTAGGGCTGCAAAAAGTTCTGGGTATTTGTTCTGTTGTGTTTATGCTGTGTTACGGTGCGGATGTTCTCCCGAAATGTGTTTGTCATTCTTGTTTGGTGTGGATTCACAGTGTGGCGTATATTTCTAACAATGTTAAAGTTGTTTATACGGCACCTTCAGTGTAACCTGTATCGCTGTTGATCAAGTACGCGTTGCATTCCCGTGTCTGTGCGTACAGAAGCCGCACATATCTTGTGACTTGGCCGGCACGTTGTTAGAATGGATGAAAAGCGGACGTGACGACCGCTCATAGAAGACGTTAAAGGCAGTGCCTTTAAGGCACGCCCCCAAGACTGTGGTCCGGGTGGACTACGAGATATAATTATTGATGAACACCTTCGTTCGATAATGAAGGTTGCCTCAGCTCAAAGCCTGATCCCCGACATTGATGAACTAGCATCCAAGAAAAGATAGCAAGTATCTGGCTTGGGCACATCAGATTAGATCAGTGTGTTGCAAACTGAGCAGTTTAAAGTCCTGAATGGTTGGTTTATTCATTGTTATTTTATTTTCAAGTTTATTAGCCTGTGGAAAAAGTTAATGTTGATATTTACCTCAGAAGGCTGCAAATAGAAAAGAGGCATTCCATTTTTATTGATATTTTTTAATTATTATTATTATTATTATTATTATTATTTGAAACTCGATTTTGCATGTCACTACAAAGTTATATAAGCCTTACTTGTTCAATATTCAATGCAAAACTTGTTTGGGTCCCTATTAAAAGGTTAATTTGTTCAACCTTGGCCCGCGGCTTTGTTCAGTTTTAAATTTTGCACACTCTTTATTTGAGTTTGACACCCCTGCCCTTTATGATGCATAATCGATAATTATTTTAGTTAAAGTGAACAAACAACTTCCTGTGTTACCATCAACTGGTAAGTGCTTCTTAGTGTTAGTTTGCATTTTTGTCCTATATGGTAGACATTGCGTACTGTGTCTTTAAGAGTCTGTGCCATGTGCTTCTGTTTAGTGCTGATGGTCACCTGGCTGGGGCTCTGACATCTTCACATGTGGTCCTCAGCACCTGCAAATTGGAGGCATTTCCTGTTTTGGCGCGCCAGTGTGATAGGTGGGCTTGGAGACCTGTCATGTTGGAAGGAGGGGGGGAGAAGGCCCACCCCCGTTTGAATAAAAACAATGAGGGAGCGCTCCTCCGTCAGAGCGCGTGCGGCGTCTGTGTGAACACTCATGGCTGAGTCCCGCCTCCTCTTGCTGATGTGGACCTGCTGCGTCCTGCCAGGTGAGACGACCTTTGAAATGTGACTGCATGCCAGGCTCTGTTGCCATGGTAACCACTCACATGTTCCTATTTGTATGCATGTGTTTTTTCTCGAATTATTTGTTTATTGCTAAAATGTCATTAAGAAGTCCGGACTGTGACTTCTTGGGGTCCCGTGGCGTCCTCACAGGACAAGGCAATCGTTTGCTGCTTTGCATCATTTCATCATTCCCATATGCATCGTGCCATCATTCCCATCTTAACTTGATTAACTAAATCTACGACTGCGTTCCACTCTGCTTCCATCTTGAAGTCGTCTAAAAAAAAAAGAAAAGAATAAATCGACAACCAGAAGAGTCTAACAGAAAAGTGACACATCCTGGAATCACTGATGGGAAGATTTACAGAGCAGGTTGAAACAGGGAAAGTCCCAGATGTTTTCTGATGTAGGTCATCAAGATTAGAAGAAGAAGAAAAAGAAGAAGATGTGTTGAAATGCTACAGCAGTCATGTCAAGTTTGTCCTTTTGTCTTCCAGATGTTGACATTTGCTTCAACTTCAACACAAAGCACGTAAAGATCTTCTCTGGTTCAGAAGAGACTCAGTTTGGCTACACGGTGCAGCAACACGAGGCGGGAGGACAACAGTGGTGAGAAGATTCACCTTCAATGTGGTCCCGCCTCTTTTTGTCTGTTCGTGGTCATTGTCCATCATCAGCCTGAAGGACACTGATGGCCTTTTACATTTCAGCCTCAATCTGGAACTTTACACTCACTTTATCAAATAATATCACATTTCCTCCTCTCATGGTCCTCTGACCTCACATTTCCTCACCTCATGGTCACATGATCTCATATTTCCTCATCTTATGGTCACATGATCTCATATTTCCTCATCTCATGACCACGTGATCTCTTATTTCCTCATCTCATATAGTCACCTGGTCTTCTATTTCATTAGCTCATGGTCACATCCTCTCCTAGTTCCTCATCTCATAGTCACCTGGTCTTCTATTTCCTTATCTCATGGTCACATCCTCTCATATTTCCTAGTCACATGGTCAAATTATCTTATATTTCCTTATCTCATAGTCACCTGATCTTCTATTTCCCTATCACATGGTCAGATCCTCTCACATTTCCGAATCACATGGTCAAATGATCTCATACTCTCTCATCTCATGGTCACATGATCTCATATTTCCTCATCCATCATGGTCACACAATCTCATATTTTCTCTCCCTATAGTGGTCACATTATTTCATATGTTCTCATGGTAACATAATCTCAATTGATTCTCCAATGGTCACATGAACTCTTTCTTCCTCCTCCCGTCATGGTCACATGATCTCATATTTCCTTTTCTTATGGTCACATGATCTCATATTTCCTTTTCTTATGGTCACATGATCTCATATTTCCTTTTATAATTGTCACCTGATCTCATATTTCCTTATCTCATACTAACGTGATCTCATATTTCCTTATCTCATGGTCACATGACCCTATATTTCCTTATCTCATGCTCACATGATCTCATATTTCCTTATCTCATAGTCACATGATCTCAATATTTTTTTATTTCATGGTCACATGATCTCATATTTCCTTCTCCCATCATGGTCACGTTATTTCTTATGTTCTTATCTCATGGTAACATGATCTCGATTGTTCCTCAGATGTTCACATGATCTCATATTTCCTCCTATCATTGTCCACTGATCTCATATTTCCTTATCTCATGGTCACATGACCTTATTTGTCCTTATTTCTTGGTCACATGATGTCATATTTCCTAATTTAATGGTCACACGATCCCACATTACCTCATCTCATGGTCAAAAGACATCCCATTTCGTCATATCATGGTCACATAATCTCATATTTCCTACTCCAACGGTCCCATTATCTCATATTTCCTCATCTCATGCTCCCATGATCTCATATTTCCTCCCCTCTCATACCCATGAGCTCATATTTCCTTATCTCATGGTCACATGACAACACATTTGTTCATCTTAAGGTCACACAACCTCACATTTCTTCATCTCATAGCCACAGGATTACATCTTTCCTCCCCTTGTGGTCACATGATTTCATATTTGCTCATCTCATGGTCGGTTGGAGTTCAAATCCCAGCCGAGTCATACCAAAGACTATAAAAATGGGACCCATAACCTCCCTGCTTGGCACTCAGCATCAAGGGTTGGAGTTGGGGGTTAAATCACCAAAATGATTCCCGGGCGCGGCGCCGCTGCTGCCCACTGCTCCCCACTGCTCCCCAAGGGGATGGGTCAAATGCAGAGGACAAATTTCACCACATCTAGTGTGTGTGTGACAATCATTGGTACTTTAATCTTAATCTTTAAACATTACATCACATTTCCTTATCTCATGGTCACAAGACATCCCATTTCCTTATCTCATGGTCACATGAGCTCACATTTCCTCATCTCATATAGTCACCTGGTCTTCTATTTCCTTATCTCATTGTCACATTATCACATATTTCCTCTTCTCATAGTCACCTGGTCTTCTATTTCCTTATCTCATGGTGACATCTCATATTTCCTAATCACATGGTCAAATGATCTCATATTTCCTCATCTCATGGTCACCTGGTCTTCTATTTCCCTATCTCATGGTCACATCCTCTCATATTTCCTCATCTCATCATGGTCACATGATCTCATATTTCCTCTACCTATCATGGTCACATTATTTAATATGTTCTCTTGGCAAAATTATTTAATTTGATTGTCCAATGGTAACATCCATCCATCCATCCATTTTCTACCGCTTATTCCCTTTTGGGGTCGCGGTCAGCTACTCCTTCTTCCTCCTCCCGTCATGTTCACATTATCTCATATTTCCTTTTCTTATGGTCACATGATCTCATAGTTCCTCCTATCATTGTCACATGATCTCATATTTCCTTATCTCATACAAACGTGATCTCATATTTCTTTATCTCATGGTCACATGACCTCATATTTCCTTATCTCATGGTCACATGACCTCATATTTCCTTATCTCATTGTCACTTGATCTCATATTTCCTTATCTCATTGTCACTTGATGTCATATTTTCTTATCTCATAGTCCAGGGGTCGGCAACCCGCGGCTCCGGAGCCGCATGCGGCTCCTTGACCACTCTGATGCGGCTCAGCGACATACATGCCGACCCCCCCCGATTTTCCCAGGAGATTTATGGATGTCAGTGTCTCTCATAAATTACTCCCAGGGAAAAAATAATCCTATTTACACTCTAATTACTAAATAAAGGGCGTGCCCTAATTGCACTGCAGTAATTGTCCTCTATAGCATTTACATACAGCGTGCCAGCCCAGCCACATGTTGCATGTTGTTATCACTTGCACACACAGGAGACAGCAAAGCATACTTACTCATCAGCCACACAGCTTACACTGACGGTAGCCGTATCAAACAACTTTAACATTGTTACGTTACAAATATGCGCCACACTGTGAACCCACACCAAAAAAGAATGAAAAACACATTTCTGGAGAACATCCCACCGTAACACAACATAAACACAACACAACCATTACCCAGAATCCCATGCAGCCCTAACTCTTCCGGTCTACATTATACACCCCCGCTACCACCAAATCTCCCCACACATCAACCCCCCCCCCCCCCCTCTCCGTGCGTTGGTTGAGCGGAAGAGTTAGGGCTGCATGGGATTCTGGGTATTGGTACCGTCAGTGTAAGATGTGTGGCTGCTGAGTCAGTACGCCTTGCTGTCACTTACGTGAGCAAGCTGAAATTGCATTCTACGTGTGGTCGAGCAGGTACACTGTTAGGGCAGACTGTAGAGGGCGCCAAATGCAGTGTCATCAAGCTCTGATATTCGGGAGTCTCCCGGGAAAAGTGAGAGGGTTGGCAAGTATGTGAGAGGGTTGGCAAGTATGACGCTATCAAGCGCCATTCATTCAAAACTCGCGGGCTGCGCTAACATCAAATTTCCACATTAAAGTGCGTGCCGGTGCGTGTGTCGGAGACCCCTGGTTAACATAGCACAAAGCATTTAAGCATTGTATGCAGTGTTTTTCATTTTAAATTTTAAATTTTTTTTTGTGGCTCCCATTACTTTCTTTAATTTGTGAAACTTGCCAAAATGGCTCTTTGAGTGGTAAAGGTTGCCAACCCCTGTCATAGTCACATGATCTCAATTTTTTTTTAATTTCATGGGCACATGATCTCATATTTCTTTTTCCTATCATGGTCACATTATTTCTTATGTTCTTATCTCATGGTAACATGATCTCAATTGATCCTCCAATGTTCACAGGATCTCCTTCTACCACCTCTCATGTTCACATTATCTCATATTTCCTCCTCCAATGGTCACATGATCTCATATTTCCTCATTTCATGGTCACATGATCCCACATTTCTTCATCTCATGGTCCCATCCCATTTCGTCATATCATGGTCCCATGATCTCATAATTTTCCCTCCAATGGTCACATGACCTCCTTTTTTCTCCTCACATCATGCTCGCATAATCTCATATTTCCTTCTCCAATGGTCTCATTATCTCATATTTTCCTCATCTCATGGTCCCATGGTCTAATATTTCCTTCCCTCCTATACCCACAAGCTCATATTTCCTTATCTAATGGTCACATGACAACACATTTACTTATCTCATGGTCACATGACATCACACTTCCTCATCTTAAGGTCACATGAGCTCACACTTTTTAATCTCATGGTAACATACCATACCACACTTCCTCATCTCATGCGATCACATGACATCACATTTCCTCATCCCATGGTCACATGATCTGATATTATCTCATCTCATGGTCACACAATCTCTCATTTCTTCCCCATATTTTCCCATCCAGTGGTCGCATGTCATATATCCTTTTTATCTTATGGTCACCTGATCTCATATTTACTCCACATGGTCACATGGTCTCAACTTAACCTGTCGTTGACGAGCCCTCTGATATTTCCTCCTCTCTCATGGTTACCTAATCTCATATTTTTCTCAAGTTGGTGCGATCCACCACCCTTAAATGATATTCACTACTGTTGTAATTGTTATATGGTATTGTGAATAAACTTGAAACTAAACATGATTTGGTTTTTCTTGGTCTCACGTTTCCTCCTCCTCATGGTCACATGATACCATTTCAGTCCCCTCTCTAATGGTACCATAATCTCATATTTCCTCATTGTCACATGGTCTCATAGTCCCTCCTCTTTTTAATGGTGGCCACGCATTCTCATATTTACTCCTCCTCATGGTCACATGAGCTCATGTTCACCTTTGTATCAAGTGCGCTCATATTCTCTCCTCTCATGGTCACTTAGTCTCATATTTCCACCTGTCTCATGGTGGTCAAATTATGTCATATTTCTTCTCTTTGTCTCATATTACCTCCTCCCATGGTCACATGATGTCATATTTTCTCCGCCCATGGTCACATGATCTCACATTTCTTGATTCTTTAAGTGAGCCGATTCCAGAGAATGTTGCTCCTCCGTCCAAGTAAACATTCCTTAGAAGCAGCTGGATGCCATAAGTCAGTTTCATTCGCTCCACGTGGTCCATCTTTTCATCCTCAATGTTTCTGCATGACTTTTATGTCTGACTCGAACTAGAAACATCTAAATAGAATCAAACTACTGTCTCCTGTGTGTGCGACATGCATGTTCCTGTGGATAGGAGGAGAACATCATGCGTGGTGCAGTGCATGGTGGGACAGGAGGTGTTTTTTTATGAGTAAACAGGAAACCTTGTGGACGTGTTGAAGTTTACTAGTCGTTAATGAAGCACTGTGATGTGACTCATACGCCTTCCCAGAAGATGCACAATCTTTGTAGCGGCCAGCAGGGCGCCAAGTATTTATGCCGCTAAATAGAAGCAGCTTTGATTGGCAGGTGACTCTGTGGTTCCCCTTGGCTGCGCCCCTCCTCTACCGTGTGGCATGTTATGTTATGTTATGTTATTTTCATTTATTATGCACCCCCCAACCAATTGTTACATCAGCCCGGGGCGCAGAGTGACATGAGTGATCATAAGAGAACAAACATGGCTGTATTCCTAATTAACTGTGCGTTTACCTCCCAAGGCTGCTGGTTGGCGCCCCCCTCGAGTCCACGGGCAAGCAGCAGACTGGCGATGTGTTCAAGTGTCCGCTGGATAAGGGAAACTCCACCGCCTGCAGCCGACTCAACCTTGGTGAGCACCATGGCAGCCCTGGCGCTGTGGCTCTGCCCCTTCTCCTTTTTTCCTTCTCCCTAATGTCAACGGATGTCCCGTGATCAGGCAGAGTGTCGCTGGGAAACGTTTCTGCGACGAACGACAGGATGCGTTTGGGAATGACGCTGACCTCTGACCCCCGAGACAGCAGCTTCGTGGTGAGTCATATGGTGGCGAACGAGTGAGGTGACAAACAATGCACCGCATCATTTCTGTGCTTCCCGTTTCAGACTTGCGGGCCGCTCTGGTCCCACGAGTGCGGAAGCTCCTTGTACAGCACCGGGATCTGCACCCGCGTCGAGCGTAACTTCCAAATGTCTGACCCCATTGCCCCCGCGTTCCAGAGTAACTCCGCTTCCCGTCTGTCTGTCAGTCCGTCTTTCCAAACGTCCATGGTGACCACTTGACTCCGGCAGGATGCGAGACCTTCATGGACTTGGTGATCGTTGTGGACGGCTCCAACTCCATCTATCCGTGGTCTGAGGTCCGGGACTTCGTCACAAACATTCTCAACAAGTTCAACATCAGCCCGCAACAGACGCAGGTCGATTCCTATCCGACGAGTCCAACGGTGCACGAATGGTGGTTACTATGGCGACGCTGGTGACTCCACAGGTGGCCGTGTTGCAGTACGGCTCTAAGGTGGTGCATGAGTTCCGACTGGGTGAGTACCAAACATCAGAGGCGGTTCTGGAGGCCGCCAGGAACATCCAGCAGAGGGGCGGTGAGGAAACCAGGACGGCACTGGCCATCGACGTGGCGAGGTGTGACCAATGGGGGAGGATTCCACAAACACCTTTTTAAGTCACGTGACTCTGTGTTGTTCTTGGTTCCACAGGTCGCAGGCCTTCCGACACGGCGGTCGGCCAGGCGCTCATAAGGTGATGATCGTGATCACTGATGGTGAATCTCACGACAGCCCTCAGCTGGTGGACGCCGTCACCGGCAGCGAGAGGGACAACATAACCATGTACGCCATCGCGGTGAGTCTCGCCCTGCAGAGAGGCCGCAAATCCACTTCCTGGCCGGTCCCTCGCAAGTGTGCTTTCCAGGTTCTGGGATACTACACCCGGCGGGGGATCAACCCGGACGCTTTTCTCAAGGAGATCAAGTTCATAGCCAGCGACCCAAGCGAGAGGCACTTCTTCAACGTGACGGACGAGTCGGCGCTGAAGGACATCGTGGACGCTCTCGGGGAGAGGATCTTCTCTCTGGAGGGTCAGCGCATGGTCTGCTTAGGAGCTAATTTGGAGAGGATGGAACCTTTTCTAAGTGTTTGTGTCGCGCAGGAACCAGCAGTCTGGGTCGAGGTTTTGGCCTGCAGATGGCGCAGGGGGGATTCTCCTTGCATGTGGTCCAGGTGAGTCCACCAGGTCATGTGAAGTGCTAGAATGCGCCTTTTAATGCTATTGGTACCAGTAGTGGGATGAAGAAGAACCACAATGCTGTCTCACTGATGCCGTGTAAGAAGCGTCTGGAAAAGCTTGTGTTGGTTCCAATCCAGAAAATGTTGGACAAAGGAAAGAATGGGTCGTCATAGAAACGCTCTTTGCAGAGATTCCACATTCCACAGTTTCCCGCTGCGTCAGTTTCAGGTATCGGAGTCAGAAAGGTGGAATTGGGTCGAGGCGTCTGATGTGGAAAGCAGATGCTGTGCACATTGGGAAGATCTGCCAAGCATGTGCGGCTTTTGGACTTCTCAGTTCTTAACCAGCGGGCCAGGAACGTCATCTCCAGTGTCCCTTCAAAACGAAGTGTGATGACACGGATTTAGTTTCCTAGCAATCGTGTCAACAAACTAACTTTGTCGTGTGCACTTGATTAGAACCATCAGAACCGGTCACCTCGTTAGTTCACGTGTCCTTCTCCAGGATGGAATTTTGCTTGGAGCCGTTGGCGCGTACAACTGGAATGGTGCCGTGCTGAAGCAGGCCAAACAACAGAAGGTGGTTCCTCCCAAATCGGCGTACGACAATGAATTTCCAGAGGAGCTGCAGAACCATGCCGCCTATCTTGGTATTCTACCGTCTGACGTCAGCGCCATCAAGCGTTCACGCCGGAAATGAATCTGGCATGTTGTCCTACAGGTTACTCGCTCGGATCGCTGCTCTCCTCTGGGGGCTTTCAAGTGCTTGTGGCTGGAGCTCCGAGGTTTAACCACAGTGGGAAGGTCATCACGTTCACCTTGGACAACAACGGGAACATGACCATCTTGCAAGCGCTGTTGGGAGAGCAGGTCCGAATTTACCTTTTTCAAATCGTACTGGAAAAAAAACATCTGAAAATGTGCTAAGCATTTACACGTGTGTGTGTGTGTGTGTCAGATTGGATCATATTTCGGCAGTGAGTTGTTAACGATGGACGTTGACAGAGACGGACAAAGCGACATCCTCCTGGTGGCGGCACCCATGTACTGCAGTCATGGCTGGGAGGGAGGAAAAGTTTACATCTACACTGCCACACCTCAGGTACACACAACACAGGTACACACATGTATAAAGCAGCTACATGATAATTATTACTACTGACTGACTGAGTAGCTTACTAACTAAGGAACTAATTAACTACTACTAACTAGCTTATTAAGGAGCAGACTAATTGGAATGTTTGGGCTCCTTAACTGACTTTCTGATTAACTAACTTAAACTTACTAAACTACCAATTGACTGAGCTAACTTAATAATGAACTAACGGATGTACTAATTAACCAGCTAACTAGCTTAACAGCTACTATACCCTAATAGCTTACAAACTGAGGTAACCTAATGATTTACTATGGGAGCAGACTAAAGGGAATGTTTGGGTTTACTAACAACAACAACAACTTAAGTTTTAACTGATTAAATAAATAAATCACCTCTAAATTTGATAATTACTAAATCATTTAATACCCAGCTAATTGACCCACTGAGCAATTATAACCTTCATACCAGACTGACCAATCAATGAACCAATTGACTACTCACAGACTAACAACAATAACTAATTGACTGACTTACTTTGTTACTGACTAATTAAACCAAATCTTACTAATCAACTTTGCTCCTAACTTAATTACAAACTAACAGACATACTAACAAACCAGCCAACTGACTGAAAAGCTACAACCTTGCTAACTAACTTGACTAGCTTACCAACTAGGTAATGCTTTTCTACTCAGGAGCAGACAAAAGGGAGTGTTTGGAATTGACAATAGCTGACTTACCTTCTGATAAATTTAGTAATTTACTAACAACTGACTAAATAGCTAAATACCCAACCGACCAACTACTACACTATTACCAGTGATCTAAATAACTACTAACTAGCTAACCCCTGGACTGACTTATAAAACAAATGTATTTACTAATTTAATTGACTAACTGAGCAAATACATTTCTAACAAACTAACAAAATAATGGAACTAATGAACAACTAGCTTACTAGAGACCAGACTAAAATGAAAGTTTGGGATTGGTAATTGTTAGCTGACTTACTTTCTAACGGATTACATAAACTAAAAATCTTACCAAACAACTCATTTACTGAGCTTAATAACCACAACTAACAGACATACTAACGGAACACTTACTATACCCGACTAACTGAGGGAGTAGCTTGCCATTAATGTAATGATTTACTATATGAGCGGACTTAGGGGAATGTGTGGGATTGCTAAGAACTAGATGACTTACTTTCTAACTGCTTAACTAACAAATGTAGAAAACTACTGACTGAATAACCTAATAACTAATTAACCATTTTACTTGGCAATTACCACCCTTTTACCAAATAGACTGACTAATTAACTAATGAACTAATTAGTTAACTAACAGACTTAAAAACAAATTAATTGACCAATTTAGCAACTAAACACATAACAAAACAAATAAACTAATGAACTACTACTAATTACCTATTTATTAGAGAGCAGAATAATTGGAATGTTTGCATTCGCTAACTGACTTACTTTGTAACTAATTAACTAACCAAACTCTTACTAAGCAACTAATTGATTGAGCTACTTAATAACTTAACAGACATACTAACCAACCAACCAACCATCTGAAAAGCTACTACCCTACTACTGACTGACTAGCTTACCAACTGACTAATGATTTACTACCATTGAGCATACTAAATGGAAATTATGGGATTGCTAACTGATTTAAATTCTAACTGATTAACGGACATATTTACTAACTACTGACTAAATAGCTTAATGCCTAACCAACCGACTAACACAGCAACTACTGCCCACATTCCTGATTGACTAACCAACTCACTAACTTACTGACTATAGCTGACCTTATAACTAATTAATTGACTGAGTGACTAAATACCTAACACACTGACAAATAAATGAAATTAACTAACTACTAACTATCTTACTAGGGAGAAGACTAATTAGAAGGTTTGGGATTGCTAACTACTGACTTACTTTCAAACTGATGAAGTAACAAATTGTGTAGTTACCGACTAAATAGCTTAATAACTAATGAACCGACCCATTAACTTACTGAACAACTACTACCCTACTCACAGATTGACTAACTAACGAACTAACTATCTAAATCATGGACTGATTGACAGACTTAATGAAAACATATTTTACGAGCTGAACAACTAAATACCTAACCAACTATGTAAATATTGGACTGACAAATTAATTAACAAAATAATGAATTAATTAGTTTTGCAGAGTGTGCCTACTAAATAACAGACTGAGTGACAATCAACCTAACCAACTACTGCTTGGCACTCAGCATCAAGGGTTGGAATTGGGGGTTAAATCACCAAAATGATTCCCGAGCGCGGCCACCGCTGCTGCTCACTGCTCCCCTCACCTCCCAGGGGGTGGAACAAGGGGATGGGTCAAATGCAGAGGGTAATTTCACCACACATAGTGTGTGTGTGACTATCAGTGGTACTTTAACTTTAACTTTAGTAGACTAACATAACGAGCTGCCTTATGGGAATGTTGTGCTTCCAGGCTCCATTAGTCCTGCAGGGGGCGCTGCTCCCCGACGTCTCTGACAACTCACGTCTAGGCTCTGCGTTGGCGCAGATTCCTGACATGAACGCTGACGGCTTTAATGAGCTGGCAGTGGGTGCGCCGCTGGAGGACGACCACCAGGGGGCGGTGTACATCTACCCCGGCCACAACAGAAGCATCAGGCGGCGCTACAAGCAGGTGCGTCCAGCTCTAATGAAACGGCGTGCGGGTGAGGTGGGATGTGAACTTCTCCGTGTGCCGCCTCAGCGCCTGTCAGCCGCCGGCCTCGCCGTCGGTCTGAGCTACTTCGGTCGAAGTCTTCACGCCGTCCTGGATGCCAACGCCGATGGCCTCGCGGATATGGCGGTGGGAGCGCTGGGAGCCGCCGTTGTCATGTGGTCAGTCTTCCGGAGCCTCATTCACCTCACCACGCATCGCCTCTGAGTGACGCCGCCCCCTGCAGGTCACGAGAGGTGTTGCAGCTTGAGGCAACGCTGACCTTCGAGCCGGAGAAGATCAACGTCTTCAACAAGGACTGTTGGCGAGGGCACAATCTGGTCACGTGCATGTCGGCCATTGTCTGTCTACATCTGCGCTCCTCCGCCGCATCCGGCACGGACCAGGCGCCCAAGGTCGGTAGGTGAAATCACAAACCTGGTGACATGTGACCAATCGGGAGTTGGGTGCGCACGTGCGGCCATCTTTGAAGTGGTCTGCGGAACACCGCTTTCTTTTTAAAACATTTTTATGACTCCGCTCCCCTCGGTCCCCCCCGCAGCGCTGTGGTTCGTGCTGACGCTCGATAAAAATCGCTTCCCTCCCCGAGCGCTTCTGGACTCACTCGACCGGCGCCAGCCTAAAACCATGTTAGTGAGGATAGGAAGTTCTCAGTGCCAACGTCTCGGCTTCACTGTGCAGGTGACACACACACACACACACACAGACACACACACACACACAAACACACACACACACACACACACACACACACACACACACACACACACACACACACACAGGTTGACAGGCTGTTTCCCGTGATCAGGACACGATGGATTACGGGCGTCCCATCCCAGTGAGTTTGGAGGCGGGGATTTGGAGCTCAGATGAGGGGCCGGTGCTGGACTCTGACTCGCCCAAAACGCTCAAGACCGAGGTGACCCAGTCTTGTCCACAGCTACCTGTGATGATCTTCCGATCCAGCAGGGGGCAGTAAATTCTCTTGGTCCCAGCTAATCTGAGCAACAGACAACCATGTCCTTTATGCAGCTTCCATTCTGGAACGGATGTGCGCAAGAAGATGCCTGCGTTCCCGACCTCGGCCTCAACAGTCGAACCGACCTCATGGACGCTAAGTGAGTCTCTCACTCTCTCTCTCACACACACACACACACACACACACACACACACACACACACACACACACACACACACACACACACACACACACACACACACACACACACACACACACACACACACACACACACACACACACACACACACACACACACACATTCTTGTATTTGTTACCTTCTTGAGACCTGAAAAAAAATGCCTACCTCTTTAGGACCAGCCTTTCAAAGATATATAAAGATTTGTATTTACAACATTAATAATATATACATACTATGCAATTATAAAAAAGCTTGTTGTGAAAAATAAGAAAATTGTCACAATTTCACAAGAAAAACTTAGAATTTTGGCAGTATTATAATAAAAGTCGTAATTTTACTCAGCGCAAGTCAACATTTTACAAGAAAAACTGAACATTTGTGCAATATTATGATAAAAGTTGGAGTTTCACTCAATAAAAGTCGCAATTTCACAAGAAAAGCTTAACATTTTGGAAATTTTATGAAAAAAGTCGTAATTTTACTCGACAAGTCACAATTTTATAAGACAACTTAAAAATGTTGGCAATATTATAACAATAATCAGAATTTTACTTAACAAAATTATGACAAAAGTCATAATTTTACTCAAAAAATGTCACTATTTTACAAGAACAACAAAAAAATTGGCAATGTTGTGATAAAAGTCAGAATTTTATATGACAAATGTCACCATTTTGCATTAAGAAATAATAATTTTACATAAAGTAATAATTTTACATTAAAAAAGTAGTAATTTTACGAGAAATTATTGCAATATTACAGAAATAATATGATAAATTGTTCCCAGTTTTATAAGAAAAAAGTCGACACACTGAGAGAAAAAGACTGCTTTTCGTTTATTAATTAATACATTTTTTGTTTGTAATTGTTTTTTAATCTTCATTATTTACTTCAAGTTATTACAGTATGTCTCTATAAACAGTCGTGGTCAAAAGTTTACATACACTTGTGAAGGACATAATATCATGGCTGTCTTGAGTTTCCAATCATTTCTACAACTCTTATTTTTTTGTGATAGGGTGATTGGAGCACATACTTGTTAGTCACAAAAAACATTCATGAAGTTTGGTTCTTTTATGAATTTATTATAGGTCTACTGAAAATGTGACCAAATCTGCTGGGTCAAAAGTATACATACAGCAACATACATGATCAATTTTGGTTTTGTAGAAAAGTTACAATCAAATCAAATGAGCTTCATGGCATGGCCTCTTAACTTCATGTGAGTGATTATGATTGACGACACCTGGTGACTTCTCTGAGACCATTTAAATAGGGCTCATGTGATGTAGTTATTAGACTCGGTTACAAACGCGACAATGGGAAAGTCAAAGGAACTCAGCACGGCAAAGTTTGCTGCTGATCACATGGACAAAGATAAGACCTTCTGGAGGAAAGTTCTGTGGTCAGATGAAAAAATTTTTTTTTAGCTGTTTGGTCACACTACCCAGCAATAAGTTTAGAGGGGAAAAGGTGAGGCCTTTAATCCCAGGAACACCACACCTACCGTCAAGCATGGTGGTGGTAGTACTATGCTCTGGGCCTGTTTTGCTGCCAATGCTTTACAGAGAGTAAATTGGACAGTGAAAGAGGAGGATTACCTCCAAATTCTTCAGGACAACCTAAAATCATCAGCTCGGAGGTTGGGTCTTGGGCTCAGTTGGGTGTTCCAACAGGACAATGACCCCAAACACACGTCAAAAATGGTTAATGAATGGCTAAATCCGACTAGAATTAAGGTTTTAGAATGGCCTTCCCAAAGTCCTGACTTAAACCCCATTGAGAATGTGTGGACAATGCTGAAGAAACAAGTCCATGTCAGAAAACCAACAAATTTAGCTGAACTGCACCAATTTTGTCAAGAGAAGCGGTCAAAAATTCAACCAGAAGCTTGCCAGAAGCTTGTGGATGGTTACCAAAAGCGCCTTATTGCAGTGAAACTTGCCAAGGGATATATATATATATATATATATATATATATATATATATATATATATATATATATATATATATATATATATATATATATATATATATATATATATATATATATATATATATATATATATATATATATATATATTTAAATTTCTTACACACACTTGTTATTACATATGTTGGCCAGAGTGGGAGCACTTTTAAAACCGACACACAGTCAATTTGAAAAATCCCTGCTTTTTGGGACCACCCTAATTTTGATAGATTTCATCACCAGTTGTTCAAATGAGACATTCTCTATTAGATGCAATGTTTTCTGTATAGGGACCATGATTTCGATCCTAACTTGTTCACCGGTCCTCATATGGAAGGTACTTTTCCTTGTTGATGTCTCAAGAAGGGTAGAAATACAAGCACACACACACACACAGAGGGTGATGTATCCATGGTAACAGCAGGGTGTTTATATAAAGAGAGTTCTGCAAGTCCAAAGAGGGCGCCACCTGGTCGCTGTGCAGCCAGCAGGTAGGGCGGAAAGACCGCATCTTTGTAGTGCAGTCCAGGCAGAGGAGCGTGCTTCTCTCAGCTAAGCTGAAGAACGAGGGGGAGAACGCTTACGGAACCTCCATCCACATCTCCTCCTCAAAGAACCTCGTCTTCTCCAGCCTCATAGTCAAGGTGTGCGGGTGGAACATTCTAGTGGGCCTTTTAGGGAGGACCAATGTAGACAAAACTTCCCTTCTTCCTCCAGGACCAGTCAGATATTCAGATTGAATGCTTCTCCGGAGGCCCGCTGGCCAATCAGAGGAGATGTAACATCAGCGCTCCGTTCATGAAGTTCTCGTCTCAGGTAAGTGGCGCCATAAAAAAAATAACTCCACATAGAAAAAGACAACATTTTAGTTGGAGTTTTATTTTGAAAGGAATCCATTCTTTTGCTGTCCAGGTGGCTTTCCGTGTTGAGTTTGAGTTCAGTCCTTCTGTTTTTCTGGACCACCTTCGCATCGTCATGGTAGCCAGCAGGTGAGGGTTCATACAATTGGTGTGAAAGTAAGGATGGCTACTTTTCCTATTTGTACCTGGGAAACAATATCGATACTAAACGGTAAAAATGTTTGGTACTTTTGTGTGTGTTCAAGTGAAAATGAATGTCACTTTGTTTAGTAATAAAATGTCATTTTTTTATTTAACATTTAAAAATGAGCTGATAATAAAAACGGTGCTGCCAAGGTGAGTCTCATTTGCAAGTATTGTAGATTTTGCACGCAATTCCAATTCCAAAACGTTAGATGGCAGTAGTGTGTAGACTATGGCGTGTTGCCATCATCAGGAAGTAGTCTTTGCCATTACGTTAAATGTACCAATCTAGTTTTTTGTAGTGTCCTAAAAAGTGCTTATACTGTAAGTACTGTACTTATTACACACTACTTGTTTGTAACGTGCATCTCAGTCACCAAATTTGGAGGTGTTGAAAATGCCATGTAAAATCGCTAATGCTATTTGGTAGCATGCATATGGAATATCCAATGTAAATTTGCATTGAGGTAGCACATTTAAAAAAAAATGTAGCCTTGTACATTCGAGCGTTTTCTATCAGGCCTACTTGTTTTGTTGCCTGAGCGCTTGTTTCCCCGCCAAGTGTTTGAGTCGGTGCTGAGTCTGCAAAAGGACGGGACATCACGTGCCTATAAAAGAATATAATTCAGAACCCAGCCCTATTTGAAAGTGTCTCGTCCTTGATGGTGGAATTTGGACAGTTTAAACGTGTTTTTAGTAAACACAACTGGGGGGGGGGACACACACTTTTGTGTGTCTGTAGCTTTGATGCAAATTAGTTGTGCTTGCCCAAAGAATGTGTCTGCACACATTCACTGTGTAAAGGACGACATGTATCACATACAACAATGTAACATTGAAGAGTGGGACAGGAGGTCTCAAATGTTAGCAACATTAGCACAGCTACTTCAGCCACAATGCTAACAAACATGCTACCTTAACCTATTTGCTGAAGAAAACGATCAAATAGTTACCACATTTTCACCTGACTGATGAATAATTTGCACTAAATTAGTTTTTGCTTACAATTTCGTTGTACAGTGTACAATGACAATAAAGATATATTCTATTCTATTCTAATGCTTTATTTTAAGACGTGTAGTGAAGCCTTTTTAATTTTTAATTTTTTTTTTTACAAATTGTTGGCGGCCTCATCAAGATGCTATATAAATCTAATCTATTATTATTATAGAGGCGGTATAATTCCCATGAAGACGATCATGAAACCTCATAAACCTCAAAAGCGAGCGTTTGAGCGCCTCCTTTTTATTGTTTATTGAGCATCTTCATTAGCCGACGCACAAACGCCAGGCTAGTCTTCCTGGGGTCCTTTTCAAAAGTTCAAAGTAAAATAGATCCAGTTACAAAACATACACAAATGTAATTACAAATAAAAGAAAGGAAAAAGGAAAAGAAAAAGAACATTCTCAAAATAATAAAATAAAATAACAGTACACAGATCCAATTACAGAACATACGCAAATCCAGTTACAATAAATGAAAGGAAAAAGGGAAAGAGAAAAAAAGATAAGAAAAAAAAGTTCTTAAACTGATAGCATGAAAATTAACTCTTAAGTCTAAAAAGTGACTTTACATGTTTCTTAAATGCTTTTTTACTGGGAATAGTCCGTCCATCCATCCATTTTCTACCGCTCGCCCATTTTGGGTCGCGGGGGGTGCTGGAGCCTATCGCAGTCCTAATATTTAAATGAAGAGTATTCCATAATGAAATGCCTCTGTATACAACAGTGCTTTTTATTGAATTAGTTATTGGTCGTGGTAAGGCAAGTAGACCTTGAGTTGAAGCTCTGGTACTGTAGTGGTAAACATCAGCATTATAACCAATCTGCTTAAAAAGAGCTGTAGGGTACTTGTTATGAATAATGTTTCGAATAAATAACAATAAACTGCTGGATAATCTATGAATAACCTTCAGCCATCCAAGACAAGAATGCATACGGTCCACACTCGATCTATAAGAACAATCAAGAGTAAGTCTAGCTGCCCTATTTTGAGCTGTTTGTAATTTTGTGAGCTCAACCTTGGGTGCAGAAGCCCAAATAACTGAACAATAATCCAGATGACACAACACCAATGTTTGTACTACCTGTCTGCGAATTGCAGGTGTTACATACGTAGCACATTTCCTAACAGCAGCTATACTTCTACCCATCTTAGCGACAATTTGATTGATATATTCGGACCACGAAAGTGTGTTAGTAAGTGTAACACCTAAAAGTCTTACTTTATCATCTTGTTTGATAGATTGTCTTGAAATCTGTAAATTAGGTATAGGATTTTTTGCCAGACTATGTCGTGAACCAAAGACAATACTTTTTGTTTTTAAAATGTTTTAAAACCAGTCTACTTACTTATAACTCACTCAGTAACAGCATCTAAGTCCTTTGAGAGGACAGACAGAAGTTCTCCTATTGAAGATGCAGGATGTCATAATGTGGTGTCATCAGCATATGGTACCAAACTGGATTTTTGAGTCACAAGAGGAAGATCATTTGTAAAAATTGAAAATAGAAGTGGTCCCAAACAACTGCCTTGCGGCACACCACAGCACACTTTCTTAAAAGTGGAGCAAAAGAATGAAGCGGGTTATGGATTTTTTTCATGTTTCATAAACAGGCCTCAGGGACACATGTCGTGTTATGAATAAAAATGTTGATGCGTCTCTGTTCCAGTGAAGGCGAAGATGCGTTTCCAGAAAACAACGACAACGACCTCATCCTCCCTCTTAAATACCAGATGGAGCTCCTCTTCACCACGTCAGTCAAGCACTCATAGCATCTTGTCGTTATTTTTATCTGCGCGCTCGGAGCCAACCAATGACGTGTGTTTGGCGTGTCATCAGAGATCAAAGCCCCGCCCGCTTTGAAATCCAGTCTTCCCAGGACGAGGACTTTTTCCCCTTCGTCGTCATGTCTTTCTACGTAAGTCACATTTTGTGTTCGTACACCAGTGATCGCATGATCGCCAAGCAGAATACCCCCGTGTAGCTCCAGAACCTGGCCTGGTTTCCCGTGCGGAATGTCTCCTTCGCCGCCGACGTTTGGGCCGCGACTCTCCAAGGCAACCGTCTGCTGAGCATCAGCGAGTTCAGCGTAGAGCAGGTAGACGACCCCTTCTGTTAGCCACGCCCCGTCTGGCGCTCGACTCAACGCCTCTCGTCTCCTCCGCAGACCACCGCCTCCTGCCTCCTGCCTGCAGCGGCCGATCAGGTGGCGAAAGCAGAGGACCTGAGTCACCTGACCCAGATGGTGAGTCCACTTGTTGGAGCAGAACAAACACTGTCAAACGCTTTGTGTGCGTGTGTAGAACCAGAGTAACAGTGCTAGCGTGGCGGTCCAGTGCCGACTAGATCTTCCCGCCTTCAAAAGGGTGAAGCTCACCCTAATAGGAAGACTCCACCGACCCGTCCTGCAGGCGGTGAGTCGTCCTCGGCCCTCTTGAGGACCACTCTTGGTCCACATGCTGATTGTGGAATGTTTGTCCTGACTGCTTCCAGGTCATCTTCAAGTCCCTGGAGGTGCTGGTCAGCGCCAGCATCCACTTAGAACCGTCCGCTTCCTACTTCCTGCAGGAGGAGCGGCCTGTTCGACAGGTGATTGTGGTCATAGTTGTTGTACATAATGGAGCCACTAGATATGATTCAGATATCCACAAACTAAGTCCCGCGTGCCAGATACGGCCCGCCAGTGTCCAAAAATGTATTGTTCTTTTTTTAATCTGTCCTTTCTAGCCCATCCATCAATCCATTGTTTACCGCTTTTTCTCGGGGTCTCTTTGCTCAGGCAAATCATATTGTCTAAAAATAAATTTTCCCATCGATAACGTGACGTGATCACGCACGCGCCGCCGTGTCGGGCGAGCGTGCGGCAAGTGCACGCTCTTTCAGTCAATTAGTGCACAAGGGAAAAAAATGGCAAAATCGTTGGGTAAACGTAAAGTAGATTCTGAGTGTAGAGTTTTTAAACAGTAGTGGATATATGACCTTTTTTTTGTTCAGTGTAAGGAGAAGGCAGTTTGTCTAATCTGCAAATATATATATATATATATATATATATATATATATATATATATATATATATATACACACAAGGTACAAGCGGTAGAAAATGGATGGATGGATATTGTTGTGTTGACCAGCATTCCTCCAATGGGGAATTCAAATTGCTAGTCTCTCCCAGATTCTTTTTATGGCAATAAGCTGATGTTTATATTCAATCACCAGGCAGAAGTTGGTATTTTGTGGTTTATTCTCCAAGCTTAGAGGACAAATGTGAGACCAATCTAGTACACCAGCGTTCCCTCGCCTGGTCCAGATCGATCTTCCCTCCACCTCCTGTCCCCCCAAGCTCAGCACTGCCCTGTGCTCCTTATCTTAGTAATGTTAAGGCAGTCTCAACAGCGCTCTGCCTCTCTAATCAAGGACACTCGAATGCAAGCACTTTGTACCACACGAGACATTAGCTGATGAAAATATGACTATAGGAGTTTAGAAACAAGTAACACTTAAATATGGATATGATTCTGTTCTGCTTCCATCAATCCCCCTTTAAGATCTTCTAATAAGATCTTTATTACTTGTACAAAATGTATAAAGCACGCCCCACATTAAAGTCTTATAGTTACCACTTTGCTAGACCCCCTTTAGTGACACTTAGCACAAGGGGCTGTGCGGTTCTGGATGGTCTTGAGGGAGGTCGGGGCAAGTTGTTCAGCAAGTCCCTCAACTGCGTCACGAGTCAGGTTGGTTAGTCTCAACGACGGCGGGGAGTTAGAGAGGCCGTTGAAACAGGAGTTCCAAGGGGTGTTAATTTGGTGACTGGTGTCACCAGTCTAACCATAGCACAAAGCCCAACGGCTGACGTCGGGATTCTAATGTACAATCTGTGCTCCCCACAACACCAGAATAAATCAGCTCGTGCCCAAGGGCCTATCCTAGAGCCATCTATCAGTGTGGTGCACCAGTAACGGTTAATGTCACCCAATTTGTTGGGGGACGAAGAGGGTCCTGTAATTTGAAAACGCGTGTATTCAGCTTTTGGGCCACAAAGGGAAGAAGTCGGGTGGCATTGTCAACAGAAGGGTACACATGTCAGTCAACTTAAAAGGGGCGGGGTAAGTGTGGGAAAAGGGACGTCCAGCGGAAGAAGCAACACAGTCACCCAGGTTTTGGCATCAACCTGAGCCACAGGTTGTCTACACCCTCTGTAGCACCCAAAGCCACCAGGCCCCCGGCGGTGATGTCATTAGCACGCACAGATGTGAGAGCCTTTGAAACACCACCGAGGTGGAGTGGTACCCTAGGTGCCACAGAGGGTGCAGAGGTAGTTAACGCCCTCTCAAGGACATTAATTTTAATAATTCCTTTAGAGTCTGTATCAGTCAGGTCAACGCCCAAAACAACATAAAAGGGACGATGGGCACCACTTACCAGAGTATGTTGTCTGCATCCGACACCAATGGTTCAGGGTTGAGTCGTTACAAATATAGAGGTTATTACCACGGTAATAGCTATTGTGTCCCCCGTAATTAATCCCACTGCACAGGTAAAAAAATAAGTCTTGCTATCCCCTTTGACCCAGTCTATTTAAAGTCTGCTGTATGTTCTAAGACACTTGTCGGGAAGGAAGAACTGAGACACAAAGACAGTAGAACACGCCCAAGCACCAGTCCGTCAGAGAATACTACCGGGTGTAACATCCTGCCTTTCGTCTATCAATATCAGAGTAATTTAGGTAACAAAACGGGGATAAACATCAAACTTTTCACTTAATGTAACGACACGTTATGCTGAAAACAAGCAAGAAAAACTAAGAAACATTTAGCATACTGGATTGGTCTCACACAAGGATATACAATATAGAAGTTGAAAAGAGTAATGTAGGTAGAAAATCTCTCTCGTCTCCTGGGCTGAGGGGCAGATGTTGTGGCGATGTCAGCAATGACATCCCCTTGTGATCTGTCAGGTTCTTCAGCAGTAGTGCAGAGGGAGAGGTGGTACCAGGTGTCCCCTCCACCAGCCAGTGAAAGGGCGTGGGACGTCCGCTCCACGACCCCGAAAGAAGGCACATTTGGTAGCCATCCACAAGCTTCTGCTTGAATTTTTGACCACTCCTCTTGACAAAATCGGTGCAGTTCAGCTAAATTTGTTGGTTTTCTGACATGGACTTGTTTCTTCAGCATTGTCCACACGTTTAAGTCAGGACTTTGGGAAGGCCATTCTAAAACCTTAATTGTAGCCTGATTTAGCCATTCCTTACCACTTTTGACGTGTGTTTGGGGTCATTGTCCTGTTGGAACACCCAACAGCGCCCAAGAACCCAACCTCCGGGCTGATGATTTTAGGTTGTCCTGACGAATTTGGAGGTAATCCTCCTTTTTCATTGTCCCATTTACTCTCTATATATATTTTTAAAAGCCCGGCCCCTGGCCACATTTTTTTTAACCCAATGCGGCCCCCGGGTCAAAAAGTTTGGGGAGCCCTGCACTAGATGTCTGATAAAATGTCAGAATGTGACATTTCCCCCAATGATTTCTTTCTTCCTGCATAGATGACGATTGAGTTGAGGAAGAACCAGGATGCGGTCGACATTTCGGCCATGCTCGTCCTGGGAAGCTCAGTGGGGGGGTTGCTGCTGCTGGCCATGTTGGTGCTGGCTCTATGGAAGGTACGTCGTGCACGCTACTACACACGTACACATCCACTGTGGAGTTTTGTTTTTGTTCACAAAGCGCTTTCCGTGCACAGGTTGGCTTCTTTAACAGGAGTAGGCGGAGCCAGCCGCCAATGGAAAGCAGGTAGGGGCGCTGTGAAGGATGCTGGTCAAAATGGCAGCTGGGCTCGATGACGGGATTTTAGCCGCCATTGCTGATGTTTATGTTCTTTGGCGAGAGGGCGGAGCTTGCATTTTTCAAGGACAGGCTAAGCACACCCGCAGTCCCTCACCAAGGCCCCCTGCTGGTTGATAAAAGTAACACGGACTGTTTCATACAAGTTGGACTGCAAAGTTAGCGTTCATTATTAGCGCTGCGGTCTCTTCATTTGTGGCAATGTTAGCTTCTTCTAAGGCAGGGATGTCCAAACTTTTCCCACTGAGGGCTTCACACTGAAAAATCAAAGCATGCAAGGGCCATTCAGATATTTACATTTTCAAAACCATACATTGTTTTTTTTTTTTTAAACTCTAGGGCTCCCCTTAAGTTTGGTCCTGGGGGACCCACAAGGGTCTCAGTCATAAAAATGGTAAAAAATTATTAACAGATTAACATTGTGTAGATTAACTTCAGATCTATTTGTTGATATAAAGTTTTAATTATTTTTTGTTTTATGACTTGTGTAAATAAAACAATGTTTTAATGGCAAAATAAGCAATATATATCCCCCAAAAAATGTCAAAGTGGAATATTTTGATGTGAAGTAATTGGAGGTTTAAAGGCCTACTGAAATGAATTTTTTTTATTTAAACGGGGATAGCAGATCTATTCTATGTGTCATACTTGATCATTTCGCGATATTGCCATATTTTTGCTGAAAGGATTTAGTATAGAACAACGACGATAAAGATTGCAACTTTTGGTATCTGATAAAAAAAAGGCTTGCACCTACCGGAAGTAGCGTGACGTAGTCAGTTGAACATATACGCAAAGTTCCCTATTGTTTACAATGATGGCCGCATGAAGTGAGAGAGATTCGGACCGAGAAAGCGACAATTTCCCCATTAATTTGAGCGAGGATGAAAGATTTGTGGATGAGTAAAGTGCAAGTGAAGGACTAGTGGGGAGTTGAAGCTATTCAGATAGGGAAGATGCTGTGAGAGCCGGGGGTGACCTGATATTCAGCTGGGAATGACTACAACAGTAAATAAACACAAGACATATATATACTCTATTAGCCACAACACAACCAGGCTTATATTTAATATGCCACAAATTAATCCTGCATAAAAACACCTGCGTGTTTGTTATGCTAGCTCCTAGCTCCTCTGCTAGCTCCTAGCTCCATAGAACACGCCAATACAATTCAAACACCTGATCAACACACACAATCACTCAGCCCAAAAGACCGTTTACCTAACCCAAGGTTCATAAAGCTTATATATTTTTAAAAAGTTACGTACGTGACGCGCACATACGGTCAAGTTATCGAATGTTTAGCAGCCAAGGCTGCATACTCACGGTACCTGATATTCAGCTGGGAATGACTACAACAGTAAATAAACACAAGACATATATATACTCTATTAGCCACAACACAACCAGGCTTATATTTAATATGCCACAAATTAATCCTGCATAATAACACCTGCGTGTTTGTTATGCTAGCTCCTAGCTCCTCTGCTAGCTCCTAGCTCCATAGAACACGCCAATACAATTCAAACACCTGATCAACACACACAATCACTCAGCCCAAAAGACCGTTCACCTAACCCAAGGTTCATAAAGCTTATATATTTTTTAAAAAGTTACGTACGTGACGCGCACTTACGGTACGGTACGTGTTATGCTAGCTCCTAGCTCCTCTGCTAGCTCCTAGCTCCATAGAACACGCCAATACAATTCAAACACATGATCAACACACACAATCACTCAGCCCAAAAGACCGTTCACCTAACCCAAGGTTCATAAAGCTTATATATTTTAAAAAAGTTACGTACATACGCAAAAAAAAGCCAAAGCTGCATACTCACAGTAGCACGTCTGCGTCTTTGTCATCCAAATCAAAGTAATCCTGGTAAGAGTCTGTGTTGTCCCAGTTCTCTACAGGCGTCTGTGTATCCAAATCAAAAGTCCTCCTGGTTAGAGTCTCTGTTATCCGAGTTCTTCCATCTTGACTGCATCTTTCGGGAATGTAAACAAAGAAGCGCCGGCTGTGTACTGTTGTGGCTGACTACGTTCGAAAAATACGTCCATTTCGCACCGACAACTTTCTTCTTTGCTTGCTTGGCTTCCTTCTCCGTAATGCAATGAACATGATTGAAACAGATTCACGAACACAGATGTCCAGAATACTGTGGAATTATGAAATGAAAACAGAGCTTTTTCATATCGGCTTCAATGTGGAAGGCATACCCGTGTTCGCCGGGCTACGTCACACGCATACGTCATCCTCAGAGGCGTTTCGAACCGGAAGTTTAGCGGCAAATTTAAAATGTCACTTTATAAGTTAACCCGGCCGTATTGGCATGTGTTATAATGTTAAGATTTCATCATTGATATATAAACTATCAGACTGCGTGGTCGGTAGTAGTGGGTTTCAGTAGGCCTTTAAGTAATTCATAACATTTGTTTTGATTTCTTATTTTTACGCAAAGACAGTTTTAAAAATACCACTAAAATTATTGAGGAACTAAAAGGGCCCAATTAAATGTTCCAAATAAGTCATACATTATTTTTCCATTTGACTCTCAAGGTTTAAATCTCCAGAGTTTTAATCAACTTCAGATCCATCCGTCGATTACAAGTTTTTGTTTTATGTTTTATTTTGCTTGATTTAAAGGCCTACTGAAACCCACTACTACCGACCACGCAGTCTGATAGTTTATATATCAATGATGAAATCTTAACATTGCAACACATGCCAATACGGCCGGGTTAGATTACTAAAGTGCAATTTTAAATTTCTTGCGAAATATCCTGCTGAAAACGTCTCGGTATGATGACACCTGCGCGTGACGTCACAGATTGTAGAGGACATTTTGGGACAGCATTGTGGCCAGCTATTAAGTCGTCTGTTTTCATCGCAAAATTCCACAGTATTCTGGACATCTGTGTTGGTGAATCTTTTGCAATGTGTTTAATGAACAATGAAGACAGCAAAGAAGAAAGCTGTAGGTGGGAAGCGGTGTATTAGCGGCCGGCTGCAGCAACACAAACACGTAGCCGGTGTTTCATTGTTTACATTCCTGAAAGATGACAGTCAAGCTTTACCATTGGCCTGTGGAGAACTGGGACAACAGAGACTCTTACCAGGAGGACTTTGAGTTGGATGCGCAGACGCAGTACCGTGAGTACGCAGCTGCGGCTTCCAAACATTTGATCGCTTGCCCGTACGTGCGTGCCGCTATGTGCATGTCACGTACGTAACTTTGGGGAAATATATGTGCTGTATGAACTTTGGGGAGGTGAACGGTACTTTGGGCTGTGGGATTGAGTGTGTTGTGCAGGTGTTTGAGTTGTATTGGCGGGTTATATGGACGGGATGGGGGAGGTGTTTGTTATGCGGGATTAAATTGTGGCATGACCTCTAGTCCTTCACTCTCACTTTCCTCATCCACGAATCTTTCCTCCTCGCTCAAATTAATGGGGAAATCGTCGCTTTCTCGGTCCGAATCGCTCTCGCTGCTGGTGGCCATGATTGTAAACAATGTGCAGATGTGAGGAGCTCCACAACCGGTGACGTCACGCGCATATCGTCTGCTACTTCCGGTACAGGCAAGGCTTTTTTATCAGCGACCAAAAGTTACGAACTTTATCGTCGATCTCTACTAAATCCTTTCAGCAAAAATATGGCAATATCACGAAATGATCAAGTATGACAAATAGGATGGACCTGCTATCCCCGTTTAAATAAGAAAATATCACGAAATGATCAAGTATGACAAATAGGATGGACCTGCTATCCCCGTTTAAATAAGAAAATCGCATTTCAGTAGGCCTTTAAGCCCTTTGTCAAATAAAAGTTTTTTAATGCCAAACACACAACGTGCAATATTTCAAAGTGGAATATTTGATGTGAAGTAATTGGAGCCTTCAATAATTCATAAAATCATTGATTTTTGATTCATCATTTTATTAAGAAATGACAGTTTTAAAGACTTATCAGTCAACACCTGTTTGCTCTTTTTTTGTATTAGTATTCTTAGACAGTGCCATGGGCCATTAAAAAGTTATTTGCGGTCCGCACTTTGGACACATTCGTTCTCAAGCCTACCTGTCAATCAAAGGGTAGCACCGCCTATACCAAACATCGTAAAGCCACCATTGCAGTAATGGCGCCCCCTGCTGGACATTCGATTACAACTTGGCACTTTACATTTTAATGCCTTTCAAAGCACCAGTGCGGTGTTAAGAAGACAAAAAACATGTTTTTAAAAATGTCTTGCTCTTTTAATGAGTCTTCAGTTTTCTTGCACGTAGATTTTTTTTTTTTTTTTTTACAATCTGTAAATAAAAAAACATGTTTAACACATCTCGTTGGGAGTTACAATGTTAATACACGACACACTGCCCCCTGCTGGACATATCAAGAAAAAGCAGGTTTGAGGCACTTGGCATAGTTGGATGCGACGTGATCCACTTGATTAAATTAAATGTTACACAATCAGTTTGTCACAAGGAGTAAAAATTCATTTGAGAAAAAAACTGCAGTTCTCACAAATCACTCGAGTTCTGGGTTTTAACTTGTGGGTGAAGTCACCGGATGGTAAAGGTTAGGTCAGTGCATAGCATGTAGCTTCCTGGTTAACATTCACTTTAGAAAGTAAATAAAAACACTCACAGAAGTTAAAGATGATAAATAACGCATGCCTATAAAGTGAATTCTAGCATCAGCGCTAAGGTAGCATATGACCATGAACTTTTTCTGAAAGACAGAGCAGCAAAGACACGTTAATTAGCGTGTCGGAAAAATAAATAGACTCTTCTTACATTTTTTCAAGTCCGAACAAAAAAAAATATGGTTAAAAGCAATTAGCTTAATTAAAAATGTGACGCAAGGGGGAAAAAAATGTTGTGTTTTTTCAAGGAAACATTCCAAGCAAAAAATAAAATAAATCAGTGGAACTCCACAAACTCCTCGAGGCTTTTGGGGATCTGGTTTCGGTAGGTGATGCGGTGGCGCCGCACAGCGCGGGCCGCCAGGCACTTGAGGCTCATCTTCATCTGCGTCTTGAGGAGGATCTCTGACACGCCCGTCGTGCTCTTGTCCAGCGGCGTCTTCTTCTGCTTGTTGGTCCTGTCGGTGTGTGCGCCCGCCTCCACAAGATTGATGATGATGGCGTGCAGCGTGAGGAAGTCGCTGATGGGCCGGTTGTACTGCACAATGACGTGCAGCGGCGTGTTGCCCTCGTGGTCGACGGCATTGACGGGCGCGCCGCAGTCCAGCAGCAGCTTGGTGACCTGCGCGTTGGGAAAGCTGCACACGTCGTTGGTGTGGAAGTCGTCCACGGGCGTGCTGGAGCTGATGGCCAGGTGGAGAAGCGAGGCGCCCTCACGAGAGCGGGGGTCCAACTGGATCACGTCGTACACGTGTTTGTTGATGCGCACGCGCTCCTCGTCGCCGCACGGCGTCTTGGTGGCGATGCAGGCGAGGTAGAGAAAGGTGAAGACGTTGGACTCGTAGTTTTCCGCCGCCTGGGGCAGCTCGCTGTCGGCGGCTATGTCTACACGCGCCGCGCTCCGCCGGATTTCCAGCGCGCTGCAGCCCAGGACCTGCTCCACCGCCGCTGCCGCCAGCCGCTCCTTCAGGTGAAGCATCTGCGAGAAGACCTGGGCGAAGCGCAGCAGGTCCTTGTGGGTGTTGCGGTTCCCTCGCTGGCGGAGGCGCAGCGCGTGCAACCACAGCTTGATGCACTGCTCAAACTCCATGTTGTCGGCGTAGACAGCGCCGCGGTAGATGATGGGGTGGGACACGTCCATGCTGTCCGAGCCCAGAATGCGCTCGCGGATCATCAGGCCCTCCATGTGCAAAGCGTCGCGGTCTGATTGGATGGCGTCCAGCTCCGCCAGCGTTTGGCACTCGTGGCGCCCGCCGTATGCCTCAATGGGCGGCGACGGCTCCTTGACGATGACATTATACGGGTCACGATAGCGCTCCTCCATGGCGGTATGTAGGTAATGGTACGTCTTGATGATGTCGTAGTTCTCACGGTGGTTGGCGAAGGAGGCGCCCAGCAGCTCCAGCGCTTCAATACGGCCCCGCGGCTCGCAGTTAGCATGCGCCAGCAGCAGCTCCACCACGTCCGCCTTGCAGCTCTCCGCCGCCACCTTCAGCGGCGTCATCCCGTGTCCGTTCACAGCCATGACCGCCTGCCGCCTCACCAACTCCGCCACTATGCTCAGGTGGCCCGCCTCAGCGGCAAAGTGCAGAGCGGTGGCGCCGCAGTGGGCCTTGACGTCGGGGTCTGCGCCGTGCTCCAGCAGGAAGCCGACCACGTCGGCGTGGCCTTTGTAGGCGGCGATCATGAGGCAGGTGTTGTTGTACTTGTTGGTGATGCTGATGTCGGCGTCGTGCTCCACCAGGAAGCGCACGATGTCCAGGCGCCCGTCGAAACATGCCGCCCGCAGCGGCGTGGAGTTGGTGATGGTGGTGTGGTTGACGTTGGCGTCGTGGTTCACCAGCAGACGCACCGCCTCAAATTGCCCCGCCCCTGCTGCACACCACAGCGCCGTGGCTCCATCTATCACATAGCTGTGGGTGAAAGGTCACAGGGTCACTTGTCATCATTTAGTGGCGACATCAGAATGGGTGTGGTCAACAAGGCAAACCAGTTTCTACGAGTTTTTGGCGCCCAACAATGATAGCAAGCGGGCCATAGGTCACAGGCTGAAGCTATCATTTAGCACTATTACAAGGTTTCTGTAGATATCAGCAAATCTAATGAATGCTTTTAATGCCACTTAAATCAGATTTAATGCTCATATTGTCCGTGTAGGCAAAATTGTAAGCAATTGACACTGATAATCTTGAGAAATTGACATTACCTGCTACTCACAAGACTGTGTAATCTGAGATTATTTTTATTCATTCATTTTTCTGTAGTGGTAGTTGCCACGGCGCCGTGGCAACAGCAGAAGTAGCTTGTCACGCCAAAGAAGTTTGGCACCATAAACTGCTGCCTGCCTTTAATCGCCGACCTGTGCTTAGCTAATAGTGTGTGTTATTACACCCGTATTAAATGTTTTTAATGCCCCCCGTAATTGAAATGAAAGCTTTTTAAGGCCGTTTAACGCCTTCATTTTCACAAAAAAAAGTAATGACTTTTAATGCTTTTTAATGACCTGCAGTAAACCCAAGATGACTAGTTTTTTATTATTTGTATTTTCTTCACAGCAGATTGATCCAAAATGTTTTTATTATTAATGAAAGGTAAGACAGTATCCGTCAATACTCCTCTAAATAATGTTTTACCAAACGTGTGTTTTTATTGTGTTGCACAAATATGTTGTATAAAATATCTATATATTTTTGGGGAATTTTGCCTATCATTCACAATCCTTATATAATACAAGAACACAGGTTTATCTTCTTTTTATTAATTCTAATTCGTAAAATAAGGCAAGTACGAGGTGGCTTGGATGCAGCTCATGAGAGTAATCTATTGCATCTATAACCAAAACATCCAAAACCCGCCAACAATACTCAAATTTGATCTTGTGACCTGAATGTTAGCCAAGTATTAGCATTATTGTTATTGTTAAACGCTGATGTAGGCATATTGAGCCGGTGAGCTGCTGCATCGAATCTGAGTTGGTGAAAGTTATTTTCTCGATTATAAATCATGCGTCTCACCTGTATAGCACAGGGATGTGTCGTAAACCGAGAAGTTGGTCAACTTTGACTTTGAACTTGACACGGAGATGGCGAAAAAGACACTAAAAAAACGCTATTTTGCTGCATTTTTTTGTAACTCTATGGGAGTATTAATTCATCCAAACTGCAAAATATGAACATCCCATCAGTCGGCATTCCAATGTGAGCAGACGTTGTACAGTAAGTGATTGTTTTAAATGTTTGTGGTTTGGTTATCTTCAACAAAAGTGTTTCATTGAAGCCAGATCTGTTTAGCACGTAGCTTCTGAAACTTGTTGCTCCTCTTTATATTCAGACTCAAAAATATAAGGTTCTGGATCATCATTTGTCCCAAAGTAATCCCTCATAAAGTCTCCATGATTAGTAGTGTTGTTGTTGAAGGGAAAAGTTAAAAAAGTTAAAGTACCAATGATAGTCACACACACTACGTGTGGTGAAATTAACCTCTGCATTTGACCCATCCCCTTGTTCTCCCTCTGGGAAATGAGGGGAGCAGTGAGCAGCAGTGGGGGCCGCGCCCGGGAATCATTTTGGTGATTTAATCCCCAATTCCAACCCTTGATGCCTAGCGCCAAGCAGGGAGGTAATGGGTTCCATTTTTTTAGTCTTTGGCATACTTGCCAACCCTCCTGAATTTTCCGGGAAACTCCCGAATTTCAGTGCCTCTTCCGAAAATCTCCTGGGACAACCATTCTCCCGAAAATCTCCCGATTTCCAGCCGGATAACTATATTGGGGGCGTGCCTTGAAGGCACTGCCTTTAGCGTCGTCTCTCACATGAAAAGGAGACTATTAAATATATGTCTCCGTTATCCATAGGTTTATCTATAACCCATAAAGTAGGCAGGCACGGAACTATTTCTCAGTGTGTGTTTATTTCAGCCGGCACGTTAATACACTGACACACAACATCCGGATTCCCATCATGCATTGCTTCAAAACTATGGCAATTTCCAGCCGGACAAACAATATTGGGGGCGTGCCTTAAAGGCGCTGCGTTTAACGTCCTCTCACCTGAAAAGGAGACTATTATATATGTCTCCGTTATCCATAAGTTTATCTATAACCCATAACACAGTGGCCGAATGGATATAGTCACTCATGAACGGTCAGAGAAGCACAAGTCGGCGGCAACGCAGTATTATGGGCCACCTTGCAAGCAACATCCCGTTCTCATTTGCGGATGTTTTCAACAAATCCGTGAAGGTTATGTTCCCGGATTCAGAGATCGCTCGCCAGTACTCAAATGGCAGAACAAAAGCTACTCAAATAGTGAAAGGTAAGTGTTTTTTTTTTTTAAAGTAAGCAAGTACAGTTAGTAGAACAACTGTGTTTTCATTACTGTTTACTGTACTATATATATATATATTAGGGCTGCAACTAACGATTAATTTGATGATTGATTAATCTGTTATTACTTTGATTAATCGATTAATAATCAGATAAAAGAGAAACTACATTTCTATCCTTTCCAGTATTTTAGTGGAAAAAAAACAGCATACTGGCACCATACTTATTTTGATTATTGTTTCTCAGCTGTTTGTACTTGTTGCAGTTTATAAATAAAGGTTTATTAAAAAAATAAATAAAAAAATTGACTTTGCGCATGCGCATAGCATAGATCCAACGAATCGATGACTAAATTAATCGGCAACTATTTTTATAATCGATTTTAATCGATTAGTTGTTGCAGCCGTATTATATATATATATATATATATATATATATATATATATATATATATATATATATATATATATATATATATATATATATATATATATATATATATATATAAATATAAGAAATTCTTTAATTTCAGTGAATTCTAGCTATAAATCAACTCCTCCCCCTTAACTTTTCATAGGTACGGAAGTAGCAGGTAGCATCTTTTTTTCCACAATGCACTTCTGCCATGACCCGCCCCCGCCGAATTTTTATTGGTTGACGTGTGTGTGTGACGATTGCTGATATACGCCTAGTCTCTTACGTCAAGTGGTTCTCAAATGAGGGTACGCGTAACCCCTGGGGGTACTTGAAGGTATGCCAAGGGGTACGTGAGTTTTTTTAAAATGTCTGTCAAAACGAACTGTGAAAAGAAATGCAACAATGCAATATTCAGTGTTGACAGCTAGATTTTTTTGTGGACATGTTCCATAAATATTGATTTTAAAGATTTATTTTTTTGCGAAGAAATGTTTCGAATTAAGTTCATGAATCCAGATGGATCTCTATTACAATCCCCAAAGAGGGCACTTTAAGTTGATGATTACTTCTATGTGTAGAAATCTTTATTTATAATTGAATCACTTGTTTATTTTTTAACAAGTTTTTATTTATTTTTATATCTTTTTTTTCCAAATAGTTCAAGAAAGACCACAACAAATGAGCAATATTTTTCACTGTTATATAAGTTAATAAATCAGAAACTGATAACATAGTGCTGTATTTTACTTCTTTATCTCTTTTTTTCAACCAAAAATGCTTTGCTCTGATTAGGGGGTACTTGATTTAAAAAATTGTTCACAGGGGGTACATCACTGAAAAAAGGTTGAGAACCACTGTCTTACGTGAATGAGATAAATAATATTTGATATTTTACGGTAATGTGTTAATAATTTCACACATAAATCGCACCCCCGGCCAAACTATGAAAAAAACTGCGATTTATAATCCCAAAAATACGGTACGTGGACACAGGAATTATTTGTTCCGTGTTTTATTCTTTTTACACTCACTATAAACAAGCTGATGGCGAAAAATCCATATATAATGTTATGTTTTGGAAAAACGACCAAGTAAAAAGTAACGGTATCGACACCTCTAGCTTGATTGCACAGGTCAGAGGTTAGAATATCGTCAACAAGAAATAAAAAAAAGTCCACTAGACGTACCCGTCAAACTTTACGGTCCCCGTCTGCTCGGTGTCCACTCTGTAGTGATCCAAGAGCAGGCGGACTACCTTGTCGTGGCCGTTGCAGGCGGCAATGATGAGCGGTGTGGACCTCTGGCCGGCCAGCTGGGTCACATAGCTCAACAGGAAGCGGGTCTCCACCTCGGAGTGGTTGAGCAGCAGCGCGGCCAGGGTCAGGACCCGACCTTCGCTCGCTGCCTTGTACACGTACCCGGCCAGGGACTCCATGTGAGCCCGACTCGTCGCCACAAGCTCCGCTTTGCTGGAGACTGCTGCCCGCAATGTCCACCCCGGAGCCAGCCGCCTCCCATTAAAATGTCCGAACAGACTCCGGTGCTCGCATGAAAAACGTACGGTCTCCGTTGTGAGCGTCAGAGTGAATAAATGGGGCAGAGGGGACGTTACTTCCACACGGTATCGGCGCTCGTCCAGCTTCTGCTTTAGCAAACGGCAGCTGAGCTAGCTGGCTAGCCTGCTAACGTTATCGAGAGAGACGCAAACCCTCCACCAAATACTACTTTTAAAACACAAGCAAAACTTTAATCTCACTTTCGGCCGTCAAACAGATCTCATTGTAACTTTTCCTTAGTAAAAATAGAAATAAAGAGCAAGTAAAACATGAATTAAAAAGCACAGCCACTGTAACCTCTCGCTAACTATCGGGTTGCCGGAAGTGAAGTCCGCCGTAAAAATACCTCCGACTGGAATATCAGATCCATGTTTAACACGTACACTTCCGGTAGGTGACTTCCGGTCTAGTTTAACAAAACTTTTTAAACATGTATTTTGGCTTTAAAACCACCAAATTGGAGTTGAATTAGTAGTATAAACATGGCGTTTAACGTCATTGAGTTTGAGTTTGACTTTATTTCGAACATGCAAGCATACAACATGATACGGATGTTTGCGGATGACTCGGCCCTGCTGGTATCAGACAAGGACAAGTCACAGGTGGAGAAAATCCTCAGTGCTGAACTTGCACCTGGCTCGCTGACAACAAGCTATCTATACACTTGGGTAAAACGGAATCCATCCTGTTTGGGTTCCACATCAACCTTAAAGGCCTACTGAAATGCGATTTTCTTATTTAAACGGGGATAGCAGGTCCATTCTATGTGTCATACTTGACAATTTCACGATATTGGCATATTTTTGCTGAAAGGATTCAGTAGAGAACATCGACGATAAAGTTCGCAACTTTTGGTCGCTGAAGTAGCAGACGATATGCTCGTGACGTCACCGGTTGTGGAGCTCTTCACATCTGCACATTGTTTACAATCATGGCCACCAGCAGTAAGAGCGATTCGGACAGAGAAAGTGACGATTTCCCCATTAATTTGAGCGAGGATGATAGATTCGTGGATAAGGAAAGTGAGAGTGAAGGACTAGAGCGCAGTGGAAGCGATTCAGATAGGGAAGATGCTGTGAGAGGCGGGTGGGACCTGATATTCAGCTGGGAATGACTAAAACAGTACAAGACATACTGTATATATACTCTATTAGCCACAACACAACCAGGCTTATATTTAATATGCCACAAATTAATCCCGCATAACAAACACCTCCCCCCTCCCGTCCATATAACCCGCCAATACAAATCAAAAACCCGCACAACACACTCAATCCCACAGCCCAAAGTACTGTTCACCTACCCAAAGTTCATACAGCACATATATTTCCCCAAAGTCCCCAAAGTTACGTACGGGACATGCACATAGCGGCACGCATGTATGGGCAAGCGATCAAATGTTTGGAAGCCGCAGCTGCGAACTGCGTTACACATACAAATTAAACAAAATGCTTATGGCAACGTTCTGGTTGCGTACTCACGGTACCGCGTCTGCGTATCCAACTCAAAGTCCTCCTGGTAAGAGTCTCTGTTGTCCCAGTTCTCCACAGGCCAATGGTAAAGCTTGACTGTCATCTTTCGGGAATGTAAACAATGAAACATCGGCTATGTGTTTGTGTTGCTGCAGCCGGCCGAAATATACCGCTTCCCACCTACAGCTTTCTTCTTTGCTGTCTCCATTGTTCATTGAACAAATTGCAAAAGATTCACCAACACAGATGTCCAGAATACTGTGGAATTTTGCGATGAAAACAGAGGACTTAATAGCTGGCCACAATGCTGTCCCAAAATGTCTTCTAGAATCCGTGACGTCACGCGCAGGCGTCATCATACCGAGACGTTTTCTGCAGGATATTTCGCGGAAAATTTAAAATTGCACTTTAGTAATCTAACCCGGCCGTATTGGCATGTGTTGCAATGTTAAGATTTCATTATTGATATATAAACTATCAGACTGCGTGGTCGGTAGTAGTGGGTTTCAGTAGGCCTTTAAGAAAGTCAATGATTTCACTATAAAAGTGTGTGACATTGTCATCACCAGGAAAGATGAGGTCACCTACCTAGGTTCCATTCTAGAGGCTAATCTTTCCTGTGATAAAATGGCAACCAAGGTAATCAAAAAGGTCAACCAACGAACGAGATTTCTCTACAGAATCTCCTCTCTGGTCAACAAAAGTACCATGAGGATTCTAGCGGGAACTCTCGTTCAACCCTTTTTCGATTACGCATGCACCTCCTGGTACCCTAGCACCTCCAAAACCCTCAAATCTAGACTCCAAACATCCCAGAACAAGCTAGTCAGAGTACTTTTAGACCTCCACCCCAGATCACACCTCACTCCTACCCACTTCTCCAAAGTGGGCTAGCTGGCTCAGGTTGGAGGACAGAGTAAAACAATTTGCACTGAGCCTAGTCTATAAAATCTGCTACACCTTCCTGATACCGAAGTACATGCCAAACTACTTCCTTAACGTAAATGACCGCCATAACCACAACACCAGGGGGAGCTTCACTAACCACGTTAAACCCAGATTCCGATCTAACAAAGGTCTTAACTCATTCTCTTTCTATGCCACATTAATGTGGAATGCGCTCCCAACAGGTGTAAAAGAAAGGGCACCTCCAGGCAACTTCAACCCTAAACTAACACCCTCCCCGGATTGTAAATAATCAAATGTAAATAATCAAATGTACCGGTAGATACTTTTTCTTATGCTTTCTGATCTCTCTCTCTCTATGTCCACTACTTGCTGTACATATCCTACCAAGTCAGACCTACACTGTTTCAATGTCCATTTCTCTGTTCTCAATTGTTGATGACTGAAGTGATGATAACAACCAAACCTAACCAAATCCCCCCCACATCCCACACATTGTAAATGATGTAAATAATTCAATGTATATACTCTGATGATTATCTTGTGTGATGACTGTATTATGATGATAGTATATATCTGATAGTATATATCTGTATCATGAATCAATTTAAGTGGACCCCGACTTAAACAAGTTGAAAAACTTATTCGGGTGTTACCATTTAGTGGTCAATTGTACGGAATATGTACTTCACTGTGCAATCTACTATTAAAAGTTTCAATCAATCAATCAATCAATACATCCCAATTTCCAGTTTCAATTTTCAACATGTTCGGAAAGGAGTAGGAAGAAGCAGAGCTTATTTAATCGTACCCCTTTTCTTTTACCTAACAGTTGCTAAAACTTTTGTTCACTTCCTGTTCTCAATTTATTATTCACAATATACTGCATAAGTAATCACAATAAAAATAAATAAATAAATAAATAATACTCGGTGAAGTAAGTTACATTTCATATGATGAGATGAGTAGGATTATTTTGAGAATGAATGAATGGATGGATGAAATAAATTCAGAATGTTTATCATGGTTCTTCTTATTTGTACTTTGTAAACACTTTAAGTTTGAAGAGTTTCTTGAAGTGGATCATATTAGTACATTGTTTGATTTCTTTGCTTAATCCATTCCATAATTTAATTCCACATACTGATATACTGAAGGTCGTAAGTGTTGTACGTGCATACAAATGTTTTAAATTAAATTTTTCTCTAAGATTATATTTCTCCTCTTTTTTTGAGAAGAATTGTTGTATATTCTTGGGTAGCAGGTTATAGTTTGCTTTGTGTATAATTTTAGCTGTTTGCAAATTCACTATGTCGTGGAATTTCAGTATCTTTGATTCAATAAATAAAGGGTTTGTATGTTCTCTATATCCAACGTTATGTATTATTCTAACTGATCTTTTAATTTTAATTTTAACGTTAATCAATTCATAGTACCGATACTATTGCTACTGTATCACTTTTATTTTGGTAGGCATCACCACTTATAAAAATAAGCACACAAATAGCTTATTTTTAAGCTCAAAACTGTTAAAATGTCCCAATTTAGTATAATATTTGACAGGGCTTATCATGTTTAAAGCAATAAGTTATCAATTGCCTGCAAATATTCAAAGTTTATTTATAGAAATCCAATCAATCCAATCCACTTTATTTGTACAGCACATTTAAACAACAAAAAGGTTTCCAAAGTGCTGCACAACAATATTAGAAACAATATTCAAATATTATCCTTAGCTCCACCAATGACTGAATAAAAAACAAAAACAAAATAAATAAATAAGTAAAAAACCAATATAAAACCAATATACAAATAAATATGACTAAAAACGATTTTAAAGGGTAAAACCAATTAAAACAATAAATAGAAATCAAAATTTAAAAACAGAGGACCACACAACTCACGTAGTGTTAAAAGCCAGAGAATAAAAGTGTGTCTTAAGGCGAGACTTAAAACACTCCACTGTGGGAGCAGTTCGAACATGGAGAAACAGAGTGTTCCAGAGCTTAGGGCCGACCACAGAGAAGGCCCTGTCCCATGGTTTTAAGTCTCGTCTTGGGCACCACGAGCTGGAGCTGGCTCTCGGACCCCAGAGCGCGCGCAGGAGTGTAAAAGGGATGTGGGGTATAACCTCAGAGGAACGGCAAAATATAAACACGCTTTAGCACTTAGCACAAGGAAAAGTTTTTGTGTCTCAGTCTGTGGGGTGAAAATATGGACCAGCCTGAGTGATGAGCTCAAACACTGTTCAAACATTGAGCATTTTAAGAAATTGTACAAATCTAAAATTTTGGTTCGGTATAGTGAGGTCTAGGTTTATTTTGAATATGAGTATGAATAACTTATATGACTTACTTATGATATATTGATGATTGTAAGCCAGAGGAAACTGGATATCAGTTAAATTAACTGTGTAAAAAAAAAAAGGGGGGGATTCAAAAAGTTTTTACTTCTTCCCATTACCCTTTTGAGATATGTTTATTTTTAATTTATTTAATTTTCTAAATTCAATTTTCTTTTCTTTTTTGTGAAATAATAATATTGCCATTGAGCACAAGACTGTTCAATGGAGATATGTATGTATATTTTTTAGTACATGAATGATGTGGAGCTGACTATGACATAATAAACAACAAGAGATAAAGAACTTCAACCCATCCACCCATCCATTAATTTTTTACCGCTTGTCCCTCTCGGGGTAGCGGGGGTGCTGGAGCCCATACCACTTCAACCAAAATATTAAAAATATATATATAATATTATGGAAAAATATAGACCAGAACAGTTGTCCCTTGCCTCATCGCGCATCAAATATTGTGGTTTCACCACATTGCATTTTTAAACATAAAAATGGCTAAATAAACAAAAAATATCAATACTACAATAGTAGTGGCCATGAGATGAGACCAAAACAATGATGTTGTTTCGGACATTGTGTTTCCAGCAGGCACAATCAGTGTTGGGACTAACGCGTTACTGTAACGCCGTTATTTTCGGCGGTAACTAGTAGTCTAATGCGTTATTTTTTATATTCAGTAACTCGGTTACCGTTACTACATGATGCGTTACTGTGTTATTTTACGTTATTTTTTATATAGTATCGGCTAGAAAGTGAGAAGATCTGAGTGTGTTCTATTGGAGAGCTGCGCTGTCGTCCTTCTGATTCTTCCTCCTGTGTCACAAGAGGCCCGCTGTGTGTTGGTGTGTGTGTGGGGGGTGGGGGTGGGGGCGGGGGGGGCATGGCGTGTCTGTGTTTACTAACAAGACATCATGGCGGAGCCGAAGCCGAGTTTCTTAACATGGAGATATTCTCACTACTTTTCTTTTGTCAAGCACAAAGAAAAGAACATTTCAGTTAAATGTAAGTTGTGTCTTGGATCAAAGATCCCATCTACTGCTCAAAACAGCAATTCAAATCTGCTGAAACAGCTACAAAAGCAACATGCTTTGACGAAGCTAGTAAAGAGAGAGACATAGTCCGATGCCACTTCACCGGCTGGATTTTAACGAAGGGACTGCTGGCCAGGACAACATTGATAGAGCCATTGCAGCGTATGTGCTAGAAGACATGCAGGCTATTTCTACAGTGGAGTCACCCGCTTTCAGGCAGCTAATTAGCATGATAGCGGGCGTCAAACAGCAAATGGCACGGAGAACATGTTCCAAGTACCTGGACACAGTGGACAGTGAGTACACAAACATGGAAAGCAAGTGAAAGAAGACACTCCAAACTCTGCCTCTGCTCATCATTCAGCACTGAAGGTACACACACTCTGTCAATTCTCTTATATACTCTTTCATTCTAGACTTCTAGAGTGTTTGATTATCACATCACTCTAAATGTATAGACTATAAAGTTCACAAACGTAAAGAGGGATCCTAGTGGGCCAGGCCAATCTTTCCTTTTCTCTAAACTAAAACTGGGGAAATGCGTAGAGTGTTCTGGGCTTCACTGAAGACATGATTTTATTTCACAATTCCTTGAGAGAAAAAAAGGCCTGGTTAGGCGTGTGTATAGCAGTATGTGTGCTGTATATAGTGACATGACATATATTCATGTCATGTGTGCCTTCCTTGGGTGAAGCCAGGTTTACAGCTATGTTGTGACATGTTGTGACATGTTGTTATTATGCGGTTTGTTACTTATGTATGTTATGTTGCAGCTATTTAAAATAGTTTTGTCAATTTGTTCTGGTCTGAAATAATTTGGCCCTTTGAAACATATCTTTGTCTTTGTGTGTTTATATGTAGACCACATTGCTTAGCAGAGTTCAGTGATGCAAATACATGTCAAGTTGATCAACAGATTGTATTATTTTCCAGTGCAATAACAGTACTGAAATGAAGGCTAAAAGGGCATTAATGGGAGCCTTGAATAAAAAAATTAAAAAAAGTAATTAAATAGTTACTTTTCACAGTAACGCATTACTTTTTGGTGTAAATAACTGAGTTAGTAACTTTGTTACTTTTGTAATAAAGTAACTAGTAACTATTTAGTTACTGGTTTTCAGTAACTAACCCAACACTGGGCACAATACATTAAAACAACGTTGAGAACTTGTTTAATTAGGTCCTGTCGTTGAGCTACTCAAACATAACATTGAAACAAAATACTCTTTGACGACGTTTATTCAATGTCAGGTTGGGGCGTTGATTTGACCATTTAAATGTGGTAATTTCCCAACCAACAACATGGATTCAACGTGACATCAACGTTGTCTCAGTTTACAAATGCAACTATTTTGCAACGCTGTTTCAATATCAGTTTTAAAGGACATGTACGTATAGTCAACGTTGCATCAATGTCTTGTTCCTGCTGGGTTGGTGTTACCATGCAATATTCCTTAATGTGAATTGTTAAGCATGTCTGAAACAAATAGATTTTTGATTGCATACCACGATGGTACCTTTTTACTTGAATATGATATGACTTCTCTTGCGGGTTGAACATGTAATAATTTAATATCTTGCTAGTAAAAGAAAAATATACAGTCCAAACAAAAGATAACAACAAAAAGAGTGCAACAATGCATCAACATGGAAATTTACAATTTAATACATGCTAATGGTTGATAATAAGTATTTGTGTGAGCCACACTCCATTACAGAAAGTGGCGGTATTGCTTCAGAAGCAATGCTTCTACTACTCCACAGAGGAACCAAAGATGGCCGCGAAAGGATAGAACATATTTATTTTTCTCTTTCCAAATTTAAAAAAATAAACCCAGCAGAGAGATAAAAGATCAACTGTAATGTAAACTTTATAATGTTAAAAAGGAACCTAACTTTTTTTGTTTTAATTTTGAATATCTTTTACAATTCATAAGTAAGACAAGCACACACACGCCTTTGTTTTTTTAATGCATTCTAATTTGTAATATATGGCAAGTACAAGGAGGCTAACAAATGAAGCTAATGGGAGTCAAAAAGCCTTCTCAAAAACATTCAAAAACCGGCAACAAAACTCCATATACATGTTGTGACTTGAATATTAAAGGCATCGCCTCTGAGTTGGTAAAAGTTAATTGTAGATTATGAATCATGCCTCTCACTTTTATAGTAGAAAGATATGGCCATAAACCGAGAAGTTGGTCAACTTTGACATTCAACTTAGACGCTCATCTGTGCCCACAATTTTTTTAAGTCGCGTGAGGATAATGATTATTCTTCATCTAAACAAGAGGATATAAACTTCCCATCAGTCGGCATCCCAGTGAGAGCAGACATTGTACAGTAAGTGATTGTTTCACTATGTCCGTAGTTTGTATTTCTTGTTTAGCACTTAGCAATAGTGCTTTTTAATTAATCGGTTTAGCACACAGTTTCCACAACCTGAAGATCATCGTCCTTATATTCAGGCTCAAAAATATAAGATTTTGGATCATCATTTGTTCCAGAGTAGTTGTTGTCTCTCATGAAGTCTGCCATGGTTGTATAGTTGTTTTAGGAAATAGTGAACGTTGTAATGAGCAAAGTACATACATCCATCCATTTTTCTACTGCTTGTCCCTCTCTTCATTTTATGTGCGCTGCCGAACATGCTCCTCTGCTCGTAAAACCAGCAGTCTCACGACTTTACAAACACAGGATAGTACCATTTTTGATTCATTAGTACTGCGATACTACAAACCACGTTTCCATATGAGTTGGGAAATTGTGTTAGATGTAAATATAAACGGAATACAATGATTTGCAAATCATTTTCAACCCATATTCAACTGAATGCACTACAAAGACAAGATATTTGATGTTCAAACTCATAAACTTTATTTTTTTTTGCAAATAATAATTAACTTAGAATTTCATGGCTGCAACACGTGCCAAAGTAGTTGGGAAAGGGCATGTTCACCACTGTGTTACATGGCCTTTCCTTTTAACAACACTCAGTAAACGTTTGGGAACTGAGGAGACACATTTTTGAAGCTTCTCAGGTGAAATTCTTTCCCATTCTTGCTTGATGTACAGCTTAAGTTGTTCAACAGTCCGGGGGTCTCCGTTGTGGTATTTTAGGCTACATAATGCGCCACACATTTTCAATGGGAGACAGGTCTGGACTACAGGCAGGCCAGTCTAGTACCCGCACTCTTTTACTATGAAGCAGTGGCGTGCGGTGAGGTTAATGTCTGGTGAGGCACGACTGCATCATCACAGTCAGATTTACAAACATATGAAAATGCAGTGCAGGTGTACCTAATGTTGTGTCCCTGCGGTCGTTCGCGGCTCCTGCAGCACGAGCATTGTTGTTTTTGCACTTTTTGGCTTCTTGTTAAGTGACTTTTTTTGGGTGGATTCGGTCTTGCACGTAGAGGGTTTGGGTGTGGGCTTTGGTTGGTGTGGCCGCGGCGCTCCCGTCGGGGGTGCATTCTGCGGCGGAGATACTTGGCACCAGGAGGCGGGGTTATGAGACGAGCCTCACACAGTGTGTCTTCGCAGCAGAGTTTAAGAATGCTCAGCACTAAAAATACGATACACACATACAGTTGTTGACAAAATACACTGTACATTATATACCTCAGCTAACTAAATTATGGAAATGTATAATATAATTCATATAGCAATACAGTCTCACTGCACAGCAGGCCAGCAGTTAGCCGAGTCATTGCGCACAATCCATGTTGAGGCACAAATCAGTGACGTGCCTCAACTGGCTGCTGATCACCGCACCGTCTCTTCTCAGTATTTGAACGGCAAATGTGAAAATAAAAATAAAAATAATCTAAAACTGGTGAAGTTAAATGGAAAATAACTTTAGTATAATCACTGGATACACATAACAATTTAATTTTTTTTTTTTCTTTTTACTTTTTTTTTTCTTTCCATGATGGCAGGTGAGGCCGTGCCTCCCCTGCCTCTAGTGACGGCACGCCACTGCTATGAAGCCACGTTGATGCAACACGTGGCTTGGCATTGTCTTGCTGAAATAAGCAGGGGCGTCCATGGTAACGTTGCTTGGATGGCAACATATGTTGCTCCGAAACCTGTATGTACCTTTCAGCATTAATGGCGCCTTCACAGATGTGTAAGTTACCCATGTCTTGGGCACTAATACACCCCCATACCATCACAGATGCTGGCTTAGGTTGGAGTTCAAATCCCAGCCGAGTCATACCAAAGACTATAAAAATGGGACCCATAACCTCCCTGCTTGGCACTCAGCAACAAAGGGTTGGAGTTGGGGGTTAAATCACCAAAATGATTCCCGGGCGCGGCGCCGCTGCTGCCCACTGCTCCCCAAGGGGATGGGACAAATGCAGAGGACAAATTTCACCACATCTAGTGTGTGTGTGTGACAATCATTGGTACTTTAATCTTTAATCTTAATCTTTAATCTTTTCAATTTTGCGCCCAGAACAATCCGGATGGTTCTTTTCCTCTCTGGCACCGAGGACACGACGTCCACAGTTTCCAAAAACAATTTGAAATGTGGACTTGTCAGACCACAGAACACTTTTCCACTTTGTATCAGTCCATCTTAGATGAGCTCAGGCCCAGCGAAGCCGACGGCGTTTCTGGGTGTTGTTGATAAACGGTTTTCGCCTTGCATAGGAGAGTTTTAACTTGTACTTACAGATGTAGCGACCAACTGTAGTTACTGACAGTGGGTTTCTGAAGTGTTCCTGAGCCCATGTGGTGATATCCTTTACACACTGATGTCCCTTGTTGATGGAGTACAGCCTGAGGGATGGAAGGTCACGGGCTTAGCTGCTTACGTGCAGTGATTTCTCCAGATTCTCTGAACCCTTTGATGATATTACAGACCGTAGATGGTGAAATCCCTAAATTCCTTGCAATAGCTGCTTGAGAAAGGTTTTTCTTAAACTGTTCAACAATTTGTTCACGCATTTGTTGACAAAGTGGTGACCCTCGCCCCATTCTTGTTTGTGAATGACTGAGCATTTCATGGAATCTACTTTTATACCCAATCATGACACCCACCTGTTCCCAATTTGCCTGTTCACCTGTGGGATGTTCCAAATAAGTGTTTGATGAGCATTCCTCAACTGTATCAGTATTTATTGCCACCTTTCCCAACTTCTTTGTCATGTGTTGCTGGCATCAAATTCTAAAGTTAATGATTATTTGCCAAAAAAAAAATGTTTATCAGTTTGAACATCAAATATGTTGTCTTTGTAGCATATTCAACTGAATATGGGTTGAAAATGATTTGCAAATCATTGTATTCCGTTTATATTTACATCTAACACAATTTCCCAACTCATATGGAAACGGGGTTTGTATACTATTACTGGTATACCGTACAACCCTAATGTGTAGCCACTTTTGAAACTCCAAAGTAAAAAATGTTCCAGGTTGACTTTCAAGTTGTTCGTCCCCCCATAGGGCTCGAAATGGCACGTGATTTCGCAATGCATTGTGGGTGCAGGGGAGCAGTGAGCAGCAGCGGTGGCCGCGCTCAGGAATCATTTTTGATGATTGATTTAACCCCTAATTGACCGTAGCCATTTTTGCTGGCCAAAGCTTTGGTTTACATTACTGTCCTGTACACTCAGTTATGTTAGAGAGAGCAACAAACCGGATAGAAATAGATCGTACAAAATGAAAAAATTGAAGGACTACTTCATAGAATAAGTAAAATTGGTGAAATTGATCCATATGAGCGCGTCCAGTGGTCGAGAGATTTAAGTCAGCTGTTGAAGCCAAATTTGCCTATATCTCGTCACTGGGGTCAGTTTTTATAACAGTGAAGAATTTCAGAATGTCTAAAAAAGTCCTGTTCCCCATTAAAATGCTAAATTTTGGTCTGTAAAACGACTGTTTATCTTTTTCTTCATTTTCTTCCTGACGGACATGCTGACTTAATAGCTAACATCATAGTTCTTGAACTCATCACGCCACCAAACAAAGTGAGCGACATCATGCAACACAAGTTGAAGTAAAACGTGCACAACACATTCTGAAAAATGAAATGAGTTTTTTTATTAGCAGCCTCCTTTTTAATAAGTTCACACATGATGAGAGGACAGCTCGTGGTCAATTCTAACCAATAAATACACTTTATATCTTCCGCCGCCATTAACTTGTGACACCGCATTTCTACTTCACATCTCAGCGAGTTTGTGAGCATAAATTCTGCCTCCAATCCTCAATAAAACATGTCCGACTTCCACATTGTCTGGAAGGCCCCATGTGAGTTCAGGTGTGGGTCGTGTGACGTCGTTAGCAGGGTTGGAATTGGGGGTTAAGTTAAAGTACCAATGATTCTCACACACACACACTAGGTGTGGTGAAATTAACCTCTGCATTTGACCCATCCCCTTGTTCTACCCCCCTGGGAGGGGAGCAGTGAGCAGCAGCGGTGGCCGCGCTCGGGAATCATTTTTGGTGATTTAACCCCCAATTCCAACCCTTGATGCTGAGTGCCAAGCAGGGAGGCAATAGCTCCCAACCTACTCAGTGGCCTAGTGGTTAGAGTGTCCGCCCTGAGATCGGTAGGTCGTGAGTTCAAACCCCGGCCGAGTCATACCAAATACTATAAAAATGGGACCCATTACCTCCCTGCTTGGCACTCAGCATCAAGGGTTGGAATTGGGGGTTAAATCCCCAAAATGATTCCCGGGCGCGGCCACTGCTCACCTCCCAGGGGGTGAACAAGGGGATGGGTCAAATGCAGAGGACACATTTCACCAGTGTGTGTGTGACAATCAATGGTACTTTAACTTTAACCTTTATAGTCATTGGTATGAACTCACGACCTACCGATCGCCGGGCGGACACTCTAACCACAAGGCCACTGAGCAGGTTGAATCACCAAAATGATTCCAGAGCGCAGCCACCGTTGCTGCTCACTGCTCCCCTCACCTCCCAAAGGGTAGAACAAAGGGATGGGTCAAATGTAAAGATGTAATATCGGAAATTATCTGTATCGTTTTTTTAATTATCGGTATCGTTTTTTAGATACACTTACAATTAGTGCACCAACCCAAAAAACCTCCCTCCCCCATTTACACTCATTCACACAAAAGGGTTGTTTCTTTCTGTTATTAATATTCTGGCTCCTACATTATATATCAATATATATCAATACAGTCTGCAAGGATACAGTTCGTAAGCACACATGATTGTGCGTGCTGCTTGTCCACTAATAGTACTAACCTTTAACAGTTAATTTGACTCATTTTCATTAATTACTAGTTTCTATGTAACTGTTTTTATATTGTTTTACTTTCTTTTTTATTCAAGAAAATGTTTTTAATTTATTTATCTTATTTAATTTAATTATTATTTTTTTTAAAAAAAGGACCTTATCTTCACCATACCTGGTTGTCCAAATTAGGAATAATAATGTCTTAAGTCCACGACTGTATATATCGGTATCGGTAATTAAGAGTTGGACAATATCGGAATATCGGATATTGGCAAAAAAGCCATTTTCGGACATCCCTAGTCAAATGCAGAGGTTAATTTCACCACACCTAGTGTGTTTGTGACAATCATTGGTACTTTAACTTTTATAGTCTTTGGTATGAACTCACGACCTACCGATCTCAGGGCGGACACTCTAACCACAAGGCCACTGAGCAGGTTGAATCATCAAAATGATTCCCGAGCGCGGCCACCACTGCTGCTCACTGCTCCCCTCACCTCCCAAGGGGTGGAACAAGGGGATGGGTCAAATGTAGAGATGTAATATCGGAAATTAACGGTATAGTTTTTTTTATTATCGGTATCGTTTTTTAAAATTTTTTATTAAATCAACATAAAAAACACAAGATACACTTACAATTAGTGCACCAACCCAAAAAACCTCCCTCCCCCCATTTACACTCATTCACACAAAAGGGTCGTTTCTTTCTGTTATTAATATTCTGGTTCCTACATTATATATCAAAATATATCAATACAGTCTGCAAGGGATACAGTCCGTAAGCACACATGATTGTGCGTGCTGCTGGTCCACTAATAGTACTAACCTTTAACAGTTAATTTGACTCATTTTCATTAATTACTAGTTTCTATGTAACTGTTTTTATATTGTTTTACTTTCTTTTTTATTCAAGAAAATGTTTTTAATTTATTTATCTTATTTAATTTAATTATTTTTTTTTTTTAAAAAGGACCTTATCTTCACCATACCTGGTTGTCCAAATTAGGAATAATAATGTCTTAAGTCCACGACTGTATATATCGGTATCGGTAATTAAGAGTTGGACAATATCGGAATATCGGATATTGGCAAAAAAGCCATTTTCGGACATCCCTAGTCAAATGCAGAGGTTAATTTCACCACACCTAGTGTGTTTGTGACAACCATTGGTACTTTAACTTTTATAGTCTTTGGTATGAACTCACGACCTACCGATCTCAGGGCGGACACTCTAACCACAAGGCCACTGAGCAGGTTGAATCATCAAAATGATTCCCGAGCGCGGCCACCACTGCTGCTCACTGCTCCCCTCACCTCCCAAGGGGTGGAACAAGGGGATGGGTCAAATGTAGAGATGTAATATCGGAAATTAACGGTATAGTTTTTTTTATTATCGGTATCGTTTTTTAAAATTTTTTATTAAATCAACATAAAAAACACAAGATACACTTACAATTAGTGCACCAACCCAAAAAACCTCCCTCCCCCCATTTACACTCATTCACACAAAAGGGTCGTTTCTTTCTGTTATTAATATTCTGGTTCCTACATTATATATCAAAATATATCAATACAGTCTGCAAGGGATACAGTCCGTAAGCACACATGATTGTGCGTGCTGCTGGTCCACTAATAGTACTAACCTTTAACAGTTAATTTGACTCATTTTCATTAATTACTAGTTTCTATGTAACTGTTTTTATATTGTTTTACTTTCTTTTTTATTCAAGAAAATGTTTTTAATTTATTTATCTTATTTCATATAATTATTTAAAAAAAAAAAAAGGACCTTATCTTCACCATACCTGGTTGTCCAAATTAGGAATAATAATGTCTTAAGTCCACGACTGTAAATATCGGTATCGGTAATTAAGAGTTGGACAATATTGGAATAACGGATATCGGCAAAAAAGCCATTATCGGACATCCCTAGTCAAATGCAGAGGTTAATTTCACCACACCTAGTGTGTGCGCGACTATCAGTGGTACTTTAACTTTAAGTTGCTTCCTGTCCAAACGTTTCAGTGTTCCTCATCAAAACATCCACATCTGCGCCGCCGTCACTGGCGTGCGGCTCCGGCGTCAGGACCGGGTCACAGTGATCCGTCAGAACGGACAGACGGCAGTTCTCCGTGTCCACATTGTTAAGCGGAATGGCGACGTCACCGGGCTGTGCTTGCGCGGTGGCGGCGGATCGGGGCGCAGCAGGGGACGCCATCTTCCAGAACATGTCCTTGAGCTTGGTGCGGAACTCCGGACGCATGAGGCAGTAGAGAACCGGGTTGAGGCAGCTGTTGGTGTGCGCCAGGCACACACTGAGCGGGTGCACGTAGGTGTGCGCCAGGTAGTAGGCCCGGTCCCAGTGGAGCACGTTGAACTTGACCAGAACCCCCCACAGCGTGATGGCGTGGTTGGGCATCCAGCACACGAAGAAGGACACGACCACCAGTGTCACGGAGCGAGTGACGCGCGCCCGCCGCCTCACCTGCTTGCCACTCCAAGTGCGCGCCCGCAGCAGGCGCAGGAGCAGAAGGTAGCAGGCGCACACGACCAGGGCGGGGAGCACGAAGGCCACCAGGATCTTCTGCAGGTGGTAGAGAGCGAGCCACGCCTCTCCTTCCGGGAAGTCCAGCAGGCACAGACGCTCCCCCGCCACCTGCCTCACCGTGGAGAAGATGGCGGTAGGCGCGGTGGCCAAGGTGGCCGCCGCCCACAGCGCGCCCACCGCCCAGAGTGCGGCGCACCAACGCCCCTGCCCGGCGGCGGGCTCCGGCAGCGCGGATGCCACGGAGCAGTACCGCGTCACGCTCATGGCGGTGAGGAAGAAGACGCTGGCGTACATGTTCATGACGGTCACGCTGAGCACCACCTTGCACATGGCGTGGCCGAAAGGCCAGCTGAAGTCCAGCAGGGTGTCCGCCGCCCAGAACGGCAGCGTCAGCACGAACTGCAGGTCGGTCACGGCCAGGTTGACGATGAACAGGTTGATGGTGGCGCGCCGCTTCCCTCCGCCGCCTCTGTCGCGCACCCTGACGAGCAGGAGCACCAGCACGTTGCCCGCCAGGCCCGCCGCGCACACCAGCGAGTACACCACCGAGACGAGCACGCGCAGCGCGGGAGAGCCGTCCGCGGGCAAGTCTGCGCCGCTCACGCGCTCCTCGCCCGCCTCGGAGTCGTTCCAATAAGGCGCGCTCGCGTTGACGCTCCACAGCTGCGCCATGCGCTCCGCGGCCGAACCGAGTCGTGCAGCGCGGAGTTGTTTCCGGTCATTTCCAGGACCACGTTCACGTCACATCATGCGCGCGCCGCAAAGTGCTCTGCGCTCTCTCCGCCACCGCCAGGGACTTTATACATCTGCGCGTGCACGACGGAAAAGCGCGTGGACGATAGGGGACGTGCCTGCATGGACAAACCACAAACAACTGTAAGTTGACATCAACATAACGGTAACACTTTAGTATGGGGAACATATTCTAAGTAACAAATACTTCATTTAGAGTTATTTGGACACTAGGGGAACATATAGGGTTAGGGTTACTACAAACCCTGTTTCCAGAGTTGGGAAATTGTGTTAGATGTAAATATAAACGGAATACAATGATTTGCAAATACTTTTCAACCCATATTCAGTTGAATGCACTACAAAGACAAGATATTTGATGTTCAAACTCATAAACTTTATTTATTTTTTGCAAATAATAATTAACTTAGAATTTCATGGCTGCAACATGTGCCAAAGTAGTTGGGAAAGGGCATGTTCACCACTGTGTTACATGGCCTTTCCTTTTAACAACACTCAGTAAACGTTTGGGAACTGAGGAGACACATATTTTAAGCTTCTCAGGTGGAATTCTTTCCCATTCTTGCTTGATGTACAGCTTAAGTTGTTCAACAGTCCGGGGGTCTCCGTTGTGGTATTTTAGGCTTCATAATGCGCCACACATTTTCAATGGGAGACAGGTCTGGACTACAGGCAGGCCAGTCTAGTACCCGCACTCTTTTACTATGAAGCCACGTTGATGTAACATATGGCTTGGCATTGTCTTGGTGAAATAAGCAGGGGCGTCAATTGTAACGTTGCTTGGATGGCAACATATGTTGCTCCAAAACCTGTATGTACCTTTCAGCATTAATGGTGCCTTCACAGATGTGTAAGTTACCCATGTCTTGGCCACTAATACACCCCCATACCATCACATATGCTGGCTTTTCAACTTTGCGCCTATAACAATCCGGATGGTTCTTTTCCTCTTTGGTCACGACGTCCACAGTTTCCAAAAACAATTTGAAATGTGGACTCGTCAGACCACAGAACACTTTTCCACTTTGTATCAGTCCATCTTAGATGAGCTCAGGCCCAGCGAAGCAGACAGCGTTTCTGGGTGTTGTTGACAAACGGTTTTCGCCTTGCATAGGAGAGTTTTAACTTGCACTTACAAATGTAGCGACCAACTGTAGTTATTGACAGTGGGTTTCGGAAGTGTTCCTGAGCCCATGTGGTGATATCCTTTACACACTGATGTCGCTTGTTGATGCAGTACAGCCTGAGGGATCGAAGGTCACGGGCTTAGCTGCTTACGTGCAGTCATTCCTCCAGATTCTCTGAACCCTTTAATCTGCAGCAGCAATAGCTATCCTCCATGAAAATGTACTTTGTATGATCACATTCATTTTGTCTTAAAGTCCAGTTTAGAGAATAATCTTGGATATAGTATATAATCCTCCATATTGGCAGACACGTTCATTTAATTCAATTTCATTCCAAGTTATAAAACAATATTTTTGCATGTGATAAAAAACACCCACAAACGTTGGCTTACTCTAATAAAAATGCCATGTTTGTTATAAATACAGTTAAAAAAGAAAGAAAAAAAGGCTGGCTTCCGCTGGAGAGACATGTGTCTGCTAGCTTGAGCGCCCCCACTTCTCCCAGTGTGGCGAGTCAGAGTACTGCAGAGGCGTTCAACTGCAAGTTGACAATATATCGCCCCCTACTGTGAGGCAGAGGTACTTGCTGCCTCATGGCCTGCCTTTTCCCGTGGCAACGAGCATGCGCCCCCTCGCACGCACACGCTCAATACACTTTGTGTGTAGCTGTGGAGGCACCACCTGTGTCTGCCTCACTTCTCGTCTGCCGCATTATTTTCATCAGGAAACACGGAATTTACGCGATTTTGACCATGAAAATGATCAAAATATACAGGAACCACACCATAATCACATAGAAAGCATAGACCAAAAGATAAATATTTAAACTTTTTTTATTACTGCAGCACGGTGATACAGGGGTTAGTGCATGTGCCTCACAATACGAAGGTCCTGAGTAGTCCTGAGTTCAATCCCGGGCTCGGGATCTTTCTGTTTGGAGTTTGCATGTTCTCCCCGTGACTGCGTTGCTTCCCTCCGGGTACTCCGGCTTCCTCCCACCTCCAAAGACGTGCACCTGGGGATAGGTTGATTGGCAACACTAAATTGGCCATAGTGTGAGAATGTGAGTGTGAATGTTGTCTGTCTATCTGTGTTGGTCCTGCATGTGATGAGCTGGCGACTTGTCCAGGGTGTACCCCGCCTTCCGCCCGAATGCAGCTGAGATAGGCTCCAGCACCCCGCGACCCCGAACGGGACAAGCGGTAGCAAATGGATGGATGGATGGGTTTTTGAACATCTCATGGTTAAGCCATGTGATGGCAAGGTGAGGCACTGCCTCCCCTGACAGCATGTCACTGTTCAGTATATAAAATTGCTCTCTTCTGAGTTTATACATAATCATGACAAATCTTTTTTTTGCTTTGTCTATTTCAGGGGTGTCAAACTAATTTTACATCGGGGGCCACATAGAGAAAAATTGACGACCAAATGGGCCGGACTGGTAAAATCACGGCACGATAACTTAAAAATAAAGACAACTTCAGATTGTTTTCTTTGTTTAAAAATAGAACAAGCACATTCTGAAAATGTACAAATCATAATGTTGTTTTTTTTTACACGAACATATTGTGACATCTAGTGGACACATTTAGAACAGCAGTTTCTTTCATTCCAAAATTTCGGCAAATTGTTATACTTACGTTTGACACCCCTGGTCTATTTAGTACGTATGTTTATTTACACATTCATTAAAGTCCAGTGGTTGCATTCTTCGCATTAACACTCTCAGTGCTAGGATCATAAATATTGTTATTCAAACTTACCCGTCTGAAAATGCCGCGAATGCACCAACATGCAGTGATGCAGTGATTCGAACGGCTCCCTCTTTAATGAGTTTTAAATCACGTCTTAAAACATATTTTTACTCTTTGGCATTTAAACCAGCATGAGAGTTGTGTGATTTTAGCCTATTTTATTTTCTCTGATGTATTTTATGTATTTATTATTTTTATAGTTAAATATTTTATATTGCTGACTCTTCTCGTATGCATGTCTTAACTTCTGTGCAGCACTTTGTGAAACTCCTATTGTTTTTTTAAAATGTACTGTATAAATAAAGTGAATTGGACTGGATTATTTGCATGCAAATCTGCTGCGAATGTCAACTGTGCAGAATTGTCTGGTGTCCCATAAGAATTGATACATGATTGCCATTGTTTGCAAGCAGGCGCCGCATGCTAATGTTGACACATGCTCAAAACAGTCCAGCGGCCACATGTTGTTTTCTCATCCCCCTCCTCCTCCTGTGTGCTCCCCCCTGCATCTGCTCGTACTCACACAATGTTCACACGCTCAGATGAGTACGTGTATTTATTGTCCTTCCCTCCTGTTATTACTCGGCGAGCTAATTTATCATCTGGCCTTTGACCTTTACTCAAGTTTTATAGGCCTTACGTCTTTATTGTTATCCCTCTGAGCCAAACAGTCAGATTAGTGATTGGAGTTTATTAGCAACTAGGTAACTGCAGGAGCAGGAGCCTGCTAAATGCTACGTGGGAAACAGAATAAAACATGCTTTGATTCAAACTTACCTGTGTGAAAATGCCGCCGATGCACCAACATGCAGTGATGGGCAAGCTACATGTAAAATTTAGTAAGTCAAGCTACAAGTTACTCTCGATTAAATGTAGCTAAGCTTCAGGGGAAGCTATCCACGGAGAATTTCAGCAAGCTACACTCCAAACTACACGGCAAAAGTAGCTTGCTATATCAAAGCTACATACAGTCGTGGTTAAAAGTTTACATACATTTGTAAAGAACATAATGTCATGGCTTTCTTGAGTTTCCCATAATTTCTACAACTCTTATTTTTTTGTGATAGAGTGATTGGAGCACATACTTGTTGGTCACAAAAAACATTCATGAATTTTGGTTCTTTTATGAATTTATTATGGGTCTACTGAAAATGTGACCAAATCTGCTGGGTCAAACGTATACATACTTGCAATGTTAATATTTGGTTACATGTCCCTTGGCAAGTTTCACTGCAATAAGGCGCTGTTGGTAGCCATCCACAAGCTTCTGGTTGAATTTTTGACCACTCCTCTTGACAAAATTGGTGCAGTTCAGCTAAATTTGTTGGTTTTCTGACATGGACTTGTTTCTTCAGCATTGTCCACACGTTTAAGTCAGGACTTTGGGAAGTCCATTCCAAAACATTAATTGTAGCCTGATTTAGCCATTCCTTTACCACTTTTGACGTGTGTTTGGGGTCATTATCCTGTTGGAACACCCAACTGTGCCCAGCCCTCACATTTTCTCCTCCAAACATATTGCTGGGTATTGTGGCGAAACACAAACACAAATTGAGCTGTTTGGCCACAATACCCAGCAATATGTTTGGAGGAGAAAAGGAGGGGCCTTTAATCCCAGGAACACCATGCCCACTGTCAAGCATGGTGGTGGTAGTATTATGCTCTGGGTTTTGCTTTGTTTTGCTGCCAATGGAACTGATGCTTTAAATGGGACAATGAAAAAGGAGGATTACCTCCAATTTCTTCAGGACAACCTAAAATTATCAGCCGGGAGGTTGTCTGGTGCAGTTGGGTGTTCCAACAGGACAATGACCCCAAACACATGTCAAAAGTGGTAAAGGAATGGCTAAATCAGGCTAGAATTAAGGTTTTAGAATGGCATTCCCAAAGTCCTGACTCAAACGTGTGGACAATGCTGAAGAAACAAGTCCGTGTCAGAAAACCAACAAATTTAGCTGAACTGCACCAATTTTGTCAAGAGGAGTGGTCAAAAATTCAACCAAAAACTTGCCAGAAGCCTGTGGATGGCTACCAAAAGCGCCTTATTGCAGTGAAACTTGCCAAGGGACATGTAACCAAATATTAACATTGCTGTATGTATACTTTTGACCCAGCAGATTTGGTCACATTTTCAATAGATCCATAATAAATTCATAAAAGAACCAAACTTCATGAATGTTTTTTGTGACCAACAAGTATGTGCTCCAATAACTGTATCACAAAAAAATAAGAGTTGTAGGAATTATTGGAAACTCAAGACAGCCATGACATTATGTTATTTACAACTGTATGTAAACTTTTGACCACGACTGTATATATGACCCCCAGTATGACATGCATTAAGCTACAGACCACCATTTAACACCATTTTAAAATCTATGGGCCCACATGTATGATATCAATGTTAATGTAACTGAGAGTCTACAAATGGACCTCAAAGGATCCCTCCCCGCACTCCACTGTATGTATTTATTTTACAAAAGCAGTTTGCATTTTCTTTGGCCAACCCCTATACACTCCAATATCATTTTTAATGCCCTATTGTAAAAAAAAACAAAAAACATCTACTATATCTATATCTTGACAAAAAAACAAAAAACGACTAGTGTGTTGTTCGGGAACATTTGGTAATGGTTATGTGCAGTAAAACTTTTCATGAACTCAACTCACCTTAATTGTGTTTTCCTAAATTTGTGTTGGACGTCTTAGATGAAAAAAGCAATTATGATTTTGGTTTACAAAGTAAACAACTAAAAACTAAGGTTTTGGGCAATGTTTTCTCTAAACACATGAATTTCTCTAAATAAGGCCAAGGACACGCAATATTGTGGGTTTTTCCTTGACGTCGTTTTCATCATCATAAATTTTTTTTTTTTTTTGAGTGGTCAGCTTGAAGCGTCCTTCTGTCTCCGACTTCCTCGTCGTCATGTGACATGAGTGCGTGTCTGTTATGATTTTGCTTCCTGGATTCGATGACCCGCCTTATCTTGCCTCTGATTGGCCAGTCCGTAATGTTTCGCCCTAACCTTAGCCAATTGTGACTAATCATACGAACACCAACCAATCATCATGGATTTTCTCCCTATGTATGGATGTTCTCATTCATCCAGGTCATTGTATTTTCTCTGTATTTTTTAAAAACTATTTTCGCAGTCCATTTCCTCTCTTTGTAGCTTTGATGTAAGCTACTTCACTACATGGGTCGAAAAATAGCTAAACTACAGGAATCGCTACTCCTTCAAAAAGGAGTGAAGCTGCTTCCAAACTACTGGAGAATTCGCTACATGTACCTTCCGCCCAAATGCAGCTGAGATAGGCTGCAGCACCCCCCGCGACCCTGAAGGGGACAAGCGGTAGAAAATGGATGGATGGATAGCTTGTTACTGCCCATCACTGCCAACATCTACCAGGTGATGGCGATAAAAGTCATGTTTGATCGTCTGCTATTCGCCGTCTCTTTATCAGCTCAATAACCCGAGTTTCTTGTCTTTACTTTCGTGCTAGAAATGAGAAAAAATTCACCAAATCTCTTTTTCTTCCAGAAGCGATCATGACGATTGTGGCAGTTAGTGACGCTATATGTTTACGTCATATTTTTAACTTCTTAAAGAAAAGAACAAAACTTAAGCACAAAGTAAATAAGCTATTCAGAGACCTGCGAGACCCACAATGCATTGCGATCACAACATCACACTTTCAAGCTTTGGAGGAAACAATGCAAAAAGGGAATTCAGTCAGATGAATTGATCTGTTCCAATGTCAAGCTCTGGCCATCCCAAAATCTTTATTAAATGTCCAAGCAATTATGTTTTATGTCACATTTTAACGTTCTTATCTGTCACACAAGTGTAAAAAGAAATTAAGTGCTGTATAATTAAACTAATTGGACAGGGAACAGGAAGACGGATATGGCCACCTGATGCTATTCAAATCAAATCAAATCAAATCAACTTTATTTATAAAGCACATTTAAAATTGACCACAGGGGTAGCCAAAGTGCTGTACAATGGGCAGGTTAAAATATAATATGAGTACCGAGCAAACACAACACAACACAAACAGAACACGATAAAAAATAAATAAATAAGACATAAAAACAGGTTCACAGCAGGTGTATTATGGGGCGCCATTGCAGGATGGATATCACTCAGTGTTAAAAGCCATGGAATAAAAGTATGTTTTTAAGAGAGATTTAAAAACAGGAAGAGAGGAGGCTTGTCTAACACTCAGAGGTAGGTCATTCCAGAGCTTGGGAGCAGCAGCGGCGAAAGCTCTGTCACCTCTAAGCTTCAGCCTTGTGTCAGGGACCGTCAGTAGCAGCTGATCGGCTGATTTTAGGGATCGGGTGGGGCAGTAAGGCTGAAGGAGGTCGGAGAGATATGTTGGCGCGAGGTTGTTTAGACATTTAAAAACAAATAAAAGGAGTTTAAAGTATGTATTATGTATTGTTGTAATGTTTTTCTAGTCTGGTATACGTGTGTTTGAAGGCCCCCTTTCCTGTGGCGCAGTAAGCTCTATGGTTATCATCACCTTTTTCTTCTTCGTTGCTGGGTTGAAGTCTCACTTTGGAGGCAGAATAATGTATTTGAACTCCAAAACGTCCCTGTTGTGGAGCGTCGGTCGGTGTACGAGCTATCATGCAGTGCGATGAGGGCGCAACTGATTGGATGCTGCGGATTCTTTTGCGGCATTCCAAGATGTTCCTGCTGTAATTTGATGATGTTGACAGAGCAGCGCAGCGGCGAGTTCCGTCCGGAGGTGCACGGCAATGGAAATGATGTTCCCTTCTGTTCGAGGCCTCTGGGGATCCGACGGGAGTGCATGGCATCGGTTTTACATAATCAGTCATGAAGAACAGAAATAGTCCAAGAGTTTCTTGTTGTTCTCAAGCAGCACACACCTGCTTTAGTCCCCACACACTGTTATGAACAGCGCCACCTGTTGGCGGCCATTGTTTTTGTTACATCACCCATTCGTATCAGGCTAAATCGGGGGTCAGCAACCCGCGGCTCCAGAGCCGCATTTGGCTCTTTAGCACCGCCTCCCTGGACTTCTTTCAGAGATGTGTGAAAAAGATGAAGAAAGATGAAGACATTTTTTAATTTTTTGTTTTAATATATTTTCTGTAGGAGAACAAACATGACACAAATCTTCCTAATTGTTAGAAATCCCACTGTTTATGTTACACATGCTTCACTGATGAGAGTATTTGGCAAGCACCGTTTTGTCCTACTAATTTCAGAGATCCTGGAACTCATCGTAGTTTGTTTACATGTACAACTTTCTCCGATGCTGCCACAGAAATATGTGTTTTATGCCACTCCTTATTTGTCTCAAATTGTCCACCAAATATTTTATGCTGTGTGTGGATTGATTTGTTGTAGAGCTAATCAGGCATATTTGGTCAGTCCAAGACTGCAAGCTAATCCATGCTAACATGCCATCTAGGCTAGCTGTATGTACAGTCGTGGTCAAAAGTTTACATACACTTGTAAAGAACATAATGTCATGGCTGTCTTGAGTTTCCAATCATTTGTACAACTCTTATTTTTTTGTGATAGAGTGATTAGAGCACATACTTGTTGGTCACAAAAACATTCATGAAGTTTGGTTCTTTTATGAATTTATTATGGGTCTACTGAAAATGTGACCAAATGTGCTGGGTCAAAAGTATACATACAACAATGTTAATATTTGGTTACATGTCCCTTGGCAAGTTTCACTGCAATAAGGTGCTTTTGGTAGCCATCCACAAGCTTCTGGCAAGCTTCTGGTTGAATTTTTGTCCACTCCTCTTGACAAAATTGGTGCAGTTAAGCTAAATTTGTTGGTTTTCTGACATGGACTTGTTTCTTCAGGATTGTCCACATGTTTAAGTCAGGACTTTGGGAAGGCAATTCTAAAACCTTAATTCTAGCCTGATTTAGCCATTCCTTTACCACTCTTGACGTGTGTTTGGGGTCATTGTCCTGTTGGAACACCCAACTGCGCCCAAGACCCAACATCCGGGCTGATGATTTTAGGTTGTCCTGAAGAATTTGGAGGTAATCCTCCATTTTCATTGTCCCATTTACTCTCTGTAAAGCACCAGTTCCATTGTCAGCAAAACAGGCCCAGAGCATAATACTACCACCACCATGCTTGACAGTAGGATGGTGTTCCTGGGGTTAAAGGCCTCACCTTTTCTCCTCCAAACATATTGCTGGGTATTGTGGCCAAACAGGTCGATTTCTGTTTCATCTGACAACAGAACTTTCCTCCAGAAGGTCTTATCTTTGTACATGTGATGTCAGACGGACATCTATATAGCTAATATAGACACTTACATAATGTGTTGCCTTCATTATAACACTTATAACACTGCTCCAGACTGATTTTTTTTAAAATTTTGGTCCAATGGCTCTTTCAACATTTTGGGTTGCCGACCACTGGGCTAAATCGACTTTCACCGATTGTTGTTGTCAATTGTTTTAAAGATACTGTTATTATGGTAACAGCCGCATATGTGACGGTCTTTCATGTTGCCGTAGGTCGAGTGTAATGTTGGCAATGACCTCACACTCGTGTCTTCACACATGCCGGTGGATACTCGTTAAACCCTCATGAAGCCCAGGATTAATCATCGCGTGAACCATAGGGGGCATTGCTAATGAGCACTTTATGCGTTTCTTTTCCTTTCAATCTCGTGAATTGTTTACGAAGCTGGCCAAGGACACCCACAGCCTCTATCTAAATTAAAAACACGAAGCGGGTTTCGGCCACTTAAAGATGACAGTGCGTTTGTTTGCTGTCATTGTTGATGACTTCACGCGTGCTCCTTGTCCAAATATTAGCACTTAGCAGAGCGTCTTCATTAAAAAAAGACGTAGGCGGAACATCTGTCCTCACGATCCTGATGATGATGATGGTTATGAGTTTGTTGTCTATGGAGTCCACGTGCGTGGTACTATTTGGTTCTGATCCATCAGACAGGTCATGTAATTAATTCTGTGTGCTGTAATGCAGGAGTTATAAAAAGGTTCCATTGGTGTCAGCAATCAATCAGTATCGCCATGACAACATCTCTACTTGATTGCGCGTTGATTATTACTTTATTAGCATGTTGCTCCTAGTTCGCACAATGCACAATTTGATATGCTTAGGTAATTAAAGCCAATCCAATAGGTCAATTTATGCTACGCTATTTGAACAAAACATCCACATCTTAGCTTTATCTGACAAAGAAAATAGATGTGTATTTTCAAATAATACACCTCATTAATAATAAATTAATTAGCTTTTGTCCCTGGCTCTCAACGAAGGCGGACGCTTCCCTTCCCCCTCTTATCTTCACCCTCTCTGTAGTACAGGGGTGTCATACTCGTTTTCATTGAGGGCCACATCGCAGTTATGGTTGCCTTCAGAGAGCTGTTTTTAACGATGAGTAATATATGAATATACATGTATATATATAATACATTACCAATATATTTTATTACATAAGCTGCAAAAAAACCATTAAAATTTTACTTTTAAAAACTGGCAGCTCAGTCACCAGAATTTTACAGTAAAAGCAGTGGGTTTTTTACAGCATATACAAAATGGAATAAATGGAATGAATGAATGGAAAAACAATACAACTGTTTTTAGTGGTAAAATTCAAACAGAGCTGCCTTTTTTTTTTTTTTTTTTACCGTAAAATCTTGTTGTTTTAATGTTTTTTTGTTTGCTTTTTAATGTTTCAGTGTCTTACTGTATATGGAAAAAAACAGTACCAAAGTTGATTTTACAGTAAAAAACTCAGTCGGCGGAATTGAACCGTCAAATCTATTGTCAATTTTAGAGTCTACAATTTGATTGATAATCTGTTTTGAAATCATAAGTCAAGCAGATATTTAAGTACAGTATTTATCTTTATTTTAACAAAAAATATTTTTGGAATACATGATGATTTAATATTTTGATTTTGATAATATTGAATTTGAAAAGATATGCAATTTCATGCAGTAGATTTTAGATTTAGATTTAGAATTATTGGTCCCCATTGGGGAAATTAATTTTCACTGCCATACATTTAAACAATAGACATTACATTATCACGAACCCAAATAACAAAAAGATATCATACATGACCAACACATACATGATACACGTACATGTTTTTTAATGTCAAAAGGGAAAGAAAAAATATATTTAGTAAGAAAAGATTAAGCATTTTATTAACGTACATTATTTTCAGGCTTTCACAGTCCACGTTAAATTGGGGGGTCCCCACATCTGCGGTCCCCATCCAAGGTTTCTCATTGTAGCCCATTGGGTTGATTTTTTCCTTGCCCTGATGTGGGATCTGAGCCGAGGATGTCGTTGTGGCTTGTGCAGCCCTTTGAGACACTCGTGATTTAGGGCTATATAAATAAACTTTGATTGATTGATTGATTGATCATGATCTTGTAAGCCCTTGCTCTCACACTTACACATGACTGACACGTTTCCATCAGGTTAAAGGTCATATGGTGTGACTGTACAAGCTGACCTGTCGGTAACAAGGATGAAGATTTTCCAGCTTTGAGCACGAAGAGGGAGAATTCCCAGCATCCTTCAGTGTTGTTAAAGTTAACTGAAACCCACTACTACCGACCACACAGTCTGATAGTTTATACATCAATGATGGAATCTTAACATTGCAACACATGCCAATACGGCCGGGTTAGATTAGTAAAGTGCAATTTTAAATTTCCTGCGAAATATCCTGCTGAAAACGTCACGGTATGATGACAGTTGCGCGTGACGTCACGGATTGTAGTGGACATTTTGGGACAGCATTGTGGCCAGCTATTAAGTCGTCTGTTTTCATCGCAAAATTCCACAGTATTCTGGACATCTGTGTTGATGAATCTTTCGCAATTTGTTTAATGAACAATAGCAAAGAAGAAAGCTGTAGGTGGGAAGCGGTGTATTAGCGGCCGGCTGCAGCAACACAAACACGTAGCGACTACGTCGTAGCCGGTGTTTCATTGTTTACATTCCTGAACGATGACAGTCAAGCTTAACCATTGGCCTGTGGGGAACTGGGACAACAGAGACTCTTACCAGGAGGACTTTGAGTTGGATACGCGCTACTGTGAGTACGCAGCTGCGGCTTCCAAACATTTGATCGCTTGCCCCTACGTGCGTGCCGCTATGTGCATGTTACGTACGTAACTTTGGGGAAATATATGTGCTGTATGAACTTTGCGGAGGTGAACGGTACTTTGGGCTGTGGGATTGAGTGTGTTGTGCGGGTGTTTGATTTGTATTGGCGGGTTATATGGACGGGAGGGGGGAGGTGTTTGTTATGCAGGATTAATTTGTGGCATATTAAATATAAGCCTGGTTGTGTTGTGGCTAATAGAGTATATATATGTCTTGTGTTTATTTACTGTTTTAGTCATTCCCAGCTGAATATCAGGTCCCACCCGCCTCTCACAGCATCTTACCTATCTGAATCGCTTCCACTGCCCTCTAATCCTTCACTCTCACTTTCCTCATCCACAAATCTTTCATCCTCGCTCAAATTAATGGGGAAATCGTCGCTTTCTCGGTCCGAATCGCTCTCGCTGCTTGTGGCCATGATTGTAAACAATGTGCAGATGTGAGGAGCTCCACAACCTGTGACGTCACACTACTTCCGGTACAGGCAAGGCTTTTTTATCAGTGACCAAAAGTTGCGAACTTTATCGTCGATGTTCTCTACTAAATCCTTTCAGCAAAAATATGGCAATATCGCGAAATGATCTAGTATGACACATAGAATGGATCTGCTATCCCCGTTTAAATAAGAAAATCTCATTTCAGTAGGCCTTTAAAGCTCCCACTTTATGGGTTGGCAAGGAGGAAGTCGCTTCATCGCCCGCCCACACACACGACCTGATAGCTACTTTTTCCGAAGGCAGGTGTTATCCGCTTCCTTATCGCTGTTTGTTCATTAAGCGGCGTTGGCTAAACCAAACATGTGATGAATAAAAGAGGGGTGTGTGTGTGGGGGGGGGGGGGGGGGCGGGGGGCATCACATGATTGTGTTGTTTCCCTTCCCCTCACGCAGGAAATTAATCACACAAGCATTTGCTCTCTTTTTAATTTGAGATAAAAACGCTCGTTGCTGCGGAAAGCCCCGCCCACCTCTCATTACCCACCAATGACGAGCATGATTAAAACACGCACACACTGAAACTTCCATCCATCCATTTCTACCGCTTGTCCCTTTTGGGGTGAAGGGGGGTGCTTATCATCCAAAATCTTGTTTTTTTCAATGTGTTTTAGTTCTGTCCGTAATTGCTTCTGTGGATGAAATAGTCCTGCATGGAATGTACTTAACAGCCTATCTATAGGCTTTTTCTTGTGGATGAAGATTGGTTTGTGGAGGACAATGTGTCCATCGTGGAGGCCCCGCCCACAATCACTTTTCGCTTCTGTTGACCGAAATAAACATGGCGTACTGCTGTTTTCTTAGCTTGGGTTAGATAAAAGAGCAGCATGGAGAGAGAGAGACAATTCAATCATCAATTCCCATGATGGAGAACGGAAAAAGGAGATGTTCTGTTTGCATGCAGCTGGACTACACACACACACACACACACACACACACACACACACACACACACACACACACACACACACACACACACACACACACACACACACACACACACACACACACACGCACCGAGGTCATTTGTCTTGTTGAAATTTAATTCCACAGGTGTAAGCAAAGCAGACTATTTGCATAATGTTGTTGTTTGTTTCTTTACCTACCTTACTTGTCTGGTGTGGTATTTAAAGCAGTAACTTTTCAACCTTCATAAAATATTTTCTCAACTTTTGGGTTAATACATGGACTTACTACTACAAAACCCAAAACCAGTGAAGTTGGCACGTTGTGTTAAACGTAAATAAAAACAGAATACAATGATTTGTAAATCCTTTTTAACTTATATTCAATTGAATAGACTGCAAAGACAAGATATTTAATGTTCGAACTGAGAAACTTAATTTTTTTTTGCAAATAAATCATTAACTTAGAATTTAATGGCAGCAACACATTGAAAAAAAGTTGGCACAGGGCCACTTTTACCACTGGGTTACACGGCCTTTCCTTTTAACAACACTCAGTAAACGTTTGGGAACTGAGGAGACCAATTTTTTAAGCTTTTCAGGTGGAATTCTTTCCCATTCTTGCTTGATAAACAGCTTAAGTTGTTCAACAGTCCGGGGGTCTCCGTTGTGGTATTTTAGGCTTCATAATGCGCCACACATTCTCAATGGGAGACAGGTCTGAACTACAGGCAGGCCAGTCTAGTACCCGCACTCTTTTACTATGAAGCCACGCTGTTGTAACACGTGGCTTGGCATTGTCTTGCTGAAATAAGCAGGGGCGTCCATGATAACGTTGCTTGGATGGCAACATATGTTGCTCCAAAACTTGTATGTACCTTTCAGCATTAATGGTATCTTCACAGATGTGTAATTTACCCATGCCTTGGGCACTAACACACCCCCATACCATCACAGATGCTGGCTTTTCAACTTTGCGCCAAGAACAGTCCGGATGGTTCTTTTCCTTTTTGGTCCCGAGGACACGACGTCCACAGTTTCCAAAAACAATTTGAAATGTGGACTCGTCAGACCACAGAACACTTTTCCACTTTGCATCAGTCCTTCTTAGATGAGCTCGGGCCCAGGGAAGCCGGCGGCGTTTCTGGGTGTTGTTGATAAATGCCTTTGGCTTTGCCTAGTCGAGTTTTAACTTGCACTTACAGATGTAGCGACCAACTGTAGTTACTGACAGTGGTTTTCTGAAGTGTCCCTGAGCCCATGTGGTGATATCTTTTACACACTGATGTCGCTTTTTGATGCAGTACCGCATGAGGGATCAAAGGTCACGGGCATTGTCCCTTACGTGCAGTGATTTCTCCAGATTCTCTGAACCTTTTGATGATATTACGGATCGTAGATGGTGAAATCCCTAAATTCCCTGCAATAGCTTGTTGAGAAATGTTGTTCTTAAACTATTGGACAATTTGCTCAGGCATTTGTTCACAAAGTGGTAAACTCTCGCCTCATCTTTGTTTGTGAATGACTGAGCAATTCATTGAAGTTGCTTTTATACCCAATCATGGCACCCACCTGTTCCCAATTAGCCTGTTCACCTGTGAGATGTTCCAAATAAGTGTTCGATGAGCATTCCTCAACTTTCTCAGTCCTTTTTGCCACTTATGCCAGCTTTTTTGAAACATGTTTCAGGCATCAAATTCCAAATGAGCTAATATTTGAAAAAAATAACAAAGTTTACCAGTTCGAACATAAGAATCTTGTCTTTGCAGTCTATTCAATTAAATATACGTTGAAAAGGATTTGCAAATCCTTGTATTCTGTTTTTATTTACGATTTACACAACGTGCCGACTTCATTGGTTTTGGGTTTTGTAGTTGAATGACACCTCTGCCATGGCCTGAAGGGGTCTGTATTGCTTTTGCTGGCACTTGGTGACATTGAGGAAGGTGCCACACAAAAAACTATAAATGTGCTGACTTGCTTTATGGAATACGTCTCTCCCCATTTCCTCATTCGTTAAAAAGACAAAAGTCGATGTGAACGCCTATCTGCCGCCAGAAAACTAAAAGAAGAAGAAGAAGAATGAATATGTCAGGTTCAAACACTGATGACATCTATTAAACAGACAAAAAGCAAGGAATTAAACAGAGACAGGATTCAATTTAGCTCAATGAGGAGAAACGCGTAGACCTGTACCTTTGTACAGTGTCGTCCCACGCTCTGACGAAAGGTTGCACGCCTCCTCTTTTATTTGGACTTTCCCTGATACATGGCAACAGCTGTTTCAAAAGGGAGGGGTGTCGTAAACAGCCGTTGCCCTTGGTCACAAAACAGTTTAAAGAAAAGATGCCTGGAGCTTGCGTCAGGTCCTGCTTCCTTTTCGCTTTATAGATCTCAGGTCAAGACAAGATCTTCCTGTGGATTACAATAGATCAAAGAAACCAACACCTGCATGTCGCTTCCCATCCTACACAGTGGAATTTTACAAGCCTTTTGCTTGGTATGATCAAAGACAGCTTTTGTCCTCTCGCCGGGAACTCATGGCAACACAAAGTTTTGTGATAACTTCGATACAATTATTCTGACAGCCTACGTGCGATTACTGCTATCATGGTCGAAGCTCCACAACAAACAAAGAAACAAAAAGTTTTGTCTGAGGAGAAAAAAAAGAAGTAAAACAGAGCTTACCCGGATAAAAGGACAGTCAGGATCAACATTGCCCTGGCTTTCACTCGCTGGCGTGAGCTCAAAGACGAGAAATTTCAGACAGATGTTGCCTTGGCTCTCTTCAGTGACTTTCAATGATCAAATCAAAAAGGATATAATCATGTTGGTTATTGAAAATTAGCGTGGTGGTAAAAAAATCACCCGCCAATCTTTCTTTGCTTTGGACTTGCTTCCGCCCCAATACATTCTTGGTAGTAGCGTCATGTTTGTAACGCAATCCAAGATCATTTCTTGATAGTGTCTGCTATTTAACATCAGCATCGCCATTAGATCACGTAATATGTGTGCCAATATTACAGCGGACATCATGTCAGTTTGACGCCATATGTGCTAGTCATCATGGCACAGCCGCTCTACCAACCGAGCTACGCCGAGGGTAACATTTTATTTTTTTGGGTCATTTTGTTTATGTGTATTGCGCCGTCGGGTGCGTTTTAGAGAATTCCTGCTGGTCACGAAACACTGCAGGAATGTAGCAGCTGTGTGCGTCAAATACCGCCGCGAAAATATACTTTCACAAAATAAAAGCATGTTTTATTGTAAGTTTATGAGCTATGGGTTGTGAGCAGTGTGCTCTAAAGCAGTGGTCCCCAACCACCGGGCCGTGGCCTGGTACCGGTCTGTGGATCGATTGGTACCGGGCCGTACAAGAAATAAAAAAATAAATAAATTATTTTTTAAATTTTTTATTAAATCAACATAAAAAACACAAGATACACTTACAATTAGTGCACCAACCCAAAAAACCTCCCTCCCCATTCAAACTCATTCGCACAAAAGGGTAGTTTCTTTCTGTTATTAATATTTCTATTCCTACATTATATATCAATATAGATCAATACAGTCTGCAGGGATACAGTCCGTAAGCACACATGATTGTATTTATTTATGACCACGGACCGGTGCGTTGACCGGTCCGCAGCTACAAAAAGGTTGGGGACCACTGCTCTAGAGTACTGATTTAAATTCAAGTTTCTTTCTATAGTATTTAACAATATTCAAGAAAATGCTTGCTAAAATGTGAGTGCGGTACACACTTTTGTGACATACTGTACATGCAGAAGTGGACCTATTGTGGATCCCTGAGGTACGCCAGCTCAGTGAAAAAACCTTTCCTTACACACGTGTGCACGTGCTCATTATTGTGATCACTGTGCGTCTGTATTTGTTTACTCTCTTATCTGACACTTTTGACATTTTTTCCAGTCAGCTACCCAAAGGTCGCCGTCTACATGTGACAGCGAGTCCCCCCTTGACGGAGTTGCAGCTCGCACGCTAATGACCGCGTTTGTATTTGTGTCGCCGCTCGGGTGCCAAGTGGATTGATGCTTTTTGACCCCCTGCCTCGTTAGAGCTCTTTGCGCCTGTGTAGTGTCAATCAGCACGAAAATCGGCCCATTAGCAACTTAGGCAAAAAAAGACTGCATGTCGCTCCAACGCGGCACAAGTTCATTTCTAGTCATAAGAAGCTGCTCATTTGCATAACACTTAACATGCGGGGTAAACATCTCCAAAGACATATTTTTCTTTATTCAACACAAATAAAGAAGTAGTTGTCACCATAGCAAGACCTACATCTATTCATCTTAATTTTTTCACCTTTTTTGGAGCTAATAAACACGGCTAAACAAGGCTAACTTGCACAATGTGAGGCCACATGTTTAATGTCAAAATAAAATATTTTTTATATAATGTTAAAAATCATATAATGTAAATAAAAAATGTAATGCCATCACATGTGTGCTGGTATGACAACAGAGTTCCTCGAATCCTTTTGAATATTGATAAGGTGGCTTTGTGTGTGTCTCTAAGCGTGCGCTTCGATGATTGATTAGAACTCCCTGTTCAATCATAACAAGCGGATGCTATCGTCACGGTAACGAGGCAGATGTACTCACTTGAGTCGGTACCAACTGGAGCTAATC